>NC_138380.1:6571175-6591366 GCF_054177405.1 Leptonychotes weddellii
TAATTCTGATTATTGCATGCATTATTGAATGTACATGTTATAAACAGGAAGCTGAAAGTCCTTAGAAACAGAATAAAGTTAAGGGTTTTACTCAAATCTGATTCCTCATTTAATGTTTACTTCTCAGTTTTGAAAAGCAACCGACACACTTTACTGAAAAAGTACCACGTATCAGAAAAAAGAGCAAAGTGAACCTAGAACTGGCCCTTAAAAATGGTATACTCTCTTCTCTAGGCATATGTAAAAGACAAAGTTCAAAACAAGCCCATGGTCCCCCAAAGCCATCCTATCTATTCCAAGATTGACTCAGCTGCTGAAGATACAAGGGCTGTGGTTTTGGGAACTCTGCAGGGCTGAAACAGCAAAGAAAAATACAAACACACTCCTAAGTTTTTTTGGGCCCTCATTTTTAATTTGAAGAATGGCAAGTAACAACTCCTCAATTTAAAGTACATTCATTTTGGGGCGCCTGGCTGGCTGAGTCGGAGGAGCATGCAACTGGATCTCGGGGTTCAAGCTCCACACTGGATGGATTACTTAAAAAAATAAAAATCTTTAAAAAAATAAAGTACATTCATTTTAATTTTCCACACTCAAAGAAAGGCACAGCATGTCTGCTGGGTATACTGGGAGTAAATTTCTGAACAAAGGCCCTCAAGGACCCAAGAAGTCTCTCCTTCAAGGGAGGCCACATCCAACCCCAGTAGCACCAGCGGGTGGGCGCCAGCTCTTCAATAGGGAAGAAAGAGCCTCAGCTACCAAGACTGCATTTCAAAAGCAAGGCTGCAATACTTAACCCAGGGGAAAATACGTCAGTCTTTTGCTAAATAAATAAATAGCTGCACCTTAAAACTAGTTCTGAAGGAAGAAGAGCTAATTAAAGTTTCGCTAGTTGTTTTCTTACCACTTTCCTGGATTTCCGTAGCTAAAGAAAACCCGAGCATTTTTTGTTGGGGCACAGTATTCGATCCTGGGGTCTGTAACAGCAATTATAATAAAACTTGCATTCTTGGGCGCCTGGGTGGCTCAGTTGGTTAAGCGACTGCCTTCGGCTCAGGTCACGATCCCGGGGTCCTGGGATCGAGTCCCGCATCGGGCTCCCTGCTCTGCGGGGAGCCTGCTTCTCCCTCTCCCACTCCCCCTGCTTGTGTTCCCTCTCTCGCTGTGTCTCTCTCTGTCATATAAATAAATAAAATCTTTAAAAAAAAAAACAAAAAAAAAACTTGCATTCTTACCAGCATAAGACGTTTTCTGCAGCCCACATCAGAAGTGGTCAAACGCTGGGGGAAATATTCCAGATTTATTCATTCAAAAAAACAACTCAGGTACCAAGTTCTATGCCTCTTTGGAGATGCAAAAATAAGGCATATCCCCTACCTTCAAGGAATTCATAGTCTGAAATGTATAAAGGCTGTAATGACAACACTAAGTTAATTACCCCTAGAACACAATATTCAGCAAGAAGCAAAGGAGTCTTAGGGCTTATAATATGGAAGCAAACAGCAGAATCAGCCCAGCCATTCATGTGTCCCTTAGGCCTCTTGATGTGGCCTCCCAGACATCAGGACTGGGACACATGGCTGCAAGGACCTGAGCATGTGGCTGAGAGAGGAAGAGTATTATAAGTTAAAATCCTAGTGTATCTACAGTGTTTCGTTTTCTTTTTAGCACAGTCGTTTTTAAAAGATGGTGCCAACGAGGAAAAAAAGCTTAATATTTTCAGAGAGTAATTCAGCCATCCCTCTCAAACTTAAAGAGCAGTCTCCTGAAACCTCCAAAAATGGGCATAGTAGGGTTAAAGCTTGCGGACTTCGGAATTGGAAATGCGATGCGACTATTTGACTTACCATGGAAAGCAACAAAGAGCACTTCCAAGTAAAAAAAAAAAAAAAAAAATTTTCTAGTATTCAAGAACCCTTTTTAAACAAAGAAAGTCCAAATTTATTTTAAAACAAAACAACTGGTTTTGCTTTTCAAACACTATTTCTTACCTTGCTACACAAGCCATAAACTCCCCAGATTTCAGAAAATCAGGTAAACACGGTGGCCACAAAATGAAGTGTTAAACTTAAAACTGCACACACTGCTGCGGAGTGTTAGGATAGGTTTAGGTCCTAGGAACTCAGGGCTCAAAGTAAAAGTGAATTTAGTTCCCTTTCTGTCACTCCGATAAGCGCATTTCAAAACAGCGCGACCATATACTCCACTAACTTTGTCTTAAACGCCACTTCAGGGAAGGACAATTACACACAGCAAATAAATAACTTGAGTAAGTTAACTGCAATTCCGTATTTGCACACTTACCACTAACCCCGAGTACGAACTAAAAGCAACACCAGTGATCCAATCGGAAAAGAGAATCCGGTTTTTGGCAAAGAGCTCGCTAAAGACAGAAAATCCTTAACTTTGGGGATCAGTCTCAAGGGATGTTCATAAAGCACTTCCCTCTCGCTTAACCATTTCGTCCACAGAACACAGCACGGCACAGGTGGCGGAGAGGCTCGCGGCGACCCCGCCCCACGCCGGCCGCCGGCTGCCCGCGCCCGGGTTACCTGCGGGGTCAGCGCGCGCTCCCGCCGGGCGCAGGGCCGGGGGCGCGCCGAGGCCCGGCCAGACTCGCGGGCACCGGGGGTCTACGTCCCGTTCGGCCGCAGCACTCGCATCCCTGCGCGCCTCCCCGGTCCGCTCCCCCGAGAGAACGGGGCAAAGGGGCGACTGTTAACCAATAATAGCGACCTGCACAGTCGCAACAATGCAGGCGGGGACCCCGAGAGCCGCGGGCAGGGAACCGGAAAGCAGAGCCCGGCTTCGCGGCTCCTCCTGCGCGCGAACCCAGTACTTTCTTGAGAGCACGAGTCGGGGAGAAAAAGCGACGCACAGGGGACTAGCGGTCCCGAGGGGGTGGGGGAGAAAGGGCACGAGCCCGGGCGCCCCGAGGGGTCGCCGCACGAGAGGGGCCAAGGGGGAGGCGAGGCGCGAACGCCCGGGCTGCCCGGGGCCGCTCGCCCGCCCGCCAGCCCAGCCCCGCAGCCCGAGCCCGGTCGCGGCCGGGAGAGAGGCCGGCGCCACAAGGCCGCCGCCTCGGGCGCGATGAATCGGGCTTTTTTTTTTTTTTCCCCCAGTGCGTAGTCCAGGCCTGGCCGCTCGGAGCCCGCGTCCGGGGCTGCGGCCGGGCCAGGCCAGGCCCGAGCCGGCCGGGGTGACTCAGGGCCCGGCCCCGCTCGCTCCCCTCCCGCCCCAGCGTCCTCCGCCCACGAGTCCCCCGACCCGGCCGCCATTCCGCCCCGCTGCGGCTCGGCGGCTCAGGCCTCGCCGGGCGCCTGGGCTCGGCCGCTGCGGCCCCAGTCACTGCGACACCGCGGCTCCGGCCCGGGCCTGCGCCGCCGCCGCCGCCTGCCCTCAGCCCCCGCGCCGCCGCCACTCACCCGCATTTCCCTGGTGCCTAAAAGGCTCGGGCGACGTCTCCACCTGATCGCTGAGCCCGGGCCCCGGTTAAATCCCCGTCCCGCCAAGGTCTGGCTGCGTCCCTCAGCCGCCGGGGCTGCCCCTCCTGGAGCTGCGTGCGCCACGGCTCCCGCCTCCTCCTCCCCTGCCCGCCCGCCGGCCCTCCTCCCGCCGCCGCCGCCGCCGCCGCCGCCGCCTGCACCACGCAACCTCCGCCCTCTCCCCTTTCCTCCTCAGCTCCCCGCCCTCCCGGCCTCACCGGCTCCGGCTACCGAAGGGGAGAAGCTGGTGGGGGAGGGCCGGAACGCACCGCCATCGGCGTCCGGGGCGGGGGGGGCGGGGGAGTGGGGAAACCGTCGCCGCCATCTCCACACAAGCCCGAGGCGCGGGAGGGGCCCGGAAACCTCCCGCCCGGCGCGGCCACTGCCCCGGGGTCGCCCCTCGCGCCGGCCGAGGATCCGCGAGCGGGGCGTGTTTCTACCTGAAAGCCCGTGGCCCCTTCCCCGAGCGCCCGCGCCATCCGCGGCCGGGCGCACCGGATCCTCCTCCAGGTTTTAGAGCCTCCCTCGCCTTTGGGAGCCTCAGAAGACCCGGCTTCCCGCCACTTCGGACCTAACGAGGAGGGGTCACCTTTTGAGGTTGGGGGCAGCAGCCTCTGGAGAAACTGCCCCAAAACACCCTGAAAGAGAGGGTCTTGCACCTCCCCCCGCCCCTCTCCTGTGCGCACATACCACACACAGCCCGAGCCAACGTGGAACACAACCACAAGTACAACCGGTTAATATGCCTCCCGCAACATCCCCGACGGGCCCGAGGAGCGAGTCAGAGATGGGCAAGTGGCCCTAAAAATCAGGCACAGACTTCCAAGAAACGTGTGGCGGGTTCTCGAGCCTCTACACTTGCAGGCCTTAGCCATCAGTCCCTGGAAGCCTGAGCTTATCTGTGTGTGTCTCTCTCTTTAAAATCTTTTCCGAAGGAAAACCCAGCGAGGCTTCCCTGTGTAAACTCTTGAACCAACTCTTTTTTTTTGGCAAATGACAAAGAATCACTTTACCATTAATCTTTGTAGAGACAAATCAAGAAGAGAATAAGGATTTACATGTGTGGATGGTAGGAGATGACTAAAAATGTTTTCACCTGTAACCTGAAGTAGTTAATGACATTCACTTGAAATTAACCGTCACTTGGGTACTCGAAGTATTCTAAATTCTAAAATTGGCAGCACAAGGGGCACCTGGGTGGCTCAGATGGTTAAGCGTCTGCCTTCAGCTCGGTCATGATCCCAGGGTGCTGGGATTGAGCCCCGCATCAGGCTCCTGGCTCAGCGAGGAGCCTGTTTCTCCCTCTCCCTCTGCCTCTCTCCCTGCTCATGCTTTCTCTCTCTCTCTCTGTATCTCTGTGTCTCAAATGAATAAATAAAAAAAAAATCTAAAAAAAAAAAATTGGCAGCACAAATAGCCACTGGGCTTCCCATGGTGACAGAGGGTGGACAAAGCATGGACTTGCCCCACACTTAGTGAGGGGCTCCTGCTTGAATACCAAGGTTCCCAACATACCAGAGGGCTGGCTGATTCCATGAACAAGCAAGGAAGGATTCCCAATGATGCTATCCGGGCAAAAGATGTGGTGAATAACCTCCTGTTTTGCTTCAAACTAAAACAGGACAGAGATTCTAGTATGACGTTGGGGTAGAAATCCTAGGCCGAGTTCATCCCAGAGTCCACAGTTCATCCTGAGTAACATGGGTTTTTCTTAGAAGAAACATCCCATGCCCCATTTACATATATTTAACAACTTTTTGTGGGCACAGGGTAAGACTGAAGGTAAGAATGGAAGGCTTGTCCCTGTGGATGATGCTTTCCACTATACATATATGGCTTCATTTATATCTTCATTTCTTCCCCTTTACTGGAACCTGAGCTTTCCTCAGACAACGGTCTGTCTCATCTTCCCTAACCCGTGTTCTTCAATGTTATCATTCAATATGGTCTCCTTGTCTGCGACCTCCCACAGCTAATATACCAGCTGAGTGGGCCAACTTTCCCTTTACTGTTTGTTTATCCCATTCTCTGTTTTTCTTTGATAGAAGTATTTCATCCACCTATACTACCCTCTCCCTGCCTCGGTCCTGGTTGTTAATTTCCTTCTGTCCTTTACTCTCTACCCATCTGCACTATCCTTCTTAGCAGCTAGACTATTCCATTGGCCTTCCCGCCACTTCATAATCAGGCTGCATCTCTACCACTTCTACTCTGGGCAGGTAACCTTGCCTTAGACCTAACAGATCAAGGGCATCTACTCTCTTTCCACTCCAAAAAAATCCTTTCTCCTTCTTTCTCCTCCACCTCGGCAAAATGGATGTCCCTCTTTCAGATGACACAAAATTTGGAGGGATGATTACCTGGATAGAGGTCAGAATCAAAATTCAAAATGGTCTCAGACTAGAATATTAGCACAAAACCAGTGAAATAAAATAGAACTTTATAAGTCTAAAGCAATATGATGAAGTTCAAAAAGCCCCAGTTTTAGATTTAGGCAGACTCTCGTTTATATTCAGACTCAAACTATATTTTCCTCTAGTTAAGTCAACTGTTAAATGGGGATAAAAATACCTACCTCTTAAGGTTGTTGGGAAGGATAATTCCTTTATAATCCCAGCATAATTCCTGAAACAGTAAGTATTAGTTAGCCTTTCTTTCCTTGTCTTCCATAAAGCGTCTTCCATTTTCCAAGTCACAGGGGCCTGAAAATGAAAAATTCTGACCCGTTTACCTTGTACCCCAGAGCTGGTCACCATCTTAGAGAAATCCTCTGTCTATTTTGGCTTAGTCTGTGAGGGCAGACATTATCATTATCATACCCATCTTCCCATGAAGAATCCCAGGACTCAGAGAGATAGTAGGCAATGTGCTCCAAGTCACTCAGCTTGGTCAATGGCATAACCTGATCCAGTGACTCCCAGATCCACAGATATCCACTACTTCACTAAGATAGATTCCCACACCTATCTTGTTCCTTTAACCTTCTAAATGGTTTTCCTGGTTCTCCTCTCTTGTCGATCCTTCCAGTCTACACAGTGACTGACTGCAGAGGGTTCTTTCCCAGCGGATACTTTCATCATTGTATCTTTGCCCTTTCAAACTTTTTAATGCCCCCCCCCCATTGTTCATAGGGTTCAGTCCAAGTTCTGACTGGGCACTTAAGGTTTACCGTAATCTTGTCCTAACTTACTTTTCCAAATTTATTTCCAGCCACCTCCCAAAAGGAAGTCCCAGCTTCACCCAGTCTGGTTGGGCCTACTGTTGGCTCACAAATACCAGTCTTAAATCACTATTTATGAGTGCTCGCTTCCTCCCTTAACAGAAATAGTTCCCTCTTCCTTTCATACATTTGCAAACCCTGCTCTCTTTTTGAGATCCAGCTCACATCCCCTTCCAGGAAGCCTACTGTGCACCTTCTACCCAGGCTTTTGTGATCTCTTCCTAATTGCCAACTTATGACATATGCCTTTACACTAGATGGTCTGTGCGTTGGGTCATGCAGTAATTTCTAAAGTTCACCAGGCCCCTCAGCATTGTGCCTGAAGAACGCTGAAGAGTATTCAAACATATTTGTTTACTGATCAGATGAAAGAGTACTGTGTCACTTGACTAGCCATAGGAACTATTACTTCTAAGAAACGAGTAAGGAATATAGCCATCCAGTGCAAAGTAAATTCATTTAATGGGATAGTTCCCAAACCCGTCTTTGCTTCAGAATCACCCAGGGACTTGAATACTGATTTCAGGGCTCATTCCAGATCGAGTCAAAATCGGGTGGGCAGGGGCAGGGAGGGAACTTGAAACTGCCAGAGTTTATATCCTAGCTTTACTAATTACTAGGTAACATGAAGCAAGTTACTTAACCTCTCTGTGCTTCAGTGTTTCTTCATCCAGGAAAAGGGTGTGATAATTGTACTTTATATGAAGTTGTGAATTAAATACTAAATAAATATAACCTATGATGATGATGATGATGATGATGATGATGAAAGAATTACCCAGGGTCAGTCTGGTGGCCTGAGTTTGGGAAGCACTGATTTAATAAGGAACCACTCCTTCCTCTGCTGAAGTTTCAAATGTTATGACCTTAAAACTTCTGGTATTAGCATTATGACATATTACAATAAGTCTTATTTGTCTTGAAAAGGTGGTATTTTAGGGCGCCTGGGTGGCTTAGTTGGTTAAGCGACTGCCTTCGGCTCAGGTCATGATCCTGGAGTCCCTGGATCGAGTCCCGCATTGGGCTCCCTGCTTGGCAGGGAGTCTGCCTCTCCCTCTGACCCTCCCCCCTCTCAGGTGCTCTCTCTCAAATAAAAAATAAAATCTTTAAAAAAAAAAAAAGGTGTATTTTAAGGAAGAGGAGCCAAATAAACAGTTTTCAATTAAGCTTGTTTATTGAATCCAAGTCATGCAATGTACATTATGTGTGATTTTTTGAAAAGCTAGCTCCTCTTAGAAAAACAGCTACACTACTGTAACTACACAGATAATTCAACCAGCTTAGTATTCAAAAGGAAGCTGGATAAAGATGAAATAATATCATGATTTCTTCCACTTAGGACAATGAGTCAGAGGTTCTTTTTGAAGAAGCAGATTTTTAAATCCTCTGCTTTAATTCATTAGAAAAAAATTTTCAAAACTCGTTTTGGTCCATCAGATGCCAAATCAACAATATTTTAATGATACTAAAGGTAAGTGTATATAAATTGGGAAGCAGAGATTTTCTTCCTGAAGTGGCAAACTAACACTGGATGGGTAGACCCATCTTCTCAACTCTTGACTTAAAAATGGCCTATATCAACAGATACACAAAGGCCTTGTTTTTATTACCTATAATTCACCAAAGATTTGTAGTATCCTCTCTCTCTCTCTTTTTTTAAGATTTTATTGATTTATTTGACAGAGAGCGACACAGCGAGAGAGGGAACACAAGCAGAGGGAGTGGGAGTGGGAGAGGGAGAAGCAGGCCTCCCACTGAGCAGGGAGCCCGACGTGGGCCTCCATCCCAGGACCCTAGGATCATGACCTGAGCTGAAGGCACGGGCTTAACCAACTGAGCCACCCAGGCGTGCCTGTAGTAACCTCTCTTAAAAGACTTAAATAGCTCTGGGAGGGTAACAGGGTTTGAGAGTCATTCGAAGGTCAGGATTAACTAGTTCAATCAGATTGCTTTCTTTTTAACACAGGTCCATAGCATCTAAAGAATGGAAAGTTTGGGGCAAATCCGGTTTGGGAGAAACACAGAGCGCCTTGTGGCAGGCTGAAGGACTTGGGTCCAGAGCTTCTGGGGAGAGTTGCTGTAAGCAAAAGAATAGAATGAGGAAAGAAGATGGAAGTGTTTAAATATCTTATCCGTCCTATTTCAGATTTTACATATTAAGAAGTCCTAGGCCTCTTGCTTTGGGGACCCATAAGACAGGAAATACTGTTGTAAGATAGTCATGAGTTATGAAAGTCTTTGAGGTCTGACCTGGGAGACCTGACCATCATTGAAACATTTTATTAGATTGGATCATATTAAATGACAACTCCTTTTCAAATGATCTGACCTAATCTCTACAAGACAATTTTTCGGGGTTCCAAAAAACTGTCCCAGATCACTTCTTCCAGGAAGCTTTCTGTGACAACCCAGCCCCATATCCACATGTGGATTAGGTGCCTCTCTTTTGTGACCCTTTTTACACCATACACTGTTACTAAAGAGTTAATCAATATTGCATTATAATATTTCCCTTCTCCATCTCCCACTCCCTCACAGGCTGTGAGCTCCTTGAATTCAGACACTGTATCTTTTATTACCATATCTATAATACTTATCATAGTGCCTGGCACACAATATACTGAAAGAATGGTTGGAACTTAACTCATGGGTTAGTCAGGATGCTTTCTACTCTGAAACCCAATCGTGTGACTTCCTGCTCAAAGAAATAATTCTGTTTCCTACAAAAGAATGACAAACACCTCATTCCTAATATTAAAACACCCTCTACACTTTGGCTTCCATGGATCGATGGATACTTGTCCATTCCAATTTCTTATACATATCACACTAAATCCAAACTGGGCTCCCGTGAATGCTCAAAAGGCTCCATGCATTTCTTTATGTAACTATATCTTCCCATTCAATTGTGTTTCCCCAGTCACTGCTTACCCAAATACAATCTGTCCCCCTGGGCCTACCTTAAACACAATCTCTTAAGTGAAACTTTTCCTGCTCCTCTGCCTGACATGAATTCCACCCCCCCTCACACTGGGTAAGCTTCTTGAGGACATTCTTAAACAAATTTGTATCCCTATAGGACTGTATCAGTCAAGATTCTTCAGAGAAACAGAACCACAGCATGTATATATAGAAAGGTCTCTATACCAGTGGGAGAAATGGAAGAGAGAGATTATAAAGAATTGGCTCATGTGATTATGGAGGCTGACAAGTCCAAAATCCGCAGGGTGGACCAGCACGCTGGAGACCTAGGGAAGAACAGATACTTCAGTCCAGGTCTGAAGGCCTCTGCTGGCTGAATTGCCTCTTGTTCAGGGAAGGTCAGTCTTGGTTCTAGGCAGGCCTTCAACTGATCAGATGAGGCCCACCCACACTCCAGAGGGCAATCTGCTTTATTCAAAGACCATTGATTGAAGTGTTCATTTCATCCAAAAAACATACCTCACAGAAACAGCCAGAGTAATGTTTGACTAAATATCAGGGCACCATGGCCCAGCCAAGTTGACAAATGAAAGTAACGTTTATAAGCACTGAGCACAATATCCTGGACAGAGCAAACGGCACTTAATTTCTTTAGAAAGTAGCTTATCCTCCTTGCCTCTAGTTTCTTGCCTCCTGGACACTTCTCAGGCCATTTCGACCCACCTATTTAGTTGAACAGTTTCTCCTCTGCACATGATACTCCTCCAGCCTGTTGTCCCATCTTGAAACTAGTCATGCTTTGGCTCCCAACCCCCAACACTCTCATGTTCTTCCAACCTATCTGATAACTCTTTCTTCGTCCAGCTCTCTTCCACCTAGCATGTGAATTCCTGAAGGTTTTATTCTTGGGGATCTTTTCTTGCTACATTCTCTTTTTTTGTGAGATGTTTGTCATTCCCATGGCTTCAGTTGTCAACTATAATAAATTATCACCTCCAACTCAATCCAGGGATACTTCTAGGTTTATGATACCTGATGTTTATGTAAGTTGCGGGAAGGGCATTCTCTCTTTCTCTTTTTTAAAGATTTTATTTATTTATTTGAGAGAGAGAGAAAGAGAGCACACAGAGGGAGAGGGAGAAGCAGACATCCCACTGAGCAGGGAGCCCAACATGGGACTGGATCCTTGGACCCTGAGATTATGACCTGCGCTGAAGGCAGATGCTTAACTGACTGAGCCACCAGGTGCCCAGAAGGGCGTTCTTTAATGAAATCTCTATACTAAGTTGGCTAGCAATAACTTAACTCTATATGGAAGCCATACAGATATATCCCATTATTCCTAGGTGTTCCTAACTCAGATTTTTCCTACACAGGTTCCCCCAAATGTCCAAAGCACTCCAATGCCCTTGGATCTGAGGGGAAGGTAAGAGGAAGATGGGGTGGAAGAAAGTCAACAGCCATAGTGTTAATCAATGTCAGCTACAACCACCCACTTCTGAAATGTTTGCAAACACATACGATGACAGAAGTATAGAGTTGGGGGGCCCCCTGCCAGGAGCTTGGAAGCTCTCGTGCATGGGAGGAGCCCTGAAGCTAAACACGACCTTCAAGAGTATCCACCCCCATCTCTGTGTCCAGCCTCGACCTCTCCAGTTCAGTTACTCTACCTGTTTGCCGATGCCTCTACTTGAATGTCCCTCCTATGTGAAATCATCTGGCCTCAAACAAAGCCTACTATTCTTTCTTCTCCCCCTGACCCATCCTGTCTCTCCTTTGTTTTTTGTCTCTGGGATTGGCAGCACCACCCACCCAGCCTTTCAATGGAGATGACTCAGTCTTTTTTTTACATCTGCCCTCTTTTTCACCTCCATATCCACTTGTTCATTAAATCCTATCAACTTGAGCCCTGGGTCAGCTTTCATTTGGACCAATGCAGTGGCCTCCTTGCTGGCCTCCCTGCCTCCTGTCTCTCTTCTCATTCATCCTCCATATAGCCATGGAATTATTATTTTTTTTAAAGATTTATTTTTGGAGAAAGAGAGAGAGAGAGTGGGGGAGGGGGAGAGGGAGAGAGAATCCTAAGCAGACTCTGCACCAAGTGCCGAACCTGACGCATGGCTCAGTCTCTTGACCCCGAGATCACGACGTGAGCTGAAACCAAGAGTCAGTGCTTAACCGACTGAGCCAGCCAGGCGCCCCTGGAATTATCTTTCTAAAATAGGTAATGATTCCCTCAAGAAGCAAGACAGAATGGGCTCTGGACCTAGGCGCCCTAGGTTTAAATCTTGGCCCTACCACTCATTCGCTGTTTGATCTTGCAAAAATAATTTCATCAGTCTGCGCCTCCATTTCTTCCCACCTGTAAAATGGGAACAGTTCACACTTCACAAGGATGGTTTTAGCCATGGTGTCGGATATCTGACACCTAGCAAACATTTGCTATATTACAGTCATTATTGTGTAGCGCTCTGGTGAAAAACGTTCAATGATTTCACATTCCGTAAGAAGACAACTCGATAATAATCTTCACAGCGTGACCTCCGTCTCCCTTCCCTGCTCCCCCTCCCAGCCCCCAGCCACACGTCTCCTCCTGGATCTTGTGCTACCGCTATGCTTGAGGACCAGGCGGATCTGCCCAGGAAGCTTAGGGACTGCTGTCAGCGATCTTTGTCAGGAACGTCCTCTTTCCTTTTCTTTCCTGAAGAAAGCTGAATCACTCCCTAGGTCCCTGATTTCCTGCCATCTTCTCTGTGAAGCTTCCTCAGCCTCTTCTCTACCTTGTCTGTGTCCTGATGTTTTTGCATGAACATTGGCCAAAAGTCCTCTGAGAAAGTCTCTCTCACCCTGAACTTTCTTTTTTGATTGCCAACAATGGGGTTTAAGTTTCTGGGCCACTATTCTTGTATTCTCGTATTCTTGTATGTAATGTCAGATGTATAAAGTGTATCTTGGATTATTCCAAGTTTTTACTGGCATACATTGGAGAGAACATTCTAGTCGTGAATGATGAAGTGTGTTTTCCAGGTCATATTATACTTGTGCCAGGAAAAACTTTATAGCCCATCAACACCATTTGTTGATAATATATTTTAAAGAACAGCTGTAGTATTTAGATAACATGTACAGAGAATTCAAGAAATTCCAGTGACCTGAGAGCTTGGTTTTCTTGATCTGTGAGGTCAGTTGCTTTTTGACTCAATATTCACTCTGGGGAGAAAGAAAAGATTCCACAGAGGCTGCAGGCTAGCGTCCTCAAAAAACAGATAACCAACAAAGATACGATACTGCTATTTTCTGGGGGAAATTACCCCCTGCCTATTAATTTTTTTTCTGGGGAATGGCAAGTGAAGAGACCTTTTTTAAATGTGCATGATCTCTCTGACCATTTTTTGAGACGATGTGTTTAATTTAGACTTGGAATTTGGATAAAGAGTTCCTGGCTAGTTCTGCTGGCAGAATAAGCCAGAAACCAAACTCTTCTTGTACAGGGAATGCTACAGTTTAGTTTTGCTGATGATGTCCCAGAAACTTATTGTCAGTCCCATCAGCCACTGTCCTATCTCAGCAGCGACAAGGCAATCGACAGGCTTTTGGCTTTTCTGTGGACGCCATCAGCGTTTGAGTGCGCCTCTGTAGATTCAGCGGTTAGTCAAGGGGAAATTCCATGATGGAACAAGAATTACAAACATCCCCCTGGAATAACTTGGTAGGGGAGCAAGGAACACAGGGAGGTGGGAAACCAGCAACTAAATACCCAAAATAGACACTCAAACTTTCCTCCCATTCAGGAAGCCCCGTCTATCTCTCCCATTCTTTGTCAATAATATTTTCGTTCATTTGTCCTTTCTTCCAACAGCCTTAACCTTTCACTAAAAGATTAGAACTCGGTGAATATCCAGCGATCTGTCCCCCTAGTTGTGAAAAGATCGCTGATTTGTGTGCCTTTAAATGAGGAAATGCTACTCGGACTTACAACCCCCAGCTACCAGCAAGATCACCTGGAAGAAACTGACAGTGGGATAAAATAGACTTGGAACCACAGTGCTTAACTTTTCCTGATAGAATTAGGTCAGTAGATGTAAAGAGCGGATGTAAAACTCTGATGGTCAAAATAAACTGAGTTTTTTTAAAATCCCAGGGTATCCACAGTTTTGAAAACTAGAGTAGATCACTGACTGCGATGTGTTTCTTGAGTAAGCACTTCCTAAACCACTTGCTAACTGACCTACTTTCTCCCTGCAGCTAAAATACACCACTGTAGTTGAGACCTGGGAAGTAGGGGTGGCTCTTACCTTGCACAGAGCGGGATCAGAGTGGGATCCATCCACCGTAATGCTGCTACAGGTGAGCTTTTCCACCTCCGCCCTCAGTCTGAGCAGGGCCATGGGAAGAAGCGAGGAGGAGATACCCATGGCAAGGTGACAGACTCAGGCGTCCCTGCCTGTGCCTAAGACAGGGGGCCCCATAGCTCCTCCCTCCTGTTTCCCCTCCAGCAATGCCCCCAGGAGCAGATGGGCATCTCACATCACACTCCTGGCCAAATAATCCTCTTCATCCCCATGCCCGGAGTTCCCACCTGCCAGGATTCTCTGCACCTCTTAACCGTATTTAACATTTTATAGCCTTATGCTGTCTGGGAACCAGGCTATATCCACACTGCACTCAGTTACATAATTTGTGCCTCACCCACCTCTCCAGGCTCACTTCCCACTCTGCTCCTCCCAGACACCCGTAAGCTGCATGGGGCTACGCACTGTGTAAACATTCTTGTGCTTTTCTTCCTTCTGGCCTTTGCTCATTCTGCCTTGGATGCTCTTCATAGTTCTGGGTCCATCTGTTGCAATCCTACTTGTCTCTCAAATCCCAGTTTACTTATCACCTCCTCAGACTTCTCAGATCCCCTTGGCTGAAATTAATCTCTTTCTCCTTTGTGTTCTAGCACTTTGCTTACGCCTCTAAGATAGACATGGATTCTTGCAGTTTGTATTCTTGACGCACTAGACTCCAGTTCATCTGGTCTTCCTCTTTCATCCTCTTAATTTGGTCTTCCAAGTTTTTAATTTTGATTATACCCAGTTCACCAGACTTTCCTCTTATGAGCCATGCTTTTTGGTGTCAAGTCTAAGACCCATGCACCTAACCCTTGATCCTGAACATTTTCTAAATGTTTTGTGGTTTTATGTTTTTCATTTAACTATGGAATCCATTTAGAGTTAATTTTTGTATGAGGTGTGAGGTTTAGGTTTATTTTTTGGCCTATGCATATCCAATGCTTCAGGACCATTTGTTGTACATCTATTTTTCCTCCATTAGACTGTTTTGGTAACTTTGTCAAAAATTAGTTGAGCTGGGGCGCCTGGGTGGCTCAGTTGGTTAAGCTTCTGCCTTCGGCTCAGGTCATGATCCCAGGTTCCTGGGGATTGAGCCCCACATCGGGCTCTCTGCTCAGCAGGGAGTCTGCTTCTCCCTCTCCTTCTGCCGCTCCCCTTGCTTGTGCTTGTGCTCTCTCTCTCTGTCTCTGTGTCAAATGAATACATAAAATCTTAAAAAAAAATAGTTGAACTATTTGTGTGCTTGCATTTCTCGGTTCTCTACTGTGTTCTATTGATCTATATGTCTAGATTCTAGGTGCCTTGAGGGCTCAGTATAGGTCTTCTTTTTTATGCTGGCTTTTATCTATCGTCTTGCAAACAATAGCAGCTAACTCAGTGCCTGGCACAGAGTAGATGTGCAATACATTTTTGTTGAAAGAGTCAACAATAAGTGCTTTATAAGTGTGAGTTAAAGTACTGCTGAATTAATTCTTAAAATTTTGAGAATCAAAAGAGGTCAGACTTCCTTCAGAACCTCGCGATAACCTGGTGATAACCTTTTGGAAGGCCTCTTGACATAGAAATTAGAGTCCCCATACATCCTGCACACTCGAGAGGCCTCTTGCCCTTGCTAGCACCTAGACTCCCTCTGCATGTTCTCCCTCTCCCACCCCTCTACATGCGAAGGGCACAGAGCTGCCTATGACCTGGAGGGTCACACACTCAGCAGCAGCCTCCTCTGCAAGCCCCCCTCCCCACAACACACACACACACACACACACACTGCACCCTGAAGTCTTTCTGCCCTTCCCTGCAGGCTCTCAGACTCTTACCCCATGCCCACACCACCAGTTGCTAATCACCTGCTCCCTGCTCTCCCAGGTGCAGTCTGGAGGATGGCCAATTGCCTGCCCAGCAACCAGACCAGCTCCAGCCTGGCCGAACTGGTAAACCTCCCTGCTATCCAGCGGGCTGAACCATACCTTCTCCAGTAAGATCTGAATGCCTTCCACGTTTGTCTTTCCTTGGGTCCTCTCCCTTCCGCTGGGACACCAGAGTTTCCTTCTGTCTTATATCCTCCCTTTCATTGTGATTAATAATTCTTCATATTGAGTTTCCCCGGTTAGCTGTGTGGTTTCTGTCTCCGGCTGTTTGAGGGGACCTGAACTGCATCCTCGGCCAGCCACCACCCTTGTCCATCAGCGCCCCTTCTCTATCTGTGCAACAATGCTCCAAGGCACAAGGCTGGGAGCTGTCACTTACATATTGGTATGAATTCAGTCAGCCTGTTATGGTGGAAAGCTCCAGGACTTTGACATAAAAAGCCCAGAGTTGAAGTTTGGCCACACTACTATGTACTCGTTGAGCAATATCCAATGTGACAGAGGCCATTTTGGTCAAGTCACCTTATCCACTGCACCTTACCAGGAGAGACTGGGATGATCACACGTCACAGTTTGGCTGTGCTGATGAGATGTGGACGACAGGGTTTGTTTCTTGTGATGTTCCAGACAACTAGTCTTCATTTTCATTTAACCTTAAGACAAATCATGGAGTGAAAGACTCTGACTTCTGCTGAGTAAATTTCAAACCCAGGAACAGTGGAGGATTTCTTCTGAAATCACAGCACAGCAGTCACTCTGGGATAACATCCATCTAAAATGCTGCCTCCCCACCAAGGACCTTCACAGGTACACCCCCAATAACGGGTAAAATGACGACTCTTGACTTTATTTTAAAGACAAGGAAAAGGAAGTAAATATAATGGAAATATTAGAGAAGAAACGCTGCTGTTTCTGTACGGGGAACTTTGTATAATATTTTATCTGTTTGCATGTCACTCCTCTCCACCCAAAAAGATATCAACCTCCGAACTGCAGTGGTCCTCAGAGTTAGTGTTCCTTATGGTGGCTTGAACACATGTCCACAAAGTGTTTTACACTCCTCCCTTTAAGAGGTGGAGCCAAATTCCCCTCCCTTTGAGTGTGTGCTGAACTTAGTGACTCGCTTCTAATAAACTGAATAAAGTGGAAGCAACGATGTGAGCCTCAGGAAATTGGGTCACAAAAGGCATCTTCCTCGCTCCCTTGGATTGCTTGCTCTGGGGGAAGTTGGCTGCCATTTTGTGAGGAGATCTCCATCTGGGGAGAAGCTGAGGCTTCCTGCCAGTAGCCACGTGAGGGCACTGTTTCAGAAGGGATCCCCAGCCCCAGCCAAAAGACATGATCTCTGCCTTCTTGGAGCTAACAAGAGAGGGTCAGCTGAGGAACCACGTAAATCTATTTGTAAACTTGGCCTGTGATGATGGAGAGGGAGGAGAAGGACATGGTGCTATGAGGGATTGTCACTGGGCAGGGTCAAGAGATGGGAAGGGATGTAGGGGAGTTAGCTGAGGGAGGTGGGGAGGAGGCTGTTTGTAGAGGAAACAGAATGTTTGGGGGCTCCACAGTGGGAGTGTGGTATGGTCGAGGCACTCAGAGAAGACCAGTGTGGCTGCAGCAGTGAGGGCAGGAGATAAAGCTGGAGAAGTGGAGAGATGCCAGACCACAGAAGGCCTTGGAAGCAGTCTGCACCAATATGGCCATGCTGTCATTAAGACAGTAACATACTTCTGCACAGTTGATAAATGGCTGCTACACGGAGCTACCCTAGAGCTCCCCCACCCCCTCCACCAGTCCAGTGGCCCAGCCCATCTTTTGGACTTCCCCACAATCTAGTAATTAAAAGAGTAATGCCTGGCATAATGGGGCAGGGAGTGCAGGTTCTTAAAATGCTGCCCCAAGATGCTGGCATCTATTCTGATGATCAGTACTCATGTAGTGTTGCTTATTCAATGCTCTTTGACTATTTTTAAAAAGATTTATTTTTATTTATTTGAGAGGTGGGGAAGGGCAGATGGAGAGGGAGAGAGAGTCCCAAGCAGTCTCCCAGCTGAGCGCAGAGCCTGACGTGGGGCTCGATCTCACCACCCGAGATCACGACCTGAGCCAAAGTCAAGAGTCAGAGGCCCAACCGACTGAGCCACCCAGGCACCCCTGTTTTGACTATTTTTAATATGCTCCCTGCTTATAGGCCATGTAAGGAGTTTAGTGGTTAATCTAAGAATGACAAGATACCTTTGAAGAGGAGGACGTGATCATGTCTTTTTTTGTTTACCATCATGTATCCACAGTGCCAACCCAGTGACTGGCACATACTAGGTGGCCAATAAATATTTGTTGAAGAAATGAATGAAAAACCAAATTCAATGCCTTTCCTTCTCAAGCCCATTCTCTCTAAATTTCCCATTTCAGGGGCGCCTGGGTGGCTCAGCTGGTTAAGCGACTGCCTTCGGCTCAGGTCATGATCCTGGAGTCCCGGGATCGAGTCCCGCATCGGGCTCCCTGCTCGGCGGGGGGTCTGCTTCTCCCTCTGACCCTCTTCCCTCTCGTGCTTTCTGTCTCTCATTCTCTCTCTCAAATAAATAAATAAAATCTTAAAAAAAAAAATAAATAAATTTCCCATTTCAGCGAATGGCATCATCCCTTAGTTGCTATAGCAAGAGACTTAGAACTCATCCTGGATTCTTCTTTATTCCACCATGAAGATAGACACCAGGTCCTATTGGTTTCATCTCCTTGAGCTGTTACTGCCTCTGATGCTCAGGTTGCATCATTTCCTGTTTGGACTAGAGCAGACTTCTCCACACTCATCTCGTCTTCATTTTTCCATCTGCTTTCTTCCTTCTTCATACTTTCCAAGTTCAAACTCCTTCACGATCTGGTTCCTGCTCACCTGAAAGGCCAGTTGTCTGTGACCATTCATTGTACATCTTCTGGACTCTCACGTTCCCTGAGTGAAAATGAACAACCCTGGATACAGGACCAGATTTCGTCTGTCTCTATTCTTAGAATTCAGCATCATCTCCTATGTGGAGAAGGCAAACACATGGATGTTTGTGGTACTGAATGGAAATGAATAAGAATTATTTTTGTCCTGGTGCTCTGTCACAACAGTGTGGCACCGTGAAGAATGTTCGTAAGGATTACTGCAAGTCATTAAGAAGTGGGCGAGATTATATTTATAAACTTAATATGTCTCGCAAAGTACCAAAATGAGAGTGGTTATGATCTTAAAGTTTTGATTTTTTTTTAAAGATTTTATTTATTTATTTATTTATTTTTATTATTTTATTTTATTTATTTATTTGACAGAGAGAGAGACAGCGAGAGAGGGAACACAAGCAGGGGGAGAGGGAGAGGGAGAAGCAGGCCTCCCACCGAGCAGGGAGCCCGATGCGGGGCCCGATCCCAGGACCCTGGGATCACGACCCGAGCCGAAGGCAGACGCCTAACCGACTGAGCCACCCAGGCACCCCTTAAAGTTTTGATTCTTAAAGGCATAATCATTCAACTGTTTTGGAAAGTCAACTATGCAAAATCGCATTCTGTAAGTCCTTTGGATATTGGGGTACTTTGACAGTGGTTTAATAATAATATGTTTCCTGGGGGGGGGGTGTTTGTGTGTGTGGGCGGGGGCGTTAAGCAACTTTGGTGAGTTTCACATATTCTTTCTTAAATTCCACACTTACACCATTTTTCTGTTTCTTCAAATTGTTGTCGTATTGGAAACTTGCAAACCTCGAATGACTGGTTTTTATTTGCTGCTCTGAGAGATTGTGTTTGGAGTTGAAAATTAAATTTAGGTATAATTTAAAGTGTGGCTAGAGCGGGCCATAGGCAAAAACGTATGTGATTCAACATGAAATGGGAAGAAATGATACCAGCAGGTACCATGACAGATGCAGCCTTCAAAAGGGACCACGTTTCCATCTGTTGAAGGCAGCTGGCCCAACAAGGCTGAGAAATAAAAATCAAAAGAAGAGGGCTTCAGAGAGATGGTATAAATCTCCTTTAAACTAGGGAACGCCAACCAGAAGCTGAACAGCATTGTTTTAAGATGCAGTTTTAGTTAGGGGTGGGCCAATGTCTGGGGCACAGCTATAGTCGGAAGGCCGAATAAGACACTGTAATTATAGCATTTGAAACCCTACAACTTTTCTAATATGTAGTGTGAACAATTAAGATGATTAAGTGATAATTGTCTCCATTTTCTTACCAGAAAAATGACTTGGCCTCTAAAGGTGAGTCAAATGGTGTCAACCGTGTTAGTACCAAGCAATGTGCCTCCTTAGGCTCAGTCCTAAGAAATGGGTAATTTCTTTTTTTTTTTTTATGAGAGAAGTTAGATTTTCTTTTCTTTTTTTTTTT
>NC_138380.1:6591866-6660896 GCF_054177405.1 Leptonychotes weddellii
GATTAAGAATTCCTCATATCAGTGAGATCATATGATACATGTCTTTCTCTGTTTGACTTATTTCACTCAACATAATACCCTCCAGTTCCATCCATGTCGTTGCAAATGGCAAGATCTCATTCCTTTTGATGGCTGCATAATATTCGAAATGGGTAATTTCTGGGGCGCCTGGTGGCTCAGTCTGGTTGAGCGTCTGCCTTCAGCTCGGGTCGTGATGCTAGGTTGCTGGGATCGAGCCCCGCGTCAGGCTCCTTGCTTGGCGGGGAGTCTGCTTCTCCCCCGCCCTCTGCCTGCCACTCACCCTGCTTGTGCCCCCTCTCTCTCGAATAAATAAATAAAATAAAAATCTTAAAAAAAAAGAAATAGGTAATTTGTCTTCCAATAATCAACATAAGGCATTGGCTCATTGAGACCATCTAATCTAATTTGAAGTTACCTTTGCAAAGTTCTGGGAATTCCTCAAGTTTGGCCAGCCTCCACACTGTGGACAGTGGGCTTAGGGTTGAGAGACAGTTGTCACTGTGAATTTTATATACAGAGCATCTCATGTTTTGGACCTGATTAATTTGAACAGGGCCTAACTTGCATTTTACCATGATACCATCTTTGTGAAAACCAAGTGAGCGTTTTTGATCAAATTTCAAAGTGAATAAATGATTTGCAGGCACCCTGAAGGGCTTAGAAGCACCATTTACACACCACTTACTGTCCTGGTTACCAAATCACCATCATCTTTTCATAAAACAAGTTTTTTTAGTAGCTAGTAATTTGCCGCTCTACGTCAGTTTTCATATCGATACACTTTTATTAAACACATTCTGTGTGCTTAATGTTATGCTCAGCATTGTTGGGGAGAAAAAATAAACACGAAGGAGGCAATAATGTGTTTGGCAGGATAAAGCTGTCTCCCACGAATATTTTTATAACAAAATGAGAGAGTATATAATCTCAGCGTATGTAAACAGTGTCATGGTGATGGATGGCAGGAGTTCAAGAGGTAGACATCCATGTGCTCTGGGGTAGTGAGGACAGGCTTTATGGAGGATGCTTGCCTTGAAGATGGAAACACAACTTCAGTTCTTTCAAAAAAATTACAATCCAGACTTCCATCAGTTTACAAAGGACTTCCCTGCATTTCATTTTAACAACGAATATCGGCTTTATGGAGGACATAGGTGGGAGCAGTGTCCTGAGAAGCCCTTTATCCAGCCCCCATCCCTGCAACTCCTCAGGGTTCTTCAGGATGTCCCCTGGACTGTCCTGTTGTAAACCACCAACCCTTAGGACCGAGGCTGTAGAAGTACTCAGGAGCTATTTCCTTCTGGTACTATGAGATGTAAACAAACACACAAGATTTTTGTGTCTCCCAATTCTCTAAGATTTTCTCTTAAAATATGTTTTTGGCAAGAATAGAACTTTTCTTTTGCATATCTTCAGCCATAATATAACCAATTTTCAATTTTCTTTTTTTTTTTTTAAAGATTTTATTTATTTGAGAGAGAGAGAGCAAGAGACCACAAGCAGGGGGAGCAGCAGAGGGAGGGGAGCAGGGAGCCTGACAGGGGGTTCAATTCCAGGACCCTGGGATCATGACCTGAGCCTAAGGCAGACACTTAACTGACTGAGCCACCCAAGTGCCCCTTATTTTCTTTCTTTTGTTTTTTTTTTTTAAAGATTTTATTTATTTGACACAGAGACAGCAAGAGTGAGAGAGGGAACACAAGCAGGGGGAGGGGGAGACGGAGAAGCAGGGAGCCCAATGCGGGCTCGATCCCAGGACTCTGGGATCATGACCTGAGCTGAAGGCAGATGCTTAACGACTGAGCCACCCAGGCGCCCCCCCAATTTTCAGTTTGCACTGAAATCTTATCTCTCACTTATAAGAGACATCAATTGTTTTTGCCTGCTCAGCATCCATTCTCCCTAATTCTGAGCACAGAAAACTCCTTTTCGAGCATTTTCCATTGGTGGGCCACAGCTGGCTCATACCGGCTCATGAGAGTCAAATATTAAAATATCAAGGGGCGTCTGGGTGGCTCAGTTGGTTGAGCATCTGCCTTCAGCTCAGGTCGTGATCCTGGAGTCCTGGGATCAAGTCCCACATAGGGCTCCCTGCTCCATGGGGAGCCTGTTTCTCCCTCTGCCTCTGCCACTCTCTCTGTCTCTCATGAATCAATAAATTAAATCTTAAAAAAAAAAAAACCATCAGAAATCTGGTCAGCTTGTTATACACAGTCATTATTTAACATTAAATTCTATAAACTTGCAATTAAATAAATTATATTTAAAATAAAGTCAGTACATGTTCAAAACTCATCATTTACTAATTATTTACTACATTTTATTATTGTTGATCCTGAGGTTATTTACATTTATTTTGTCTGTATGGTAGAAATATTATGTAATGGGTGCTTCTGCACATCTCTTCCCAACTCTGTGCTCAGGGACCACTTTGGGAGCTTGAGATCTACCACGGAAATGGGTAGACTCTACAAATGAAGCCTCTGCTCCCATACCCCCCACCCCAGAGCTGGTTGTTAAACACTTACCAGCACACCACTGGGTATTCCCTCCCATGCTGTCTCAGTTCCTGGGGTTCAAGTAGTGTGACCACAAGCTCTAGCCCCAGGAGTGGGGAGCAAGCAGGAGCTAGTCCTTTGGAGTCACTAAGTTAGTAGGGTTTAAGTGAGGAGCTGGTGATAGTTTGTTTGTCATCGTGAAGAGACTGCCTGAGAAGGGAGTCAACACAGAAGAAAGCAAAGTGGAAAGATGGAAACCGATTCTTTTTTTTTTTTTTTAAAGATTTTATTTATTTATTTGAGAGAGCGAGAATGAGAGAGAGTACATGAGAGGGGGGAGGGTCAGAGGGAGAAGCAGGCTCCTCGCCGAGCAGGGAGCCCGATGAGGGACTCGATCCTGGGACTCCAGGATCATGACCTGAGCCGAAGGCAGTCGCTTAACCAACTGAGCCACCCAGGCGCCCCTGGAAACCGATTCTTAATGACTCCATTTTACATCAAAATCTAGCCTTGTCTGCAGCTACGGTAGCTTAGACCTCCCACTTACAAGAGTTCATCAATTTTCCCCTATTTTGGGCCTGGGTCAGTTTGAATGGACTTTCTATCACTTTAAACTAAGGAGCAAATTTCCACAATAAAAATACTTTTAAAAAAATCACTCTAGGGTTGCTACAACGAGAGAGTAACAAAGCTATGTGTGTTTGGAGTGGTGGTAGGCTCACTCTTAAGAGATTTTTGTGGCAAGGCACATGATTCAAATTCCTGTGTAGCAAAATCACTGAACATATAGACCAAACTAAACAGCCCTTCTATGGCTGAATCTTTGAAAGTTAGATTTGTGGATCTCAAAGTCCACTTTATTGGTGACCATACTTTGTGGTATCCTAACGCTGTCCACGTGCTATAAAAGGAGGAGGTCCGTATTCTCTGGGAAACATTCCCTGTGGTATGAAAACCCATTATACAAACCTAGTCAAATTCCATGTCATATTTTCTCAAAAAGCTTTAAGACCTGAGACTAAAAGAATGTGCCCAATTTGTGGAAAGAGCCCCGGATTGGAAATCAATGGATTTGTTTTCCAATTCAGATTTTCTCACACTTTTGGACAAAACACCTTCACTTCTCTGGACCTCAGTTTCCTTTTCCGGACTGAGAAGCTGAGGCTAACTGATTTCAGCAGGATCTCCCAGTCTCCCAAATTCTATGATTGTACTTTAAACATTTATATCACTGAGTATTTGTTTTCTGATTCTCAAATATTTTCTCACCAAAGAAAACAAAATACTTGGATAAATTGCCCCAGTCCAGAAAGGCTCATGTTTACATTTTTTAAGCCAAGAGGAAGTGGTAAGAGGTGAAAACAGGAATAAACGACAAGAGCCTTCACCCTGAAAGAAGCTGGAAGAGGAGAGCCTGAGAGATGGTTGCCATGCGGGAGGGAAGGTTTTGTAGGGTTCATGCTTCAGCTTCCGGCTCTTCCATCAGCAGCCTGTGAGCCCAGGTGCTAATTAAATTAATAAAAAGGCATTTTGTGAAAACCTGTGTCCCCACACCTGCTGCGTCAACAGGCGCAGGTTTCTTGCTTGTTGTGGTGGAACAGTTTTACCATTTAACACTGAAGGCAAAGATAAAATAACAGTGAGAGGGAAAAGTCGAGTCGCAGCCAATATGTCCCTGATTTCCCCAACAAATGCCTATTAATTTGTGATGACACATTAGGAAAGCACTCATTTTGAATTTGACATTCTCAATGATTTGGGGCGTGACAACTTTGTTTAATAGTTATTATAATTACTAGAAATAACATCCTGTCCTCACCCAATTAAGGAAGATGATACACTGAGAAATTATAGCTTATAAAAATAAAGCTTTAGATACAAACAAGGAACATATCCATCTCTCCGTGGCGATGCTGTTACTGAATGGTCTGGGGGTCATTTATCTGAAATCATTTTAAGAAGTTCTAGTAACGTCTCATCTTTGATGTGAATGCAGATACATGTGTTTTTTGTTCAAGGAAGAAAAATTTTAAAAATCTTTTTAGCTGTAGCTACATTTCATGGTAAACATGGCCATAGCCCAACATATTAGGATTAGATTTGTGAGAGACAAAAAAAATTCCAAAATAAGAATTGATTTCCCTTTCATCTAAAAATCAGGGCAGAATGTCCAAGTTCAGAAGAGTGCTCTGCGGTGTGGGGACCAGGCCCTCCCCAGTTCACTGCTCTGCTGCACGTGGCCTCCGTGCTCAGGCTAATCTCACGGTTCAAGATAAAGTTGTACCCAACTTCCTCTTATATCTTACTGGCAGCTCTTAGCCACATGACATAATTGCCAGCAGGTGGGGAAATGAGGCTCTATTCCAGGCAGCCATGCACATAGCTAAGAGTTGCGTGTTCTATTAATACAGAGCAAGGGTTGGCCGACTGTTTCTGCAAAGGGCCAGATAGTAAATATTTTAGGCTTTCAGAGCCCATGGCCTCTATCTTAACGACTTAACTCTGCTGTTGCGTGAGAAAGCAGCCACAGATGATACACAAATGGGCATTTGGGGCTGTGTTCTAATGACACGTTATTTACAAGAACAGGTGGTTGGCTGAATTGGGCCAACAGGCTGATCCTTCTTAAAGAAGGTGGGCCAACAGGCTGATCCTTCTTAAAGAAGATGGGCAAGACAGATACTGGGGATAACTAGTGCTTTTCCTACACCAGGTAACAAACAAGATATTAGCAATATCAACTTCGGTAAGTGCCTTCCCCACCCCCCTCCTTTTATTTTAGTATGGGTAAGTGCCAAGCCAGATTGCCAATAATTAATTAAAATCAGCAAAATGTCGCAGTGGAGGGCAAATTTGTTTAAGGCTCTCTTTGAAAGATTAGTTAGTGAATTTCAGTTATGGTTTTGTTTGTCACGCTGACTGTTCTTTTACTAGGCACAACCTCCTGCCTAGTTTCTCACCTTGGTGGGAGAATGGATGTTTTCTCAACCCCCAGGTCCTGGGAGATGCAAGATTCCACGAAGCAAGCGAAGCAAGCGAGAGCTCTAGAGAGAATGTAGAGGAGACACTGAGGGAACTCTTTGAGACAGTGATTGTGGCTTTGCCCTTCTCCTTGGTGGATTGGGACAAGTGTGTGATCGTTCACTTAATCACATGTCCCTTTAAGATACCTAAGTCTTCCCCGTGGACAGGGAGGAGAGGCCGGATTACCCTGGAGAGCTCTCACTCGCGCAAAGGAAACCCTGTAGGAACTTGATAAAAAATCATTGTGGTGATTAATTTTATCCGTACTTTTTTACTTTTTATTTCATAAATTTTGTCTTTTTTTCCTCTGGATTCAAGGAGAGCACGTGGTTTAACTCGTCAAATATAAATATATAAATCCAGGACTGAGAGTCTGCCATAACGCACCTCTCCCAGTCTCTTCCAGAGGTCTTTTTTTAAGATTTTATTTTTTTTAAGTAACCTCTACACCCAGCCTGGGGCTCAAACTTAACAACCTGGAGATCAAGTCTCATGCTCTACTGACTGAGCCAGCTAGGTGCCCCCCAGATGTTTTTACATGTCTGTGCTAACAATCAGACAGTGTGGCAGGAAGGCGAACTCTCAGTAATCTCTGCTGCTTCTAGAACTCTCTAAAGTGAGGTAAGCTATTCTGTGAATGGCCCTCCTAGTTCCTTTTTCTTCATTTAAGATCTTGGTAGTAGAGGGATATTAAGTTTCAAGATCTTCCTTCTTCTCAGTACTGACTACTTTTAAGTCCACTTTTAGAACCTTCCAAACTCTCAGTTTTATATTCAGTACAAAAGATACTTAACTTTAATTCAACTGGTCAACATTTTTGCCACATAGATTTGAGACTAGAGGGACAGTAGCCTTCCTACATTTATGTAAGGCAACTTAGAAAGTTAGATCAGGAGACCTAAAAGGAACTTTAGAGATAATTTAGTCCAAATTCCTTAATGACAGAGGGGAAGTGAGGCCCAGAGAAGGAAGGCGATGTGCCCTGGATTGCACAGCTAATTAATAATCAAATTCAGTAGAAACTCAGCTCTTCTGGTTCACAGAAACACTCCAAGATCCACCCTGGCTCCGGGCAAGCCAGACTCTCCGTGGACGTGTAGCCCTCACCGCAGATGGGGAGCAGGGGCGGGGGACCGCTGCCGGCCCCCTGTCAGGCATTGAGATGTCTGGCTTCTCTATTTCTTCCTGCACCAGAGGTATAGAAGGAGGGCCTTAGCTTCTTCTGGAAAGACCCTCTGTTCTCTGGGACGAGGACACCGTATGGTGGCTGTATGGAGACCTGTCTGGGACAAGTGGACAGTATACAAGGTAAGAAGCACAAGGTGGTCCTCACTAGGATGTCTGGGCCTGCTTCTGGAACATTCTTGGGTGTCTCTAGGTTTTTCATGTGGCCTCACAGAATTATCCCTGAATCCAGAGTGCATTTAATTTACTTTGGCTTAATACGACCGTTTTTGGAGGAAAGGAAATGAATCAAATTTAGACCAAACAAAAAGGTTACCAACATTTCCCAAAAGGTTGGCAATTACCAAGCATTAAAATTTCAGATTAATATGTATGGTAGTGTAGCTTTTTCAGGGACATAAATACTTAGTACATTCTAACATGTTTATTAATTTCTAGGGTCATCTTCATAAATGGATAAAGCTTCCATAGATTCATAGGAACAGGGGCACCTGGGTGGCTCAGTCGTTAAACGTCTGCCTTCGGCTCAGGTCATGATCCCAGGGTCTTGGGATCGAGCCCGGCATCGGGCTCCCTGCTCAGTGGGAAGCCTGTTTCTCCCTCTCCCACTTCCCCTGCTTGTGTTCCCTCTCTCGCTGTATTGCTCTCTGTCAAATAAATAAATTAAATCTCAAAAAAAATTCATAGAATATATATTCATATTATGTATACATTATACACTCATGTAATATATACATACATTATGTATATACACATAATATAAACATATATATACCTATATATGTATATATATGCATTCACACATACAGGACATATATATTAATATATATATGTTATATATATATAGAAGTAGTGCATGCATATATTACATAATATATATGTTATGCATACATAATATGCATATATTCATACACATCTACAGAAATTGTACCCATTTATGAAGATGAGCTCAGAAATTAATTAATAAACCTGTGACATACTAAGTATTTATATACATACACATACACATATAAATACAAACATGCACAAATGCATGAATATATAGTAATAGATTATATATGCATATATGTAAACCTTTCTTTCTCAATATATGAATATACTGTGAGATCCCTCTCCCTCCACATACATATGTATGTGTATATATTGTATACTTTACTATATTGTATACTTATTTTTTTCTTTTTCCTCAAGAAGAGGGAAGGGAGGGGAAAGAAAGGGAGAGAACAGAAAAGATGGGGTGACCAAAAAGTGTTCAAACATTAATAGGAGAAGAATAAATGCTTGATCTTAATCATTAATGACACACACCCTTTTTGAATCTCATCTGTTTTAGCCTAGAGGAAAGATATTTTAAGAGAACTTTCTAAAATGAAGGAAACTCTCCTTTTTCTATTTTCTAAAAAGAACAAAGCCTACCTTGTATTGCAAGTCATTGTAGCAAAGGCATTAGGAAGGACCATTTAAAGTTAAATTTGTGATTAATTTACTAACTACTCACTTGAATCTCATAAATAATTTTAAGTAGAAAGGGTTGTCCAGTGTGATTAAGGTCATTATTTCCTGTTAAAGTAGCCCACAGGCTTTTCTAATGTAAAGATCTTTCCATAAAAAGAAGAACTAAGGTTTCTTCAAGGTTAAGGGTCTCCGGAGCCTATTCCATGAAGATATATTACTGTAGGGATGATGGAGTGTGTAGAAGTCATCTGAGAAGATTATACAAGGCTTCTCAAGGTGAGAGGTATCCGAACGAAAACAGATTAGATTATTTTAAGAAGATTTGCTGGGTGTTCGATTTCCAAAACGAATTGTAATGTTCTCTGCTACCTAAAAACCTGACTTCCGTATTGAGAAAATGATAACCTTGGTGTCATTTAGTCCATTCAACAAATATTTATTGAGTGCGTCCTATGTGCCAGACAGTCTTCTAGGTTCTTGGTATCCAGTGGTGAACCAGATGAAGTCTCTGCTCTCGAAGACCTCATAATCTAATGTGGAGGCAACACAAAAATAAAGCAGTACATGTAAAAGCTAGCAGAACTCCTATTCCATCAAGAAACAGGTAAGTATGCAATGGCAAGCTCAGTGGCGAGGTTGTTGGACAAAGAGAGGATGGAGAGTTCTCAGGCCTGGGAGGAGAACGCCTGTCTTCCCAGAGCAAGCGATGTCGAGCTGAGACCTGAAGGCTGAAGAAGAGCTGGCACAGCCAATGTAGTGGAGGGTTTGAGGTGGAGGGAAGGAAGCAGCGTCCTGGCCAGATCATGTAGGACCTTGTAAGCCATGTTCAGAAATTGGAAATTTATTTTAAGAGTGATGGGAAGGCACCGTGAAGTTTTTAGTAGCGAAGTGACCTGATCAACTTTTGTTTCATAAGATCCGTTTGATGGTAGTTGGAGGAGGGATAAGATCCCAGACAGGAGGGGCATCAGGGCATAGACAAGAGTGCATGGCTGGCTCTGGAGAGTGGCAGCGAGAACAAAGATGAGAGCCAATGCCTTCCTTGTGCCAAATATTCTTCTAAGTGCTCACATGCACCATCTCATTTGATCTTCATAGCGTCCCCAAGAGGAAGGTCTATTATTACCCCCTACATTTTATAAACGAGAGAGGCTAAGTTACTTGCATAACCAAGGGGTACATCTGGGATTTGAACCTACTTCATCTGGCTGCAAGTTTAACCACTTCCCTACAGCTCTCTCTCAAGAGGAGGCTGATTAGAGGGATATTGAGAGAGTGGACTTGAGAGCATTCAGTGACTAAATTTGGGAGTCATGAGGAAGGAGGAGTTCAGGATGATGACTTGGTGGGGGAGGGAGATAGTATCACGTTTCACTGGGAGGAGAATGGAGGGGGAGGGGGAGATGTCCAGTTGAATTACAGATTGACATGTAGATTTGGGAGTCCTCAACCTCATTGTAACTGGAGTCAAGGAAGTAGGCGAAATTGCCTAGTGATAGTATTTAGGGTGACCAGAGAAGATAGCCTAGCACCTCCAAAGGAACTCCAACTTGAAAAAGAGACTGACAGGATGTGTCTAGAGGAGATGAGAAAATGAGAGGAATTAGTCATCACAGAAATCGAGATGATGTTTCCAGAAGGGGAGGACTGCTGAACAGGATCAGATGCTGTCTAGTAAGGTGAGGACTCCAGTGGGCTTAACAACAATGAGGTCCCTGGTGAGAACATTGTTGTGGATCCAAGGTAGCAGGCAGACTGTGGTGGGAAATGAAGATAATGAGTGTACAAGTGGGGTGGTTGGGGAAGAGGACACAGGGAAAAGGGGGAGAAAGTTTGTTTGATTTTTAAATATAGGAGCCACCTATGTTCTTCTTCTCAAGTGCTGATGATAAGGAAGTAGCTCAGAAAAAATGAAAGATGGAGCAGAGGGGGCACAAGGCAACAAATGAGCTCTTTGAGAGGAGGTGGAGTTCGGAGCACAGGTGGAAAGGGAGGGTGTGGATGCAGATGTATATACAGGCTTGGTGGTGGGAGGTCAAGGGCTTTCCTGATAGAGGAATTCACTTTAGTAGGATGGAGCATAAAGGGGAGATGTAGTGAGGTCTGAAGTGTGAGGGGGGAGAAAAGTGGTGAATTAGCTAGGGCAGAGACCCTGTGAGAGAGTGGATTGCTGGCAACATCAAGGGCTGTCGTGAATTTGTGGGGGCAACCATCTGTGAGGTCATCCGATGTTCCCAAGCACTGCTCAGCAGCCCAAGTGTCCAATGAGCTCAGAAACTGTGGCATGATCCAAGTTGAGGTTTTTCCCAGTGGTTGGGGAGCATGGGCAATGGAGACAATGGAGCAAGAGAGTTGGGCCTGCAAGGCACTGGCTGAAGGGGCAGGTCATGAAATCTCAGCTGGTTGGGGAAAATAGGGAGCTCGGGGACAGATTCTTGCTCTGACTTTCTCATTGACTCTGTTACCTTGGGCAAATTGCCACATATCTCTGGGCTTCAGTTTTTTCCCACTTGTAAGTGAGGGTGTTGGCTCATTTGGTTAACGTCACTTCCAGTTCTAAAATTCTGTGGTTCAATTTTGCAAAAAATGCAAGCACTCTTTGACTATGAGTGAGAAACACTGCCAACTCCTAATCACTGGGGTCAAGCAACCTGCACTACGCTGGAGAAGCAAATTCCATTAATATTTCTAGACCACTGATGCAACTCTTTAATTTTCTCATGAAAATATGAAAAATGTTCAGGGCCCTTCCCATAAATCCAGAATAATTGTCTATGGACATTGGTAATCCAACCCTGCTGTACACTTCCCAATCTGAACTTGATTCAATTAGTTTCAACTTAAAAACATATTGAGTGTCTACTTTGGTAAGTTACTAAGACAGCAGTTGCAGAGTATACAAAGATAAGGGAGCTACGGTCCTTGCTCTGTTATAGTCTAACAGGAAGGATAAGACCAGTGCAGAAATAAATGTGTTGGGGATATAAATCTTAGTATTCAACTCAGGAAACAATTTCTATATTTCTCTTTAACAACTTAATTTATGTTTTGAGCCTACTTTTTACCCAGGTTGGAATAAACTCAGTGGGGGTCCCCACCATTTTGGGGGTCATGACTAATTCTCAGGACTTACATAATTTTAAGACATCAGTTATGGGGTGCCTTTATGGTCCTCAATATCATCTGTCAGCACTATCTGTTGAAACATCCACTGTCCCTGTGGATCAGCATTATCAGACTATGCAGGTGTCCACGGGGACATACTCATTTGCTCTGCATGGTCCCTTTAGGACTTTCTGATTCTCTCTGCTCCTTCTAGGCCTTTCTGGGTTGCATAGTAATCACTATGACTCTTCCCAGCATGCTTAAACACAACACTATGGTCTGAATGTTTGTGTCCCCCCAATTCCTATGTAGAAATCCTAACCCCCAAAATGGTGGCATTGGGAGGTGGGGCCTTTGGGAGGTGATGAGGTCATGAGGGAATGGGATTAATGCACTTATAAAAGAGACCCCAGAGAGCTCCCTCACCCCTTCTGCTATGTGAGGATGATTGAGAAGACAGCCTTCTAGGAACAAGGAAGTTGGGCTTTTACCATACACCAAATCTGCTAGTGCTTTGGTCTTGGGCTTCCAACTTCTAAAACCATGAACAATACATTTCTGTTGTTTATAAGCCATCCAGTCCATGACTTTGTTATAACAGCCTGAACAGACTAAGACAGACACATTTCATTAATTTTCCTCATAGGATCTTACTACCTCCCCCAAAGTTCTATGTAGAACATGAGATAAAATGTCTCTTCCCTCCAGAACTAATGGACATTTTGGCTCTCCCCACTTGCCTGCCTTCTTTCCTTCTCACTTCTAGCCCTAGCCCTGAGGATCCTCTGGTCTGGGAAGACTGGGCAGGTGGGGTGGGAATCCTGCTCTTACAAATCATATTTGCTTCCAAATTTTTTGTCTTTTGCTATGAGCCATTTGTCCATCAAGGAAACTTCTCTCTCTCTTCTGTTCCATCACATCCCTCTAAGGCAATGAACACAGAATGTGGATAAGAGCAAGGGGGAAAAAGAAATGTGGGGAAACAGTGGATGCTATTTTATACAAGGCAGTAATAGGGTGTGTTACGAGATGTACAAGTATTGTGCTCTGGGGTTCAAAGCATATCAATGGAGATATTTGGTTGCACGTGAATGAAATAAACATTGGCTAACTTAAGAAAGAAAACTAATGGGCTTAAACTATGGAAAGAGCCCAGATGTCCACTGACAGATGAATGGATAAAGAAGATGTGGTATATATATACAATGGAATATTACACAGCCATCAAAAAATTGAAATCTTGCCATTTGCAACAACGTGGATAGAACTAGAGGGTATTATGCTAAGTGAAATCAGTTAGTCAGAGAAAGACAGTTATCATATGATCTCACTGATATGTGGAATTTAAGAAACAAAACAGATGATCATCGGGGAATAGAGGAAAAAATAAAACAAGATGAAACCAGAGAGGGAGACAAGCCATAAGAGACTCTTAATCATGAGAAATAAACGGAGGATTGCTGGAGGGGAGGGGGGTGAAGGGATGAGGTAACTGGGGGAGGGACATTAAGGAGGGCATGTGATGTAATGAGCACTGGGTATTATACAAGACTGATGAATCACAGACCTGTACCTCTGAAACCAATATGACATTATATGTTAATTAATTGAATTAAAATAATTAAAAGAAAAGAAAACTAATGGGCTTATTAGAAGGATTCTGGGTAGCTCACTGAAGAGAAAAAAAGAGCTTAACAGATGCTTTGGGAATGACAGGAACCAGAGCAGCAGTGCTAGGTGCAACAGGAGGAAATCAAGAACCATCAGCTTGCCATGATCAAATGAGTCAGCTCCCACCACCCTCTGTCTGCTGTATAACCACTCAGGAGAAAAACCCCAGGAGATCGGATCTGATTGGCTGAGTTTGGGTCCCATGACTACACCCATGGCCAACGGCTCTCTGCCTGGAAGCTCCACCAGCCCTGATGGAATGGGGGAGAAACCCTGCTCCTGACACAGGGAGGAGGTAAAGGAACGTAGGGTGGGAGGTGAACAAAACAGCTAATACCTACTCAGGACGAATGAGACAGCACCCTCCTTGAAGAAAACAGGTAAGTTTAGAAGAAATGGCATTTGTGAAGGACTTGGAAGGATGGGGAGGGTTCTGATGGACAGAGATAAGAGATGGAGGTAGGAGTGAGCTCAATGGCCCAGAGACAGGTAATATGAGACTCAGGAACTGAGAACAGTTTTGCTAGAGCTTAGTATATGAGTAGGGGTAGGAGATAAGGTTGATAGGGTTAAAAATGTTGATTTTGGAGCCATATAAAGAAATATGAATGAGGAATTATTATGGACTGAATTACATCCCCCACAAAAATTCGTATGTCAAAGACCTAACTCCCAATAGCCCAGAAAGGACTGAGGATTTTTAAAGAGGTAATTAATTAAAACGAGGTCCTTAAGGTGGGCCCTAATTCAATATGACTGGTGTCGTTATAAGAAGAGGAGCTGAGGACACAGACACGCGCCAACGGAGGACCATGTGAAGATACAGGACGAAGATGGCCATCTACAAGCCAAGAAGAGGCCTCAGAAGAAACCAATCCTGCCAGCACTTTGATTTCAGATTTCTGGGCTCCACAAACATGAGAAAATAAATTTCTGCTCTTTAAGCCCCCCAGTTTGTTATGGCAGCCCTTGCAAACCAATATGGGACTTTTTTTTTCTTCTTATTTTGGAAGCAATATGTATCCACAGAAACTTTTTAAAGAGGAGACTTACAAAGTTGGATTTATGGTTCAGGAAAATTGGGGTAGCCCTGGTATATAAGTGGGGGAAAGAGATAAAGCCCGGAGGCCAGGAGATCAGTTAGAAGGCTATTACAATAGCCTTTAGAAGGGTAGGGAAGGGCATGAGCTTGGAGAAGAGATTAGGGATATGGCGATGTCATGGAAGTGGGATTCACAAGGTTTGGTAACAAACCAAATGCTGGAGGAGAAGGAAACAGAGTTAAAGATGTTTTAGATTTTTCTAACATGTTGACCAGGAGAATGGGGTAATAAAAGGGGACTCTTTTTTTTTTTTTTTTGAGAGAGGGAGAGAGAGAATCTTAAGCAGGTTCCATGCTAAGTGCAAAGCCCGACTTGGGGCTCAATCTCACTACCCTGAGATCATGACCTGAGCTGAAATCAAGAGTCAGATGCTCAACCAAATAAGCCATCCAGGTGCCACCTAAGAGGGGACTCTTGATAATGAGTGATAAAAATACACAATTCAAATTAACTTAAGGAAAAATGGAATTTATTAGCTGATGTAATCGTGAAATCCAGGGGGAGCAGCTGATTTTCCACACCCCTTGTTTCAAGTGCTCAGATGCTGTTTTCAATATCTACCCTGGCCTCTGTTTTGGCTTTGCTTTCCTTTGTGTGTCTTGTCTTTCTTCTATATTGTCTATGTGGCCAGGAAAAGGGATTATATCCTCTTTACAATTGGTGATCTAAGAAGAGACCCTGTTGCTCCTTCCCCATATCCATATGTTAAATCCTGTATAGGTCAGGTCCTTACTCTTTAGCCCCATCACTGTGAACAAGAAGATGCAGCACTGCCAATGGGTGAAGGCTTGGTCATGTTCTCTCCCATTTGGGCTAGGTAAGAAACCAACCAACAGTCTCGCTAGATGAAGAGTGGTAGTTCTCCAGTGAAAACAGAGATGCATGGCAGACAGAAACAGGAGATCTCCACCCCAGTGAGTCTGGATTTGGATATTTTATTTTTGGACTTGCCAATATTGAATCATGGCTGGGGCACAGGGAAGGTGCGGTGAGGGCTCAGTGATAATGTGGGTTTGGCACACAGGAGAGAGAGGTCACCCACATGGAGCTGCGGTGAAGGCCACCATAGCTGATCTGTTTTCTGAAAGAGAGAGTAGCCGTGGGAAACAAGGTCTGAGGGAATGACTACAACGTGAGGGAATTTCTATATTTGGTAAAAGAGAAAAGGAAGAAAATACAGGAGCAGTTGGAGAGGACAGACCGTGCAGAGCATGTAAATTTATGGAAGTCAAGTGAGCAGAATGTTTCAAGGGGGGAGTGTTAATAGTCTTCAGAGGTAGAGGCAGGTGAGGACTGAAAAGACAGATTAGTAGGTACTTAGGGGCTGACTGTGCCTCCCTAATGCCTTTGGGGATAATGAACAGTGTCATTGAAGAGTGGTTACTTTTTTAAAACTGACATTTTTAGGGGCAATCGTCAGTGATAAAATTCATGGACAGGGCAGGGTATTGGGATGTGGACTCAGAACTTTCCATTCTAGGGGCATCTTAGTAATAATATATGTGAACTCTTCTAGGCACCCTCAGCTGGCTTAAGGGAATTGAGGCCCAGAGGTGGCCATGTCTTGCACGAGTTCCTTATGTGGTCTGGTAGAAGAATGAGGATGGCCAGCCAAAGCCTTGAACCTGGGTGAGGTATACCACCCTAGGTTTGCCCCGCTGGGGTCTGCTTCTATAGCAGGAGGCACATGCTCAGATGCTTCTGGAAGGTAAAGCAAATCTGTGAAGCTGGCAGCCGTGGCCCTGGAGAGACAATGCCCTGGTAGTGGTGACCCTATCCCATTAGAGGTGACTCCTATTCCTCAGCTCAGCTGATCACTGCCACATGAGAGAGAGGGGTCTAGTATTGTCCAGATTTCATTTTCCAGGAGAAGCTGTTCATCTGCATTTTCAAATGAAACTGTCCACTCTTTACATATTGGCAGCTAACTTAAAAACATAAAAATACTGTGTGAACAAAACAAGTTTGTGGTTGGGCTGCCAGTTTATGTCCTTGGCTCTAAACCTGGGGGGGGGGTGGGGGGTGGGGAGGAAGAGGCTAAGATGTGGAGAAAAGATAGTACAAGCAGGCTTCAGCTCCTGCTTACTTTTGCTAGAGACTTTGGGGGGCAAATGTTTCCTGCGGTTCCTGAAAACCAGGACAATCCGGTACGATAGAACAGATTTTTTCCAGTAAATCTGGAAAATTCTTTAGTGGTTGCGGTTCTTTCCTATTTGGAGTGAAAGATACTATATAATCTGGATTAAAGTAGTAGAGGAGAAGTTGGGGGGAAAAGGTTTCACCGATTTTGTAGCCAACGATTAATGCCATGAGATCTCCTTCATCCGGCTCTTTATTATTGCCAACTACATGCAAGACAATGAGTTACACTCTGTCAGGGTGTGTGAGATGAGTAAGAAGAGCCTGTGTCCATGCTCTTGAAGTTCATAATTGAGGATTCAGGGTATCATTGATCCATGTAGCCTCCTACCCTTCATGTCTTTTATGCACCAGATATAGGGGACAAAATAATAAATCACACCCATTTGTGGATCACAGTTTAGTGTAGAGAAAGACATGGACACAAATAATTACAGTGTTGTGTATGCACTGCAAGTCCCATTTCCCAGGGCTCCAACCCATGTGATAATTCTGCCCATCAGAACTCATCACTGCCCAGCTCGGGTACAGAGGAGCACTGTGTGTTCTTACGCCGGCTCCTGGAGCTCAGTGTCCAGTTGGAGCAGAGCTGGACGTGACACACAGATCTCCTGAGAAAGCAAATGACCCAGGATTGTGACAAGTGAAAAAAATATTAAGGTTGTACCAATCGCATATCTGACTACGAGTGGTAGAGAATACGAGAAAGGCAAGGGATGTAGGTAGGAAGGAGGGGACTAGAAGGGGAACTTGGAAAAATTTGGTTCACACCACGGAACGTTCTTTCTCTCTTCACTGTCCTACATTCAGGGAAAATTCCAGTTAAAAATCCTCACGCACTGATGCTTAGTCTTCTTCTTCTTCTTCTTCTTCTTCTTCTTCCTCCTTCTTCCTCCTTCTTCCTCCTTCTTCCTCCTCCTCCTTCTTCTTCTTCTTCTTCCTCTTCCTCTCCTTCTTCTTCTCCTCCTCCTCCTTCTTCTCCTCCTCCTTCTCCTCCTTCTTCTATGTACTGTATCCTTTAGTGAGTTTTCTTCAAAATACTTTAATGAAAAAATTTAAATATGCAGAAAAGTTGAAAGAACTTTATTGTGAACACCCATATACCTACCACCCTGTCCAATTAATATTTTACTATATTTGCTTTCACATATATCTTCTGTCTCTCCATTCATCAATTCATCTCATTTTTTTGGATACATGTCAAAGTAAATTGCCATATTCTTATTTAGGGTTTAGTATTTCTTAGTTTTTTTTTTTTTCCTCTGGAGATAAAGTTTGCACCGAATGAAATGCCGAATGCCAATTTGTACCCAAATCCTTAACAAGACATAGAGCATTACTATTATACTAGAAAGTTCCCCTCATGCCTCTTCCCAGTTAATCCCTGCCACTGTCATCTGCCCCTTCCCAAGCAATCACTGTTCTGTTTCCACTACTGATCAGTTTCATCTGTTCTAGAGCTTCATAAAAGGGAATCAAAGAGTATATGCTCTTCTGTCTGGCTTCCTTCACTCAGCATAATGTCTGTGAGAGCCACCGATGTTCATGTGAATATCAGTAGTATTTCTGACCAACATTCCATTGTCTGGATAGATCATATTTTGTTTATTCATCCTCCCGTTAATGGGCACCTGGCCTGTTTCTAATTTTTGAATATTATATGTAAAGCTGCTAGGGACATTCTTGTACAAATTTTTTTTTTGTGGATATGTTTTCATTTCTCCTGGTTAAATACCTAGGAATAGAGTCCACAGCATGATTTTAAATGGTTTAGTTTAGCACTAGATGGTGATGTCACTGTAGCTCAGAACATTCCATGCCTCTACCCCCTCCATCCCTCTTATTTTTTCTATTTTCTTCTTCTTACTCTACTGATTACCTTCTTCCACATCCCTTTGTTTTCTATAAGCTGCCCGTTCTCTCTCCTCTTGTCTGTCCTGATAGGGTATAATGTTTTATTACTGTTTTCTCACTTCCCGAAAAATTCTTCCAGAGAAGGGCAGCATGGTGTTGACGAAAAAACCCCGATTCTTGGGCTACATTCAAGATGTGCAACTGCTACTTCTTAGCAGGGCAAGTCACTGTTCCTCTCTGGGCACCAGGCTCATCCATTGTTTATTCAGGGGATTGGAAGAGATGGCTGGAAGTCCCTTTGCCCGTTCTATTGTTCTGTGAATCTGTGACTACTTTTTCCAAGACACAAATCTGGCAGAGAGCCAAGAGAAAACGAGGGGCAGAAGGTGAGGATGTTGGGGTAGAGATGGAGAGGGAAAATAGAAAAACAAGTAAACATCTTTCCTGCTTCTTGGCCCAGGAAAACAACAACATGTTTTCTGGGACCAAGTCAGTCCTGTCCTATAGCTAGATTTCTTTACTCACTCCTGGTTTTGGGGTTAGGTACCCCATTCGGTTTCACCTTTTCCTCTGCTGCTGGATACCCCCTATCTTTTCGGTTCTCCCATTAATATGTATTAATTCTGTGCTCCAGAGGTGCTCATTGTATCTTTCAAGACAGCATCGTATGCCACTTTATGCCAGTGAACCAACATGGAGATCGAAAGGGGTTCTTTCTTGCCCAGATAAATATGTGCAATTTCATAAAGGCTTTGTGGATATGATGCACTAATTTTTATTGTATAATCCAGGGTTGGGACATGAATGTTAGGAGATTTAGGTCCAAGAAGTGAGAAGGCACCATGTCAGCCTGGAGGGGGCTTTCCCTTGAGCACATGAAGCTGTGCGATTGAGGTCCCCTCTCTACAGGATCCATAACTATGTGATCTGAACTTTACTGAATAGGTTCAATTCCAAAAATATTATCTGCCTGCTCTCAAAGGCACCCCCATACTTATCAGAACCCATATCCCAATTTTTGGCTCAGAAAATGTGGTCCCTGGGTGTGTTGACTTATACCATTTCCAGCATGTGTGCTCTTGGGTTTTCCCTCCCTGACAATACTTAGCATTTACGCCATTTCAGTCCTCAGTACTGGGCTTAGAGAGAGACAAGTTGTATGAACAGAGAAGCTACTAAAAAAAGAGGGAGAGAAATATTTTAAAAAGTGGTGTAGAATGAGGGGGAAATGAAGAGGAGATTAAAAAAGAACAAAATGGGACGTGTGCAAAGAAAAGATAATGCCCTACGTGATGATATTTTATGTTAAAAAAACAAAAACAAACTTCAGACTAATCTCATGCAAAACCCGCTTTGCCCCAAACTGGAAGATTTAAAAGTAAGACGCAAGTGTTGGGCCAGAGCGTCCCCTGGCATACATCCCTGCAACCGCGGTATACATCTTCAGGTCTCTAATATATTTTGATGTACTCAAAACAAACTCCTATTTCACAACAAACACAAATTAATTATAGTTCAAAAGGAGCAGAGCAAGGCTTTCAATTCAAGCTCTAAGCAATCACATTACTGATTATTTTTGTGTCTAATCCACCAATTAAGCTCACTGAATTCCAGCTAATTAAGTGACTCAACTCAAAGATAAGGGAATCATAGCATCTACTAAAGATGGCATATGGGCTCTAGCTTTTAAATAATTATCTCTCTGAGGTCTGGGCTCTTCAGTTTCCTATGTTATGCCAGTAGATTGAATCTCAAGAGTCACTGGCCCAAAACCAAAAAGGCATTTGGACAGTTCCGAGGCTGTCAGTCCTCTTGTTGGATGCAGAGGTTATGAGCACTGTGACTTTAAGATCTGGGGGTGGGAAGTGGACCACACATGGCTTTGAAAGGACTCCCAGCACAGCTGAAGGCTCTGCTGTGCCCCTTATCTCCGTCATCTAAAACCCTCCTCCAGGAAGAGAGGGAGGACTCCACACTCCAGATATATTTAGGAGCCACTAAACAGTTAATCCCCAAGAAGAAAGGCTTCAGAAGATGGACCAAGCAAGCAGAAATTCTCATTTTGCAAACTGAAGAAGTCATAAGGTTTGAGGTGAGGAGGATGATCGAATAAATGAGGTCAGGATCAAGACCCTCAGAACCGGGATTTGGGTAGGAAAGGAGGGAGGGGATGAGGACAGAGCGCCTTGTTCTGAGAATCCCAACCAGCAAGGCTGGTGGACTGGGGCGGAGCGTACGCAGCTGCAAACGTGGATTGAGAGAATCTTAAAAAGCTGGAAACATCTGCCCAGCATGGGCTTTCAACTTAAGCTTGCCTGCAGGCAACCACTTCCCCCTATATTTAGTTAGCCCCATTTCCTCGCTGAAGCCTGAGAATGTCTATCCAGAAATCTATTTGAACAAGAGCCCTTTTAATTTATTTAAAAGAGAGAGAGAGAAACTTTCCGTTTTTAAGACTGAAAGCTACAAGCCAGTCACGTTTTTGGCATGGGCTACCCCTTGGGAAGAGACGGCCACGTGTGCAGGGCATAGTTCTAAGCCTTCAGCAGTTGGCCTTTCCAGCACTGGAGGATAGACGCATTGGCTCTGAAGACGGAACCTGAGTGAGGGCCACAGTATCCATTACAGTCCACCCCTTGAGCTGCTCTGCTCGCCTCACATCCTACGGCAAGTTTGTCCCATCTGGGAACAGCTCCTCTAGAATTCTGGTCGGTCTTATTTCCTGGGAATTTATAAGGAAAGAGTTAGTAGGATGAAGTACAGCCCCTGAGGTTATAACTGATGTTCCGAACCCCTCTCCCCTAAAACCCATTCTAGATTTCTCTGTCCCTGGGCTAGTACTCCTGCTGATCTAGTGGCTTGTCCAGTTAAGTGATTCTGACCCTCATCCCTGAGGTGTGGAAGCCTCTGGTTACCTTGCTCTTCTCGGGCTGTGTCTACTGTACTTGTCCCTTTACCTTTAAAACTCAGCGTAGAGGGCACCTGGGTGGCTCAGTTGGTTAAGCGACTGCCTTTGGCTCAGGTCATGATCCTGGAGTCCCGGGATTGAGTCCCGCCTTGGGCTCCCTGATCAGCAGGGAGTCTGCTTCTCCCTCTGACCCTCCCCCCCCATGCTCTCTCTCTCTCTATCTCATTCTCTCTCTCAAATAAATAAATAAAATCTTAATAAAATAAAATAAAATAAAACTCAGCGTAGAATACTAAGAGATGTCCCGGTGGGTCATCTGAGTGTCAGACATATAGTACGTATGTACAGCAACAGACCTCCCTCCCTACCTACTTCCTACGGATATCAGAGGCAAGGTTCTTTTCTTTGCTTTCTTTTTTAAAAAATATTTTATTTATTTATTTGAGAGAGCAGAGGGAGTGCAAGCTGGGGGGAGGGGCAGAGGGAGAGGGGGAAGCGGACTCCCCACTGAGCAGGGAACCCAACATGGGGCTCCATCCCAGGACCCTGCGATAATGACCCGAGCCAAAGGCAGATGCTTAACCTACTGAGCCACCCAGGCGCCCCCCAGAGGCAACTTTCCACGAATATATCAGTTTATCTCTTCATCTGTTGATGGACATTTAGGTTGTTTTAAATTTTTTTTGGTTATTATGAACATTCATGTCCAAATCTTTTTGTGGGGATGAGGCTCAGGAATCTATATTTTTAATGAGTAACACCAGGTGATGCTTAGGCACACTTGAGTTTGATCATCTGTCTGTTAGAATGAATCCTGACTTTTTGCTGAGGTGATTGAAAGAGATCTAGCTCCACGTGCTGGGTCTGACTCAGCCAAATATATATATACATGTATATATATATATATATTTAAAAATTTTCTTTATTTATTTGAGAGAGACAGGGAGCATGAGATACCACAAGCAGGGGAGAGGGAGAAGTAGACTCCCCACTGATCAGGGAGACCAACATGGGACCCTGGGATCATGACCTGAGCTGAAGGCAGACGCTTAACCAGCTGAGCCACCCAGGTGCCCTCAATAGCCATATTTTGATGTGGACTTGGACCCCAATTTAACTAACTTCCAGTTTGTGCCTGAAATTGAGTGTCTACCTTGAGACCAGAATGTGGGAGTTAGGTTCTGGATTTGACTCCGAGTTTCTTGGTAATTAAGATGAAAAGCAGTTATGTTCTGGTACAGAATTCTCATTGTTCTGGAAGAAAACAAACCATGCCAGTGTCTTGGGAGAAGCAAAGCGGGTCCCCTCCCTTAACTCTAAAGGAATTTTCTCATCGACAGATGTGGTAGACCAACTCTCAGTAAGATCTCTGTGTAAAAGCAGGCATGGGTGATCGATGAGGTGAATAATGATTTGCAAAGCCTACAGCTTTTAGGTCAGCCAGACCTGAGTTTGAGTTGTAACTTAAATTCCTTTTATCAGTTGGGTAATCCTTCCTTAACCAGTACCATTTTTTGTTAAAAAAAAAAAAATTGTGTAAGTAATCAATTTCCATTGTAAGTGGTTCCAGGAATGGATAAGTATAGAGAGAAATAGAAAATTCTCCTTTTACCACCTTCATCTTCCTTCACTTCCCTGAGCCTACTCCCCTTGCCCAGGAAATCACCATTGACAAGTGAGGTGTGTCCTTTACAGCCTTTTATAAACACGTTCTATTTTACATAAATGCATTATTCTGCAAATTGCTCCTTTTGCTGAACAATGTATCTTGAAGGTCAGTGTGGCTCGACCTCATTCATTTTTAAGATTGCTTAATATTCCACAATATGGATATATCCTAATTTATTTAATTAACTACTTCCCTTTTGATGACTCATAGAGTTGTCTTTCTTCTCTTTTTCCCTCTCTTCCCTGTCCTCCCTCCCTCCCTTTTCCCTTGCTAATGTAAACATTGCTGTACCAAGCAGCAAACATTTCTTTAGAATAGATTCTAAAGGAGAATTAACTGGGTCAAAGGATATGTATATTTTAAATTTGGATTGATACTGTGCAATTGCCCTCCCGAACAGCTTTACTAATTTATACTTGGGGCGAGTTATTTAATTTCTGGCTCCTTTCTTTCCTCCACTACAGAAATTAAATACAGTAAAACTTATTACATGGGATGGGCAAGGTGATTAAGTGAGAAAACCAATGTAAAAACAATGCTTGCAATGTAGACGGTTATCATCTATAGGTTTTAGGATCAAGTAGAAAAAAGTTTTTTTCTATAACTTTTAAGTTTTAGCATTTGTTGAGACTGTGGATGGTCACAACTCTCTTTGTGGGATGTCTTCAGATTTGGTAAATTGCAATTATTTAAATAATTAAAATATTTAAGTTATTGTTCAAATTCATTATTTAAATGAATTTAAATTAACTAAATAATTTACAATTATTTAAAAAGTTATCCAAAACATGGTGGTGTGGTTTTAATTGTTGTGCTAGGGCATCACTTAGCAAGCCTGTCTTAGGATCATTTGACTCTCAGCAAATGTAACTTTATTTAACTGACTATTTACTAATGAATAGGGCCCAGACATTTTACAACAAAAGTTAGAAGTTAATATGTAAGAAATGACTAAGATAAAAATCATTTTTGTCCAAGAGCAATGCAAGTGATTTCTCCTCGTTATTGAAAGTAACCATGAAGATGATAGTTTATTGCCTTGTGGGATATTAATGAATTTTATATTTAATTCAATACTTTTATTCTAGTTTTTTTTTTTTTTTTTTAGAGAGGGAAAGAGAGAGAGGTGGGGGAGCAGCGGGGGGCGGGGAGAGAGAGAGAGAGACTCTTAAGCAGTCTCCATGTCTAGCTCAGAGCTGACTCGGGTCTTGAGGTCATGACCTAAGCCAAAATCAAGAGTCAGACACTTAACTGACTGAGCCACCCAGGTGCCCCAATTAGTCTTCTTTTCTTTAATAGACTATATATACATCCATTTCTTGTGTCTGCCTTGGTATTCTGTTGACTCCCTCATGAATGAGCTAAATGAAACTTTGACATATGCTTCCTGTCTCTGTCCTTTAGCATCTTGAGAATTATACTTTTTTTTTTTTAAAAGATTTTATTTATTTATTTGAGAGAGAGAGTGAGAGAGAGAAAGAGCACAAGAGGGGGGAGCGGGAGAGGGAGAAGCAGACTCCCTGCTGAGCAGGTAGCCCGATGCGGGACTCGATTCCGGGACTCCAGGATCATGACCTGAGCTGAAGGCAGTCGCTTAACCAACTGAGCCACCCAGGCGCCCGAGAATTATACTTTTGACAGTACTCAAGATCCCACCATGCTACTACCTTCACTTTTGGCAGCTGGGTCACGTCTTTTGGGCTTCCATTCATTCGTCTTCTTTTGAGTCCTCTCCAAATTCTCCATGGCTCTGGAGAGGAATGACACACAATGCTCCAGTAAGGAGAGAGCTTCCCCTCCTGCTGGTTCTCTCGCATCACTGCTCCGATCCCCAGCTTTGGAAACCGTCCATTATCCTTCTATCTTATCTTCTCCACACTTCCCCTTGCAATGTATTCACCAACTGTATTGAAATTGCTTATTTACTTGTTTTTCTCAGTGCTTTCTGTGGGAGCACAGACTATATTTTGTTTAACCTTTTATCACCAGCTTTCAGCACAGGGTCCAGCTGTTAGTTACTCAACCAATATTTTAATGAATGACTCATGGGATGAATATTACCCCAGCCTTTTTATTTCAAGGGTGTTACTGCTTCGTTACATATAATTTATTGTTCTAACAACAGTGATGCCAATCTTTAGCTTGTGTATTTCTGGTAGCTCTTCCTTTGGGGGTTGTGGTTGTGTATACATTGGTGCCTAATGAAGTCTCCACCTTACGTTCTTTGCTTTTGGTTTCTCCTCTGCTCTTTTCAGGGCACGGCTCCTTTAAGACCAGTAGAAGCTGGGTTGAAGAGGAAGAAGTCCGACCAGACACTAAACAGAATGATCTAGCCATACCTATTTCATGTTTCTTAGTGTCTTTTAGCTTGCCTGTTCATCTGTCCCTGCCTGATTTGTTCTTAGATTTGCCCCCAAGATGCTGATCTTAGCTTGTCCTAGTTTGAACTTGGTGTCTCTGGCTATTGACTCATGCTCTGACCTCCACCCATCCCCAATTCTGCTTTTCTACTCTTTGGCGTCTCCAAGCACCCGACCTCAGCTCAACCTGCCTTTGGCCTTGTTTCTCCTGCCCGACACCAACAACTGGAAGGAACCCTGCCCTTCTATGGGGCTGAGTGTGGCTTCCCCGAAGTGAAGCTTGCATTATGGGAGGGAACAAACAGGCACACAGTGTTTTAGAAAGGCTCATGTGAACTGAGCATAGGCGTTGTTTTCACAATACCTTTCTTCTGTTTCTGCTTTTGTTATGAAATATGTGTTTTGCCAATATGGAATGGAATATTCCAGAAGGAAAAAAAAAAACCAAAAAAGCCCCAAACCCCGGTTGCGTGTCAGTCATTAAAGTAAAACTGCTTTGGTTTTAGTTTCTTTTCTAACTTCCTGCACAAAGGAGGGAAAACTTTACGGTTTGGAAAAAATTTTAGACCTAGCCTGTTGAACTGGTCCCGCGGAACTTTTATTCTGTTAACTGTAGAAGTTCCTTCCATGTATGATTCCATAATATTTTAACAAACACTGCAGAAGAATGTGTTCAGAAATTACAGCAACTCTGGCTTTGGACAATTGGAAAATGGCCATTTTTAAACCGTCAAAGCTAATTTGTAGCTTCTTATTCACATGGTGTTTAGCCCAGTTTGGTTCTTAAAAAGGAAGCCTCCAGAAGATGCATTTTGCAGCATGAAATCTGCTAATGAGACAGGAAAGCCTCCTCGAGCTTGTTTACAACTTCTTAAAGTGGCTCTTTTCAAATGTCTGGGTTTTGTTTTTGTTTTTGTTTTCTGTCTCCAGGTGAAAAATTATAGGAACCGTCACACCAGATCCGCTGGTCACCCTCATGTCATGGGATCCAGACCAGGAGAAGGCGGCTGGCCCTCCGGAGTGCATGTGATCAGCACGTGACGGGCTGGGCAGGTTGGTGGCATTTAGATGCTGATGGCCCCAGCGCTGGCAAGGAGCCTGGCCCAAGGGACCACGAAAAAGGAACAGGTTTCAGACAGGCAGTTTTACTGTGTCCCAGTGGTTATTTTGCTAACTTCCAGCCACTTCTTTCTCTAGCCCTGAGCAAAAGAGACACATAATCATTATTAAAATGTTCTGAATATATAGGTCACTCTGATTCTTTTAGTTATCTTTAATCTGAGGTGTATCGATTTCCCTCTCTACACCGATCCACTCAATTTACATTTAGATAAAGCTTTCAGATTAATTGCATCCTGGAAAAAAAAAAAAAAGATTTCGGAAGATGAAGGCTGTTAAAAAAAGTGTTGCCTTTTTTCTCTATCACTGGGAAGATTGAGATGACTGGCTTTTACAAAAAGCCTTTAAAAGGTTTTTCGTTCTAGCCATGGCTGGTTGTGATATTTTCCATAAGCCCTCGTATGTAGCGCACCTGCTGTAAATATTTCATTTTGTATGGTTTTTATTTAAAATTTCTCAATCTTGTTTACTAGAATCGAAAGGAATCTGTTTGGAGAGAGTGTTTCGGTCGTCCTTTTCATTGATTTTTTTTTTTTCCTCTCCCGTGAGGCTGTTTTTTCATTGCTACACCATCTGTCAGTAAATCAACAGCTCCACAGGAGTAGTAAAAACCAAAGAGATCGGTGTTACCACAGGAGTGAGCTTGCTCATCAAGGGACACAGCTTTTGGAAATGCAGACTTTCCAATGCAGATAACCAAGTCCACAGGCTTTGGCAAGGAATGCATTTTGAAAATCTGAGGACCCAGAGGCAGGGCCAAAATGACAAAATATTGAGGTGTGACTCTAAACGTTTTTCTTGAGTCTGTGAATTTATTTCACTTATTATTTTAAAGATAGAGTCTTCCTATAGTAAGCAGTAATATATTATACACTCCAAAATTTGTTAAGAGGGTAGCTCTTGTTAAATGCTCCTACCACAATAAAGTTTAAAAGTCTTTAAAATTTTTTTATCAAGTTGTTTTCATTTTTATTAAATAATGGATCTATTCTGAATATTCTAGACAAACAATATTGGGATAAATAAACTTATTCCTAATCACTTCATACTAAGGTGAAAATATTCATAAAATAAGTTCATAGAAGGGGCACCTGTCTGGCTCAGTCAGTGGAGCGCACGACTCTTGATCTTGGGGTTGTGAGTTCGAACTCCACATCAAGTGTAGAGATTACTTAAAAATAAAATCTTTTAAAAAACACGGAAGTTCCTAGAAGTAGAACATCTGGAATAAAATGTACATGCATTTATAATTTTGATAGAGACCACCAAATTACCCTCCATTGAGCTTTTACCAATTTACACTTGTACCTACAATGCATGAGAGGGTCTGTTTGCTGGTGACCTTGGCAACAGAGTGTGTTACTAAACTCTTCGATTTTTGCCAAACTGATTGGTAGGAGTGATGTTTCAGTGTAGTTTTAACTGGCATTTGTATATTACGACTGAGGTCGAATATCTTTTATATGTCTTAAAGCCATTTGCATTTTTTTTTTTTTTTTGTAAACGGTCTATTCTTACATTTTGTCAATTCTCTCATTGGGTTGTTGATTTTTTAAAAATTAATTTGTAGCACCTCTTTATATATTCATTAGCTTAGCCTTGGCCTGCAGTATTAGCAGAAAGCGGTTTTGCCTCAGTTTCTTGTTTGTGTTTTGACTTTGCTTGTTTTTTTAATGCTAAAATGTTTATGTTTTATAAAGATAATTTATAAGTATTTTATTTTATGATGTCTGGATTTTGTGTCACAGTTAGAAAGGTCTTCCCCAATCTGAAGTTATAAAAAAATGCTAAGTTTTCTTCTACTACTTTTATAGTTCTCTCTCTCCCCATTTGTGTCCTTCTTCCTACTTTCCCTCCCTCCTTCCTTCCTTCTTTTCTTCCTTTTTTCCTCTTATCTTTGTTTTTCTTTCCACTTTTAAATCTTTGATCTTTTTAGGGTCGGGATTTGTTTTAATTTTTATTTACTTTTATTATTATTTTTTTAAACTTGAATCCTTTTTTTTCAAGATTTATTTATTTATTTGATACAGAGAGAGAGAGAGAGCACAAGCAGGGGAGCTTCAGGCAGAGGGAGAAGCAGGCTCCCTGCTGAGCAGAGAGCCTGATGCAGGGACTCGATCCCGGGACCCTGGGATCATGACCTGAGCTGAAGGCAGACGCTTAACTGACTGAACCCCCCAGCTGCCCCATATTTTAATTTTTTAAAAAATGTAGTTGGCATTTTTATTGTTTAACCAATAGTTTTAGGTTAGATTGTTTTTGTTTGCTGGAGTGAGCATCACAAAAATGCTGCCAAACAAAGTTCTAGAAGTGAGTTAAATCCATAGTGGGTGTTCAGCCAAGCTGGGAACTGGAATCACAGGGGCGAAGCTTGGAGATCACTACTAGAGAAATAGTGGAAAGCATTAAGTCTAATCACTGGGGTGAGGACAAAAATGGGAGCAGTATCAGCCAAGTGAAGCAGCTGCGAAAGGTGTAAGCGGGACCAGGTGCAAGGTGAAGGCCAAGGAGAGTGATTCAGAACCGAATTTGCGAATGCTGAGTTTGTTCAAAAGCCTAGTGCACGTTACAAGCATAATGATGCTTTCAGTGAGCTATCCAGGGCTGGATAATGGGTTAATGCCAAGTCTGAAGTAACTGGAGAGAGGCTGGATGCACACAATCCAGGAGGTGCTTGAAGTACACCAGACCCAAAGAAATACCTAGTGTCATGGCCAGTGGTCTAAGTAATATCAGGAATATACGCGTGGCTCGAGGGAGTGAAATCAGGCAGATGGAAAACTGCAGGTTAACCAAGGAGGGCAGTAGGTCAAAGACAGATAGCAGTCGGGAGCCAGGAACCCTCCAGGAGCCCCAGGGCAAGTTCACCTGAGGCCAGGCGAGGCTTCAGCTGTAAGTTGAGTGAGCAGCTAGCAGACCGGACCACAGCCTGCACAACCGCGCTGTGGATGCAGACGAGGAGATGGGGCAGCTCCAGAGGGAAAGCTAAATCAACGGTTAGTTACTCCAACCAGGAAGCTCCCGGAAGAGCCTGACGTGTTCTGCAAGAGTAGAAGCCAACTGTATGGCATTGGTGGTACTGGGGATTTCACGGGACACGGTAAATAGTTGTAGTGTTTGGGTGGAGGGGGCGGCTGGTGGGGCAGCTGCTGACCCACCACATCCGTGAGATCTCCTTCCCTTTCCGGCAGAGTCTGTTTCCACACAGGGAGGTTCTGGGGCCGAGCGACTTTGGTTCAGCCCTGAGTGCCAGTGATAGATCCAAGGAATGTCTCTTTCTCCTTTTTTTAATTATTTTTTTTAACCTTTCTCCTTGATAGGTGCCAGGGGTCTTCCTCAGGGGCACAGTGCCCCAAGCTGATTCAGTTTAGAAAAGGGTTTGGGCTGATTCTTGGATTACTCGTTTATTGCATTTTTATCCCGAAAAATGTCAAACCTACAGAAAAGTTTCAAGAATAGTACGCCAAATTCCTTTAGGCCCATCAACAGACACTTAGAACGTGTCCTAGACAAAAGCTCTTGCAAGGTTGTCATACCCGGGGGCGGGGAGGACCGATGTGCTGAAATCTAGGACTCTGGGAAATCAATAATGGCAGATTCCTGAGAAACAAGAGCTCTCACTGGGCTCTGAGGACAGACTAGGAGCTGCTTGTCAGGATGCAGGATGTAGGTTTGGAGGAGGCAGGTAGCTCAGGAAGGGGTTCGGGGAGCCCAGTGTACCTGCTTCCTGAGGCTCTAGGAAATTGGACACAGGCTCTCAAGCCCGTTGGACAGAAGGAGTAGACTGTGTAGGCCTCCGAGGCCCGGGGGCCCCAGAGGGCATGGGTCTTTTCAACCAAAAGTCATTGGTTTTCAGGGATCCGATAAGCATGCGTTAAGAGAGAATGCAGCCGCAGGTGACTTGGCCTCCTGTTCCAAAGGGAAAACCGAGAACTCTAAACAGCCCTGCATTTCTGCACAGTTAAAATGAAAGAAGTGTTGCCTTTTCCTAAGGCTCTAGTCCCATCCTCAGAAGAATCTAACACCTCAATCTCAGACTTCCAGCCTCCAGAACTGTGAAAAAATGAATTTCTTCCATTTTAGCCACCCAATCTGTGGTACTTTGTTATGGCCGCCCAAGCACACTGATACAATTTTATTATCATAGAGTAAAGCAGTGGTCAACTTCTCCATTTCCAACGGATAGATGTTTCCTTCCTTTATATTCAGTATAATGGCTTCCAAATGGTTTTGGAGAGACACTGGAGATACCTATGAGACATCTAATCTATTTAGGGTCAGAGGCCAGGTATAGGACAGACCTGGGCTTCTCATAAGGATGTTTACGAGAAAGAGCCCCACGGCCAAGTCAGTGGAGAGTGACCGCAGGTCGGTTCAAAGGTGCTGAGTCAAAGGGGAGAACACAAGCCATGTGATGAAGTGGACAGCATGGGGGACGAGGTGTAAGCTGGAGGCTCGGGTGTGACGAGGTGAGGCCTAGGAAGGGGCAGTGCAGGCCAGAGTTCATGCCACAGTGTCCTTTTCCACAGGTGCTCCCTCACCTGGCTGACAGCAGGACCTCAGGGGGCAGGTCCTGGCCAGTTCTAACCACAGTTGAGTGATTCTCTTTTCCAGGTGGACATGTGCCCAGTTCAACGCCAAGAAATGTAATGAGGAGTTTATTCCTACGAGTCGATGTCCTTCCAAGAGCAGAAGGAGTGTCAGGGAGAGGGCTTATTAATTGAGTGTTTTCCAAGAAATGAGCCGTCAAGACCGTGCTGAAACAAAAATGAAAATAGTTCTTAGTGTGATGGGATTGTGGGTCAACGTCATGATCATTCTTTCGCATTTTGGTTTAATCTCATTACTCTCTATTTTCGACAAATTACTTTTAGATGTACGCAGGGCCACTGCACCCAGAGCTAGGTTTTGGGCTCTGACTCTGTAGCCATTCACATTCAGACTGCTGTTACCAGGGTGACCTGTGACCTTCCTGCTACCTCCTTCTTCCCCCCACTTTTATTTACTTAAAAAAAAAAGTAATTTATGTTTTGCTGCAGTGATAGTCTTGTGACATAAAATCAACTTTTTTTTTTTTTTTTAAAGCAAACAATTCAATGGTACTTAGCACATTCATCTTACTGTGCCCCCACCACCTCCATCTAGTTCCAAAACACTTTCCACACTCCTGGAAGGAGAACCCAGAGCCATTAAGCAGTTGCTCCTTTTTCCTTTCTCCTACCCACCCTTGGCAGTCACCGGTCTGTGTTCTGTCTCTGCAGATTTACCTATCCTGTGTATTAAAGGTAAATGGAATCACATAGTATGGGATCTTTTGTGACTGGCTTCTCTCACATAGCGTGCTTTCAAGGTTTGTCTCTGTTGTAGCGTGTGTTTGTGGCTCATTCCTTTTTATGGCTGTGTAATATTCCATTGTGTGGTTAGACTTCATTTTGTTCATCATTCACCCACTGATGGACATTTGGATTGTTTTACTTGCTGGCTCTTGTGGATAGTGCTGCTATGACCACGTGTGCACAAGTATTTGGGCCCTTGATTTCAATCTTTTGAGTATGCACCTTGCAGTGGAATTGTTGGGTCTTCTGGCAATTCTAGCTATTTACTCAATTTTTAAATTTTCGAATGCTTATTCATTTTCCTTTTTCATTGAAGAAGTAATACACATGCATAAGAATTCATATAGAACAAAAAGGGGCACAGGAAAAAGAAGGCTCTCTCCCGCTCTGACCCCTAGCCTTTCTCCTTAGAATAATTTCTGGCTCCCAGGGGTTAACAGCTTCCTGTGTATCCATCTAGGCAGTTTCTACATGCATATGGATTATATCTCCTTCCCTGTCTTACATAATGGGACCGATGAAGTTCTCCACTGCACAAGCCACTCTCCTTTTGGGGACAGTTTCGGGTGGTCTGTAGCCAGAACTGGTGCACCCCCAAGCATGGGGATGCCATGTTGCTGGTGCTGGGTCTGTCTCTTCTCCCATCCCTCCCTTCATCTGTTGCTCAGTCTGGGCTGGATGACCCTTGCTCGGCCGGTCTGCATAGCCCTGCCCTGAATGTCAGCTCTCATGGTCCTCCATGCTGCTCTCTGGGCGTGCAGCAGCAGGCTCGGGAGTATGTAATTATGCCGTGGAACGCCAGGACCCAAGAAGCACTATATTCATTTATAAGTCACTAAACACACTGTTCTTGTTTGACCTACTTTGTAGTTGAAGAGCTACCAAGTAAATGAGAGAGGTGGTTTGCAGTTTGAAAAGCTGCCTTTCCCAAAGAGTCTCAAAAGAGTTCGTCAAAACGTCTATCAGCTTGTTAACCGTTTGAGGGCAGGACTATGTTTTTATGCATGTATGTGAAATCCACATCTCCTGGACGATACCTTGAGGCAGAGCAGGTGATCAGCACACGTCTGTTGGAGGACTGGAATGAGGTTTACTTTGAATACAAAAAAGCCTCTTGAGGACACATTTAGATTTAAGATGTCAAGGAAAAGGTCCATGTAGACTAATACCAATGAACAATAGTGGGGTAGATCAGGCGTAGAGTACAGAGCCACACAGTTAAACCTTCTCCCAGGTTAAAAAAAAACAAAAAAACAAAAAAAAACCTTCTCCCAGGTTAATGTCGGGACATCTTTATTCACAAAAATGGTGAAAGTCACATATTACAATGGGACATGAATTGGGTGGGAGAAACAGACAGGCCAGAGCCTCTCGTTAATCTACAGGTTCAAAACTGAATTAAATTCCTCCCTGCTGAAAACTGGTCCTGTACCTTTATCTTCCTCTTTGGTTAAGGGTATCAACATCCTCACACTGTGAGGAACCAGGAATCTTGGAGATCTCCCAGAGTCTTCTGTTCTTACCCATATCCAATTGGTCACTAAGTCACTCCTGTTGAGTATCTTCAATGTCCCTGAACTAACCTGGCAATTGCCCCAGCCTTGGTTTATGATAATACCATTTTTTCCTTTTCTTTAGACTATGGGCAAATTTCTGGAAAAGTTTCATCCTGCCTCTGGTTTTGCTCTCATCTTGCTTAGTCCGTCTTAAAACTCTGATAAAACTACCCCCCCCCCCACAACCTTACACTATTCCCTGGCTTTCAACATGGCAGGATGGGTGCAGAGCGTGTTTTATTGGACAGTGAACTTAGACATACCAGATGTGACAAATAACATGAGGTGAATGACAGTGTGGTTCAGGTGTAAACTCAAGGGTTCCATCACTGGGGACATGCTTGGCAGACAATGGTCAGGGAAATGTGTCTGTCCCGGTCCTGTGGGACCTTTCTGTCCCTTACAGCCTGGTTCCTCATCAGTCAGTGGCACTCTTCTGGGCCATGTACACTCAGCACTCCGATTTCTGTGGGTCCACATGGATCTAGGGTTCATAACAGAGAATTCTCAGTGTCTCTACTATTGTTCAAAGTCAGACATCAGCTGACTGACTTTTCAGCTGCTGTTCTTTCCATAACTCCAGCTATGACTCTTTCTTCTCACAAGAGAATAATCCATAAGCCAGGCACATTTGGAGGCGTGACTTTTCAATTCCACAAAATTCTTAACTCATGCTGCCAGCTCTGGGAGCACTTAAAGCCTCACCTGGGGTTCTGGATTTTACATACTTCATGCCCACTTTCCTACACGTGGATTACAAGGATTAAGATCATCTCAGACTGATTTACCTTTTCCCCAGATTATCAGGAGCATAGGTGAAAACAGCTTTGCTACCAGCTCCCATTAGAATCCGACAAAATCAATTTCAATTAGGTCATCTAAATGTTAATATTCAGCCCATTTGACCTGCTTAGAGCTTTAGAATTTTCCATAAAAGATTTCATGGAACTCTCTCATCTTGAAGATGTAGAGTGATGTAGGCAACAATAATTTTAGAGCAATCTTGCTGCTTTATTACCTACCACCAACAGTGCTTATGAGTTTTAGGTTAAGGTAGATGATATGAATGCTCAAGTTGATAGATTATTTTTTTGAGTTGGGAGTTCCCCAGAGATACTCTAGTTGGAGGCTGTAATTTGATGGAGCCAGATATTTGTGCTGAGTGGTTTCCCCAAGGTCACATAACTACTGAGGCCCCTGGCTTCCCATAGTGTCCTCTTTCTACAGCACGAAGCTAGCTCAGGAATGCTGTTTGCATAAACGAGTTTAGATATATATGATCTCTGTTACTGAACTCCTCTTTTGTTAAAGTTGCCATAGTTCTCTTAATAACAGTAGTGATCATGAATATAAAGAGGAGGGGCGGGGTGTTAATGAGATGCTCTGAGAGGTTGGTAAAAAGTGTTTTCTTTTATCCTAACATAAAACACTCTGGCAAAAAAGCTTGTGATCCGTTCTGTTTCATCCTGGATCTTTGGAGAATTCAGAAACATCAGGCGTGCTAGAAAGAAGCAAGGCCTCCAAGTCTTAATTTTTTGGAAAGTTTCAGAGGATTGTTGAGGTTTTCTTAAGCTTGTAATTTCCAACACCCTTCAGAATCTTTGTTTAGGGGCGCCTGGGTAGCTCAGTTGGTTGAGCATCTGCCTTTGGCTCAGATCATGATCCCAGGGTCCTGGGATTGAGTCCCGCATCGGGCTCCTTGCTCAGTGGGGAGCCTGCTGCTCCCCCTGCTTGTGCTTTCTCTTTCTCTGACAAATAAATAAAATCTTAAAAAAAAAAAAAGAATTTTTGCTTAGGTATGAAACATCTGCTCTCCTCCCAGGCTCCCAGGAGATACTTAGAAGAGGCAAGTAATTGGAGGACAGAGTATATTCACAGAAATGTGCAACTATCATCCCAATTTTAGAACTTTTCATCACCCCCCCGAAAAGAAAGTCTGTAACCATTAGCAATCACTCCCTATTGACCCCCAAATCTCCCTATGTAACCACGAATCTACTTTCTAGCTCTATGGATTAGCCTCTTCTGGACATTCCATATAAGTGGAATCACAGGTTATGTGGTCTTTTGTGACTGAATCCTTTCGCTCAACCTGTCTTCAAGGTTCATCCATGTTGCTCCGTGTACTAGTCCTTCATTCCTTTCTGTGCCCGATAATAGTCCATCGTACTAACAAACAACATTTTGTGTATCCATTCATCAGCCGGTGGACATTTGTGTTACTTCTACTTTTTGGCTATTGTGACTAATGCTTCTATGAACATTTGTGAACAAGCTTTTGTGTGGACATGTATTTTCATTCCCCTTGGATATATACCAAGAAGTGGAATTGCTGGGTTATATGGTAACTATGTTTAACATTTTGCAGAAGTGTCCAATGACTGACACCATTCTGCATTCCCACTGGCAGTGCATGAGGGCTCCAATTTCTCCCCATCCTCCCTAACACTTGTTATCTTTTTATTATCACTATCTTAGTGCGTATGAAGTGGTACCTCATTGTGGCTTCAATTTGCATATTCCAAAGGCTAATGATGTTGAGTATATTTTCATGTACTTATTAGCCATTTGTGTATCTCTTTGGAGAAATGTCTGTTCATATCCTTTCCCCATTTTATTTTTTTAAAATATTTTATTTATTTGAGAGAGAGATGGGGGTGCAGAAGAGCACAGAGGGAGAGTGAGAAGGAGAAGCAGACTCCCTGCTGAGCTGAGAGCCTGTCTCTGGACTCGATCCCAGGACCCTGAGATCATGACCCAAGCTGAATGCAGATGCTTAACCAACTGAGCCACCCAGGGACCCTCCCTTTCTCCATTTTAAAACTGGGTTATTTATCTTTTCTTAACGAGTTGTAAGAATTCTTCATATATTCTGGATACAAGTCCCTTATCAGATATATAATTTGCAGATATTTTTTCTCCAATTCTGTGGGTTCTTACTGAAACATTTTGCAGGACAAGAGATTTTAACTTTGATCACATCTAATTTTTAATCTATTTTTTGTTTTGTCTCTTGTGCATTTCCAACATTTTGAAAGATATATCTAGTTCCTTGGGGTAGAGGTGAAAGAGTTACAATTTATAGGTCTGCTGGGAAGTTTACTAATATTATTTTTTAAGATTTTATTTTTAAGTAATCTCTACACCCAGTGTAGGGCTTGAACTTACAACCCCAAGATCAGGAGTCACGTGCTCTACTGACTGAGTCAGTCAGGAGCCCTGGGAAGTTTATTGTTGACGTGACACTTTGGAAATGAGGAAACAAGACACTTAGAACCAAGACATAAGAAAACAGTAGACAAAGGAGATTTAAAAAAAAAAATCATTGGCTAACTTCAGTTGACTATGAAGTTCTATTATTCACAGTCTTGGCAGGAAGCAGACGGGATACTAAAAAGAAGGGACTCGGGGGAGTTTTATGAAAGGACTTTTGTATAAAGGTGTTAACAGTGTTAAGGGAAACCAACAAAAGATGACAAAGCATCCATACCTGGTAATGCTGGGAAACTGCTATCTCAACTTGGTGAACAGGGAGGGAGCATTTACTGGAAGCTAGTTGTAGGGAAGGGCTGCTCATGGGAAGCCATGACTTTTAGTAAAGGAATGTGGCCACAGCCAATCTACGGAGGCCCAGGAGGGAGCTGGAGGGATAATGCCTCCGAGTCTCTTTCCTCCCGATCTATGGTCTCCAGCCCATGCCTTCTTTTGGCTGAACCCCAACTAAGAGCCCGAAGCAAGGGGACCTGGTCAATGCAGTTCATCAAAGCCAGCCATTGGGGCCACAGAATAAGATGGAGAGCAGTGGCAGATGGAGATGGTGTGAAGGAGAATAACCGGTATTGTCACGAGAATGGCAAGATGGATGTTTTGCTCCTTTTCATGGTGGGTGGGAGAGAAATCTACAGGAAGAAAGGAAGAATGAAAGAGAGAAAAGAGAAGTGATCCCTTCAGCATGTCTTTTAACTTCCCCCCTGCTTCTGTCCCTTCACCCAGGAATACCTGGTCCCCAGACCTGACCATTGCAGGTAAAATTTCTCACTCACAAGCCTCAACTCAGATGCCACTTCTATGTTTTTTAAAAAATTGAATTGCCGTACAACGTTACATTAGTTTCATGTACCACATGGTGATTCGACAATTCCATATATTGTGCAGTGCTCACCATGATAAGTGTAGTCCCCACCTGTTACCATATAACGTTATTACGATATTATTTATGCTCCTACTCACTGAAGACTCTGTCTCTAGGTAGGGGACCTGGGGGTGGCCTAATTGGCATTACTCTCTTCTTCCTCTAACAGAGCCCTGATTTTGTTCAAAGCCTCCTCTATCCCCCACACAGCCAAATATCAAAGGGGAAACCTGCCGTGGGCTAAAATAATTTAAGGGAAACGCATTTCCTCTTGCCAGGAACTGGTTTAGGAATGGACAGGTGACCAAGTTCTGGCTACAGAACCTTGAAGAAGGGTTGCGTGTGACATCCAAGAGAGGCCTTCCTCCCGCTTTAGAGAGAAGCTCCAGTTGGTACTGGAAGCCACTTTACAACGAGGAGGAGAAGAACTGGCTTCAAGATGAAGAGGTCAGTGTGGCCTGCAAAGCAGGGATTTGAAAAGATCTGGGTCCTTGCTAACATCATTGAGGGCAACCTGAAGCCTGCTTTGTCTCTGAACTTCTTCTGTGAATGAATATATTTCCTTGTTTGGAAAGGTCTTTGAGCTGGATTTTCTGTTACTCAGTATCCACAAACAGGCACATACATGATCTCTTCTGCTATGGGAGCCAAAATAGGACTGGATAGCCCTCTGAATGTTTAGACTCGCTCTGTGCCCAGAAATGTAAGAATGGTTTATACCAGAGAGACCCCGTCAAGCCTGAACATCATATATCAGCTACGGCAGCTAGTCTCTGGGGGCTGGGGTTTGTTCTCTATTCATTCTAGGGTCCCGTTTATGTGCTGCATCTTGCTCATTACACTGGACCTGCCCTTTTTTTTTTTTTTTAATAGTGTCTCCAAAATTCTAAAGATGTTTTCTTTTCCATACAAAAAACCGTTTGCTCGTTCAAGGTAAGAATGAGTGTTAAGCCCTTAAGCTCCGAACCCAGGGTAGATCAACAACAGCATTTGCCAAAGCAAAGCCCTGTTTATCTAAGGGGCCTTCTATCCAGGACGCTTAGCAGGACCTGATGCTCATAATAGGCAGGAAACAGAGTGATTTATGTCGTAAATTGACAGGCCAATTTCACAGTGAGATTTATTTTGCCTTTCTTTGCAATCTAGATGGGAAGTCAAACCAGCTCTTGTGTAAATTTAAATCCACACGGAGTGATTAGCAGAGGCATTCAGTAGGCAAGGGGAGAGAGCTAGTTATGGACACATTTTCTGGTTACTTTATTCATAATTTCCATGTCATTCTGGCTAGGAAGATCTCCTATTCTTCCACCTCTCTCCCTAAGTAGGAATGGATAAAAACTTTTCACTGGAGTTTGAGGAATGGAAGATAACGCACTGGAAATAGAGGCAGGAACTGAAGGGCATATTATGGGGGGAAATCTATGGCTGAAGAATTGAAAAAAATCATCAATAATTTATTAGGAGAGGGGAATGAAGGGGTTTGAGCCAGGAAAAGAGGGAGAGAAACCATGGGTTAAGAAGAGGAAAGATTATAGGAATAGGACCAGAAGACTGAGGTTCACCAGGGCACAATTAAAGAAACATATTCACGCCCAATTCACTTTTACATGGCCATGGACGAAAGGTACAGTTATGGGTGGTTGCTAAGTGGAAATATCCTGCAGGATTTTTTTTTTTTTTTAAAGGCTGGTCAAAAGCTGAAGAAAAGCAGATTTCTCTAAGTTATATTTATCTCTAGGCTGTGGTGTCCTGGTCAATCAGACAATGAGCATATGCTGCCTAAAATCAAGCAGGAAGGATCTGATCTCTTTCTGAAGTCCTACAGTTCCATAGAACTGTTTTCTCATGCATTTCTTCCCTTTTTTTTTTTTTTTTGAGAGGGAGAGAGAGAGGGGTGGAGGTGGAGCAGAGGAAGAGGGAGAGAGAGAATCTTAAGCAGGTGCTGTGCCCAGTGTGGAGCTCAACCCGGGGCTCGATCCCACGACCCTGAGATCATGACCTGAGCCGAAATCAAGAGTCAGTGCTTAACCAACTAAGCCACCCAGGTGCCCCCCCCTCCCTCTTTTTTATCAATAAATACACATTTTTGAGAATTTGACCATTTCTTCCAGATACAGTTTGTCTATCTGCTATATAGTTCCTTTATTTTTGTCATATCTAGAACAGTGTTTCTTAATGTGGCCTCTGGGACATCTACTGACATTAGAATCGCCTGAGAGGTTTGTTAAAAAGCACATGTCATGAGGCTCCACACCAGCCTGAATGACCCAGAATTTTGGGGGGTAGTCTATATTTAACCAGCACCCCATATAATTTTCACAAATTCTAATCTTGAGAAACACTGGTCCAGATTTTAAGTTTCTTGAAACAGGATCCATGTCATTTATTTTTCTTTCTTTCTAATGCCTAGCACATTGAAGGTGCTTGAAAAATCGTTTTTGGAGGCATGGATCTAGGAAAAGTGACAGGTCCAAAACTTGGCCTTGAAGCCCCTTACTGACTGCACTGTCCCTGCCTATCTCCAGAGTAAACCTTAGCTGCCTGTTCATAAGCTTCTGTCTCTTGGGGTCTGCAGGGGTGTGGTGGGTGCAGCAGGAGCTCGTCCAAACGATTACTGCAGAGCCAACGAGGCCGGCTTCCTGCCCTGACAAGCCTGCTTCTCCAGCCATCTTGCTCCTTTGACAAGTCACCCAGTATGATCTCAACAAGTCCCTTCTCTACTTAAGTTTGCCAGTGTAGTCAAGGTCCAGCCTGGAGACCGTATACACACGGGTTATTTGAACAGGAAGAATTTCATATAAGAATGTGTTAATCATAAAAGGGTAAAAAGAGAACTCTAAGGCATCATGGCAGCTCCTAGAGTTGATGGAAAAAGAAGGAAGGGGAAATGTAGGAATTTAGGAGTGGAGCCTGACACGGGGTTCGATCTCAGCACCCTGAGATCATGACCAGAGCCGAAGTAAAGAGCTGCTCACTTAACTGACTGGCACCACCCAGGTGCCCCTCTTTTGGATATTTTCACCTCACTCTTCTGCTTTGAACACCTTGAAATTTAGTGCCCTTTTAGGAGTTGAGTTTTCACTTTTTTTTCCGAGTTTAATTTTTCACCTACCTTTTTTGTCTATCTCTCTGTCCAGAGTTTCTCATTCACCGTGTTTTGCCATAGTTGCTGCCACTTATTTAGTTATATTTAATTCATGAAGCGGGTTACCGTTTTTTTTTTTTTTTTTAAATTTTGTATCGGTAGTTAGTTTGGATCCTCATCATGTTCTTCTCATGGTAGCTTTGTGCAGAGTTTGCCTATGTCTGTTCATGTAAGTGTCTTGGGTTTTTCTTCTTCTCTTTTTTTAGATTTTATTTTTATTTTTATTTTTTATTTATTTATTTTTTTTTTTAAAGATTTTATTTATTTTTTTGACAGAGAGAGACACAGCGAGAGCAGGAACACAAGCAGGGGGAGTGGGAGAGGGAGAAGCAGGCTTCCTGCCGAGCAGGGAGCCCGATGTGGGACTCGATCCCAGGACCCTGGGATCATGACCTGAGCCGAAGGCAGACGCTTAACGACTGAGCCACCCAGGCGCCCTAGATTTTATTTTTAAATAGTCTCTATGCACAACATGGGGTGTGAACCCACAACCCGAAGATCAAGAGTTGCATGCTCCACTGACTGAGCCAGCCAGGCACCACTTGGGTTTAACGTGATCAGCAGTAGCACACGGGCCCATGCCATGAGTGAGGGGTTGAGTAGCTTAGTAGGTCCTTAGTCCAGGAACACTCTCTCTCAGTGCAGCAAAGTACAGGCTTTTTAAGAAATGACTCCTGGTTTTTGGTGCTGGGGAAGGTCAGCATATCTTCGATTGTAGGACTCCTTTGTTTCTGCTGGACCTTTAATTTTCACTGCTTGTTTTCTTTTTTCACTGTTCAAGAGATGCCTCTTCCTTCCAAGTCCTCCTTGAAGAAGCTAAATTCTTCTAGGAATTTTCTAGGTCATGTGATAAGCTCTAAAGAAAGCCAAACTACATTTCAAAGGATCAATATCCAACGTAATATTTTCTAACCGCATTGCAGTAAAATGAAAAAGGAATAACAAGTGGATTGCTTAAAGAGGCCCACCTACTCGGAAAACAAGTAACACGCTACCGAAGAATCATGGGTTTTGAAAAGGACTTGGAAATCATAAAAAGTAAGAAATATGTAGAATTGGGCTATGATGAAAACATGACATGTCAGAGTTTATGGGAAACTGCCAAAGTAGAATTTAGAGGCAAATTTTTAGCTCAAAATCAGTTTATCAGGCAACATGGAAGTTTAAATAAAATGAACCTAAAAAGTGATATTTTTAGGCTTTTAGAAGTCAATGCAGTGGAAGAAACAGCAACAGGGAGGAGATTAACAAAACCAAAAGCTGGTCCTTTGAAAAGATTAAGATAGGACTCTGGCAAGACTGATCAAGAAAACACAAAAGATGAAAATAAAGAATTAAAAAGGGGAAATGAAGGCAGGCGTATCAGAGATATTTTTCCTAATAAGTACTATAAACCATAGAACACCGAATATTTAAAGACCTATTGAAAGTAGCAAATTCCCACTACTGCCCTCATATCCTAGCAAGAGGGGCCCCAGCCCTGGGCCTGCTTTAGAAGATCCAACTCTGACCCTCCTCTGGCCCTGTCTCTCCCCAGATAGCCAGGGGTACCCAGAGCCAAGACGATGTGCCCACTGGAGCCTGTCCCCTCTCACTAGACCAAGGAGGAAGGCTGTGGGGTTTTCTGTCCAAGCAGTCATGAATTTACTTCTAGGTCTAGAGTGGGCTCTTGACTGCACACAGGCCTGTTCTCCCAAGGTAGCCAAGGGACGGCTGTTTGTGGGAGTGCAGACAGAGCGTCCGTAAACATGAATAGGAGGCCCTTTGAGGTACAAGATGGAGGGGATGGGGAGAGAGGAGAGGAGAGCTGCAGGTCAGGAGCCAGGCGGACAGCCCCCCCAGCCACCCACACTACAGAGTGAACCTTAAGGACTTCAAGAATTCTAAATTTGAGAGGTGACTGGGTGGCTTAGTTGGTTAAGTGCCCAACTCTTGATTTCAGCTCAGGTCATGATCTCGGAGTCTAGGACTGAGCCCAGCATTGGGCTCTGTGCTCAGTGGAGAGTCTGCTTGAAGATTCTCTCCCTCTGCCTCTGCCTCTGCCTCTCCCCGCTGCTCATGCATGCATGCACGTCTACACTCTCTCAAATCAATCAATCAATCAATCAATCAATCAATCTTTAAAGAAAAAGAAATGAATTATAAATTTGAATCGGATCTTCTAGTTTGCTAGGAAGGTATAATTGTCAAGGTAGGGTGATAGGACTTATTTAACAATTTGTTAACATAACTTATAACTTTAAATATTTAGACATATGGTATGTGGATTTCCATTTGCATTTTGCCCCAGGCCCTGCAATGTTTGAGGTAGACATATTTTAGTATTTCAGAGTTATGGGAATTCATACTTTGCTGTTAGGTGTTAAGCTCTGGGGAGTAGCTTGCCATTATTAGAAAGTAGACCATTCACCACCAATAATTCCATTCCTAGATATATGCCCAAGAGCAATGCTATTCAGAGAGCCAATTCTGCAGTAAGAAAGAAGAGCTTGCACCAGAACATCGCAAATCAACTTTATCACAAAGCACACTATTTAGTGAAGCTTCAATTTGTTTCACAGTAAGACTTTCTTGATGAAGGAAGCAAAGCATTGATGTACCAGAACAAACCGTTCTTGGACCATGCTCTGCAAAAGCAGTGCTGTCCCAGAGAAAGTCTTGCCAATGTGCCCAAAAAGTCATGTACCAGAATGTTTATAACAAGGTTGTTTATAATAGCAAAAATCTGGGAGTGACCTTAAGGTTCAACAACAAGAGAATGGAAAACCAGATGGTGGTATGTTTAAAGGATGGAACACAACATAGCAATGAAAAGCAATGACTCAGAATCGCACATTTCAATATGGATGAGTTTTATAAGCCTGGTATTGGTGGGGAAGTGGGGAGGAGGAGAAGGAAGACAGGTTGGGAAAGAATACACACATATATAACACCCCTTATAAAAGTGAAAAACATGCAGAAAATACTGTGTGTTGTTAGGGAAAACATATATAAGTAGTAAAAGTACAAGAAATACCAGGGAAGGATTAATGAGAAATTTAAGATAACAGTTACTTCTTGGGGAGGGAGATTAGGAAGAACCAGTCAAATATGCTGGATTGTGAGTATAAAGATTCTTGTTTTGTTATTTTTTGTCTGAAACATTTAAAAGTACATTTAGAAACTTTCAATTTTAATTTTGGTTTGACGCTTTTTGTAGAACAAATATTTTATTTTCATTCATACAATCCAGCACTTATGCTCCTTGTTTACCCAAGTGAGTTGAAAATTTATGTCCACAGAAAAACCTGCACATGGATCTTTATAGCAGCTTTATTCATAATTGCCAAAAGTTGGAAGCAACCAAAGTGTCTTTCAGTAAGTGAATGGCTAAATTACTGTGGTATCTCAGCCAATGGAATATTACTCAGTACTGAAAAGAAATGAGCTCATCAAGCCATGAAGAGACATGGAGGAAAAGTAGATGTGGATTACTAAGTGAAATAAGCCAATCTGAAAAGGCTACACATTGTATACTTTCAATGATACGACATTCAGGAAAAGGCAAAACTATGGAGACAGTAAAAAGATCAGTGGCTGCCAGGGGTGAGTGTGATTGGCAGAACACAGAGGAATTTTAGGGCAGTAAGACAATTCTGTATGATACCATCATGGTGGTTACATGTCACTATACATTTGTCCAAACCAAAGAATGTATAACATCAAGCATGAATCCTAATGTAGACTATGGACTCTGGGTGATTATGATGTGTCAGCACAGATTCATAGACTGGAACAAATGTCCCACTCTGGTGGGGGATGTTGATGGTGGGGGCGGGGGTGGTTTGCATGTGTAGGGACAGGGGTGTATGGAAACTCTCTGAACTTTCCACTCTGTTTTGCTGTGAACCTAAAACTGCTCTAAAATACAAAGTTTGTTAATTAAAAATATATTTTTAAAAATCCACATTCCTGGGACACCTGGGTGGCTCAGTAGGTTAAGTGTCCAACTCCAGATTTCAGCTCAGGTCATGATCTCAGGGTCGTGGGATCGATCCCTGCAATGGGCTGCACGCTCAGCACGGAGTCTGCTTGTCCCTCTCCCTTTGCTCCTCCCCCTGCTCTCTCTCTCAAATAATAAAATCTTAAAAAAAAAAAAAATCCACATTCCCATGAAGAAGTTCGTTCTTTTCTCAAACTCAAATGCCTCAACCACAGACTTGAGATTATAATTCTGAAATGTTTATTGTTAACATAAAATCTATTTGGGAAAAAATTTTAAGTTGCACATGGCCTATTGTAATTTTGTAGTTGCTAATTCTTGCCAGTATTTTCAGTAATTTGCGATAAGATAAAATGTGAATGGTCAGGACCTGGGTAAGCCAAAGCATCCTTTCATCATACTGAATCTAACCAGCTTTAAGGCTAAAGAAGGTAATGAAGTCAAAAATATTGAAAAAAAAAAAATAGCAAGCAAGCAAGCAAGCAACCAAGCAAACAAACAAAAGTGACCTGTTGAATGTCCAGAAATGAAAGTCTGAAAACCTGGCTGGTCCTTGTTCTGTGCCTGGGACTTCCCTGGCCTCATGCTGCTGGGGTCCCTGCTCCTGGCGGCCGGCATCCTTTGGACCCAGAAGTGTCCTTTCTTGCTCCCTGTCGTGTCACACAGACGGGAATGGCCGTGCGTGGAGGCTGCCCTTGCATTTAGGTTCCCTGAACCACAACACCCACATCGATGTCATCCTTCGCTTGAGTAGAAGATAAATGATCCACCATGATCACACCAAATCTTAATCTCTAAAGACATATCAAATATCATTACATTTTCCCTAAACCACGTGGATGGATTATAAGCAGGTCTCCCTACAAATTCTTCCCCACTTTCTGCCACGCAAATTGAGCCGTAACTCTACTGCTTCGCACTTAGGTGTCACCTCAACTCACCCTTACCGGTAAGTGGGCACAGTCTTTCCTCTTACTTATTTTCCAACCAACATCTCTCTTTGCGCTGTCCCTTTCTACTTGGTCCCGATGTGGGACTCGATCCCAGGACTCTGGGATCATGACCTGAGCTGAAGGCAGTCGCTTAACCAACTGAGCCACCCAGGCGCCCTGCGTTTAACTTTTGACACCCCAAAACTTTACTGCTCTTAGCCTCCTGTTGACTGGAAGCTTTGCCCATAGTATAAACAGTCAATTAATATATATTTTGTAAATGTTTTATATATGTATTCTTATAATAAAATAAGCTAAAGAAAATGTTATTAAGAAAATCGTAAGGAACAAAAAATACATTTACAATACTGTACTGTATTTATTGAAAAAAATCGCATATAAGTGGACCCAAGCAGTTTAAACCCATGTTGCCCGAAGGTCAACTATATTTATATTCTTTTACTCTAAAAATTGAGAATGATCTGAATTTTGGAAAAGCCATACAGAATCCATAGTGCCATCTAGAGACAACTACTGATAAGGTTGTGGTGTATATTCCAGTGATTTAAGTAGATTTAAATCAGATCGACCCCATCCACTCTACGCATCCACTTGTTGGCCTCTTTCAAAAGGTGGGATTGAGCAGTGATAATCTTTTCTCATCTTTTTTAAACATACATATGCCATTTAATTAGCATTCATATTCATAGTTCAAAGACTAATTTCATTGGTTCACATCAAAATATCCCTGGCCTTTTTTTTTTTTCTTTCCTCGTTTGATGCTAAATGGGCCTTCCCTGACATTGGGAGCAGACCAATCACAGCCACCTGCAGATGAGCCCTTCTTGATGGGCAGATGTCACTCTCTTGTTGACCCTTTAGTTCATGCAGCTGTTTTCAAGGAAGATCTCTGAGCCCTATCCTGCCTTCTAATGACTGGCCCAGAAGATATTCCGAGCTTGTGGTATGTGTCAGTTTTGGGCACTATGCCACAGAGTGTGGGCAATTTGGAAAGAGACAGTATCTGGAAAATGGGAACAAAGCAAGTTAGTGGCAGGAAGCTAGATGAGAAGGCCTGTGGTCGCAGTGGAACTGGACACCTGAGGCCAAGACAGATCCAAAGAGGGGGCTCATACTTGCTCCAAAAATGCATGCCTCGCTGCAGGGAGAGGTCTGGGGAGTCAGGCATGGCAATGCCTGAGAGATGAAGAGGTATCAAAGGTCCGGGTCTTTACAGAGAGGGACTAAGGCACCCAGGCAAGGAAACTGGGAACAGGTGCAGGGCCTGTGTATGGAAGGCGCTTGGCCCTGTGCCAAATGGTGAACAAGATGGAGGCTTCCTACTGACTTCTCTCCAGGGCAGGACCTCGTCTGGGAGTCAAGGCCAGGTTCCTAGACAGAGAAGAACACAGCACAGGACTACTCCTACTCCTTCTACCTTACTGGGTAGAAATATAGTTTTTATGCTGAAAAATGTCAAGTCACCATGACTCGGGGGTTAAGCAAAAGACAAATGAGTGGGTGGCTTTGGGAGGACTATTTTACAAAAGGAGATTCCCGGTCTCTTTAGGGCAGTGAATGGGTCTCTAACTGTCTTAAATGTCGTTTAACCCAGTGCCCAGACACACAGTTGACAGCCACAGACCTTTGCTGGATGAATACACGAATGGATTCACGAGAGGATCCTGACTAAAACAGCGGTTGGTCCATCTTAGAATCATAAGCCTACCTTATGTCTTCCCGTGGCTGTGTGAAACGCACCTCGCTCACCACTGGACTAGACCCAAACAGCGACTGCCCTCTCGCCCAGACGGAGCTCCCTTCAGGGTCTTTCCCTGCCGGGGCAAGAGCTCTTCCTGTTCTCATGAAGGCCCTGGAAATTCCCAGGGACACTCTTCTAGGCCGAGGCTTGTGAACTCCCGCTTGCATTTTGGGAAAGTCATGACCTTTCCCAGATGCTGTCAAGGAGGGCAACAATTCACCACCAGTAACTGAAATCAAGTCATGCCGATGCCCAGAGGCAGCTGGAGGATTCAGAAATAGGATGGGCGCCTCTCTCCTGACCACCAGATTGGCATGACTGTGAGTGAGTTCACAGCTAAGTATACAACGCCGGCAGCGAATTGGAGGTGAAAGAGGGGCCAGTTGGGCAGGATAATGGGCGGCCTCCTCCTCCCGCCCTCGTTATCCCCACCTGCTCTTGTCTTCTCAGATTAGAACCCTAATGTGAGTTTACAGAAAGTCAGCTGGAGCTCGTCCTCTATGTAATTCCGATCACGTTGCCTGCAGCTCTTCGAAACTCAAACAGAAGGACTAATATTACTACTGAAAATGTAATTAAGGGCACTCATCGTAAAGTAATAATGAATTACCTCACCCTCACCATATGGCCAGAACTGATTAACACCTAGAGGAAATGATCCAAAACCTCTAAAATCAGAATTAATGTCTCAGATCATAATGAGAAACTTTTTTTGAAAGAAAAAGTGGTTGAGAGTTTACTACACCAAGAGGCAAAAATAAAATATTGGGGCTACCATCCTGAAAAACCTCATTTAGATTCGGTGAGTTATGTTTTCAGTGTGGAATCACATCACAGATGCAAAGATACTCGAAGATTTACAAATTGGAATTGTTATTTAAGCGAATGGGGTTTTCCCTCTATTGTTGCTCTTGTGATTATGAGGAATTAATGGAAAAATCTCCACGCAGACTGACCATTTCATAAATCACCAGGGATGGGCTTAGCCCATTGATTGAAAATCTTTTTTTCATAAGTTACCGGTTAAAATGCTGTTTGTTGGCAGGAAGATCATATAGTGTGATTTAATCCCTTAGGATTAGTCAAAATGGTAGAAATGTTAGGATTTCTGGGCAATGCCAAAAAGGTTAGCGTTACAAGAGATGCCTAGAAAGGTGCAGACCCATGTAGAAGGCGGCATTGCTCCTGAAGTGAGCTTGCAGGTGCGCCTTGGGGAATTATGGGATACCTTAGGCTCTGCCTGGTACCTGATTAGCATTTGTGCCCTAGGGCCATCTGGGGAAACATAAAGAAGCAGAATTTGGGATTTTTTTTTTTTCTCACCAGAATCCCTTAGTTTACTTGGTATACTAGTGGAGGGGAGGGGATAGTTTAAAGGGCTCAACGTTGCCCTGGGGGAAAGTGAGAGGAGAACATTTTTTTCTGTAAACGCTTCCGTGGGTGGCGGGGATAATGATCACCTGCAGCTTGTCGAGCTGGTAGGGCGGGAGTTCCAAGAACTTTCTGTGGAAGCTTGAACCTGCGGCCAGCAACACTTGACTCCAGCGCCGTCTGCAGGTTACTCGGTCTTAGGCCACCAGAGTAATGGGCCGAGCTCACAGCATTATTTCCTAAGCTGTTTCTAAAAAGGTTAACACCTTAGGTTAGGAACACCTTAACAGCTGGTCAAGATCAGTGGATCCAGATGAGAGTGAGTCAGAGAATTCCCAGGGTAAAAGAAATTATTCCTAAAGCCTCCTGGATTTGAGCCCAGGAGTGAGACATCTGGTCACCTCGTGGTGCAGAGAGCCAAAGTACAAGCCTAACTTGTTTTAATGGCCCATGCTGGATTCGCGAGATATCTGTGCGTTTCTGTGATTGGTACATCGGCACTGAGATGTCCTCAGGTCATAACTGAGAGATGAACTCCTAAGAAGATGACCTGTTAGGGAAAAACAAAAATCTCTGCTTCTAGAACAGAGAACTGGATTTCTCTTCCACCGCCAAATCTGTGCTCTGGGACAGTTTTCATACTTGATGATCTTCTCATTGCTGTGACATGCGGTCCCATCAGCCAGGGCCCCATCTGGGCACATTATGACGAACTCAACCCTGGTTCAGTCACAGAGCCCTATCGGAGGATTTTACCCTGCAATCCACAAAGAGATCCCACCACCCTGTCATCTAACATGCCTGAAAACGACAGTGTTGTGACAGATGGCCCAGCTCTCTGCAAAAGCAACAATGCCCTCACCAGGCCATTGATTCTGTTTGTGAAATTTAAATATCTGAACAATGCTTGATGGGGGTGGGGGGGATGCACCTTCACTCCAGTGCATTAATCAGATCGGTCGTCCTGGTAGAAACTGGAAGTCAACGGCCTTCTTCATGGTGTATGCTTGGGCTCCTGGTGTCGTGGTGCCCTGAACATGCATGGACCTGGAGGTGTAGGCGGGGCAGGGTGGGAAGTAACTCTTCTAGCAGAAAACCAGGTACTCCGCACTCACCAGATGCAGAAGGCACTGAGGGAGCAGAGAGACCAAGACAGCTCACTGGAGGAGTCGAAAAGGGCAATCAATGCTTGTTCTCTCCCAGAAAGTTTCAAAAGCTTTTTACTCTAAGAAAAGTGAAAACTGCAGTTTAATTTTAAGGAACACAGTTGTTGTAAAATTCTGGACTCTTTCAAATTGCAGAGTTTTGCTGGTGAAAGGGAGAGTTTGAGGTTGCCCTTTAAAGTAGAATGGGGAAAACCAGAGTTTTATTAAGTGTTGTCACCAACAGTAAATGACTCTGTGACAGTGAGCCATACTTTTACTCTAAAATATATTTTTCTTTGCCTACATTAGTAACTAGTTGATATGAATGCTGTATTAGCTTACTGACACATTTATTAAAAGAGCTTTTTTTTGCAGAAAAGCCCTAACTGTCTGGTATCGTATGCTGTAAGGAGAAATGCCATTATTTCCATTGGTGGCTAGTTCTATTGCGCCCCCTAAGCAGGTGCCAGAGTTCACATGGTGTTCAAAATCCAAATTATAAGCACCATGCTGAGGACCCTAAGGACTCCTGTAAACCTCAACGGTCCTAAAAAGGATGGAGAGAATGAGTGCCCAGCCAGGACACACATGGTGGGCGGGGGTTGGGCATGAAGATCCTCTACTGTGAAGTGTCTCTGGTACTTTTGAGGACTTGGATCTGTTTGCAGAAGCTACACAGATGAACTCAGAGTATCATAGCTGAGCTATTAAAAATAAAATCAAAACCAAGGTATACTTAGGAATGACCCTTAGTTTTTATCCCCTGAAACACTTCCTTTTCTCATTGATTATATATGCCTTTGATCTTTGGCGTGAAAGACTAAACATGTTTATGGTTACTTGCTATACTGATGAATTTCGTTTTAAAAGATTTATTTATTTATTTGAGAGAGAGAGAGAAAGCATGAGGAGGAGGGTCAGAGGGAGAGGGACACAGAATCTCAAGCAGACTCCGCACTGAACGTGGAACCCGACATGGGGCTTGATCTCACGACCCTGAGATCACGACACCAGCTGAAATCAAGTCAGACGCCTAACCAACTGTGCCACTCAGGTGCCCTGAAAGATTTTATTTTTTCATTTATTTTTAAAAAAGATTTTATTTATTTATTTGACAGAGAGATATGCAGTGAGAGAGGGAACACAAGCAGGGGGAGTTGGAGAGGGAGAAGCAGGTTTCCTGCGGAGTAGGGAGCCCAATGCGGGGCTCGATCCCAGGACCCTGGGACCATGACCTGAGCCGAAGGCAGACGCTTAACAACTGAGCCACCCAGGCACTCCTGAAAGATTTTATTTTTAAGTAATCTCTACAGCCAACGTGGGGCTCAAACTTATGACCTTGAGATCAAGAGTTGTGCACTCTACCAACTGAGCCAGCCAGGAGCCCCTCTGATAAATTTAAAGATTCTAGGACACAATTTCAGAAACAAGTTATAGCAAGCAGTCCCTAGGATAGTGACACTTGGGTCAGAAACCCCCAAATATAAGTTCAAGGGTACAACCCCCAAATATAAGTACAGGGTACAAGGTACAATCAATCCCTTTCTTTATGGGATTGATAGTTGTACCGGAGGGCAGTGGCACTGTGGACTGATCCATGGGTTCTGCAGTCATAGGGTTACAGTCCTCAGTGGGTTAGACTGCCCCCAAGCAGCTCTGCTTCTATTCTGGGCTTTGGCCGTGGGGGCCTCCTGGGGGCTGACGCAGCTGCCTGGGGCTCTGGTGGGAGGGACCTCCAAGGAGCAGCTGAGTACCTGCTGTGCTGAATCTTTCTCTTGCCATCCTTGAGGGCCTCTTCCTCCCCTTCTCCCCACTGGAGGCCTTTTCCACCCTCAACATTGCACGAGTCGGCCTCTGCCAGAGCAGAAACCCTGCCCAGAACATTTTCATTGTCACTGAAAAACCAGTATCTAATATTTCTTGAGCTCATAAATGCTAAGTGATTCAAGTGAATTATCCCGCCAACCACCTCATCTGGACAATTCCAGGCCAATAACTTACTGCTTGTTCTTCGGGTGATATGACTTACTAGCAGAGGAGCTGTTCACGTCGCTCTGGAGAAATGGAAAGACATCTAGGCCTCATCTTCATCTGGAGAGAAGGAGCTAGACTTGCCTTGGCTAAGCCTGATGTGGCCTGAAATGCTGTGTCCCACTCATGGTGTTATTTCAGGCTGAATAAGTCAGACATTGGGGAAGCTAGTGTTTGTGGATGAATGTCTTATTGGAATCCCATGGCCAGATCACACTGTCAGCAGGAACCGAATTTTCCCTGAATGGAGTGGACAGTCCCACCACCAGTGATTCTGCGAAGGGGTTAATCCTGGGACATGGAGTGGGCCCTGACCTGGAAGAAGGCACGGAGAAGGCCTTTCTCTGGGCCTCATGGGGCTGAGTCTAGTGCATGTTGAGTGATCTGTGCCTATGAATTCTGAAAGCAGCCATTTGTAGAACAAAGTTTTAAAGGCTTTCCCTAATGCAGTCCCTTCTATGATCCCCAAGGGTAGCGGACATCTGTTGTTTCACCTTCTGAAAATTCGTTTTACCCTTTTCTGGAAATAGCACCTTCCATTTTCTTTAGGCAGTTGGATCCCACATATACCATGGGTTCCAGACAGGGCTGGCCCCCTCCCGCGGCTTCAGGGGTGTGCTGGTGAAGCGGACCTGGCCCAAGAGAGTGTGATGCATCCCTGACCACACTGATTGGCTCATGGCTGAGCATATGACCCAAGCTGGGCCAATCAGAGCCAGCCTTAGAATTTGCCAGGACTACTGTGAAAACGTCATCCTCTTAAAACTGGGATGAACAACTCTGGAGATGCTGGGGGCCTCCAGCTGGAGAATAAAGTACACGGAGCAAAACAGAGTCAAGAAGGGAAGTTTGCATCCTGAGGACATTTTTGAGCTTCTGAATCCCGCCATGCCCAAACTAAGAATATGCCTGTAGGTTTTCAGTTAGGTGAGGCAATGAACTCCCTTTTTGGACTGTCACTTTTAATTGGAGTTTCTGTCATTTGTTCCTGAAGCTATCTTGTTAAATGTACAAGCCATGTGTCATCTATCACTGTGGGATATTCAGGAAGGGTCTATGCCCAACTTTGGAGTAAAGCGCATTGTGGGAGAACACAACAGCTTAAGGAAGCAGATCCAGATTTGACAGGAAAGAATCTGCAGGGGAGGAAGAGGACAACAGGAATCCAGAGCCAGATGGCCGGTCAAGGCGGCAAGCTTCAAACTGGATAGATTTGTGGGGCATGTTATTATTCTTTACACATTTTCAAAATACCTGGGGAAGGAAACCTAGTAAAAGGCCCTAGGTATTACAATAATTTGGACATTAGAAGCTAATGTTATCTCATTGCTATTGTGGATGCCCAAGCAGAGAGGCCAGGCAACATTTGCATTACACAGCCAAGTGTTGCATTTTGTCAGGGAGGAACAAACTGGGGAGAGGCAGGTAAATAAAAGTCCCAAGCTTCCTCAAGGAGTTTCAGATTGGAGACTAGTCCTGAATCCATAAAAAAAAATTTCGTAGGAACAATCCATAAATTCAAACCACCTAGGAGGGCTAGAAGGAGGGCTAAGAGCATTTGCAATACTTGGAGGCAAGATCTGGCCATGTTGGAGATCTAGCTCTTCTGGACCACCTCAGGATAATCAAGGCGGAGAGGCAGTGGGACAGGTGAGCCTCGGTGTCATGGTAGGGAGCTTTGGGTACGATGCGGTCCCTGCTAGATGGAGAAATGTAGCTAAAGACATGGGGGTTTCTTGGTCTTCCTTTCTGCCTTTATCTGTTCCCTTCTTTTGTCTAGGCATCATTTCTGCTCAGTATAAAAATTGCAGTGAAAGAAGTTTTTAAAATGCTTCCTTTTGACGTATAGGGGATCAAGGTGAATGAGCCTCGCTGGCCTTGAGCATAGGATGCAACCAACAATCCGGGCCCAGGGTCAAGAGGCTTTCCGTGCACCACAAAAGTGGCACTTAGCAGCCTGGGCCCCAGGGGCTTTGGCAAGATGGACCTGGTACTCTAGGGAGGAACAGAGGGATAGAGAAGAAAGAGGAAGGGAGACAAGGAAGTGAGAACCTCCAGGTGCCTCCACCCAAGGGAGGCTGCCATTTTATATACTCAAAGTATTCCTAACCAGAACTGTTAACATCGTATTTTGACTATGTTCCATGTATGATAGCCTATGTGATAGACATACTCCTGTAGGGAGTATGAGGCATAATAGTGGAATTACATTTATACTTTTTATTTCTTTGTGTCAGCAAAATCAGCGAAGAATGGTGGCCAATGAAATGCATAAAAATAAAAAAAGGGAAAGAGTGTAGAATAAGGACTGATTAAGTTCAAAACTCATTAGCACACACCAAGCCTTCATTCAGGAGGTTACACAATAAGGTTTTATCAGCAAGATGAAGTGAAACCTGGGGACTGTAGAAAGTCCCCATTATCTAAAAACAATGGGTCATTTGGGGAAAGGAATTGAGTTTCAAGAAATTGAAACTTACGTGATTGCTTAAAACCCAGCTGGAGGACATGAGTCTCGAAAAGTCTGTTGCCCCGGTAAATAAATGGTGGCTTCAGTGGGTTCCATGTCGAGAGTGCATTTTGTTAGGTTCTCTTCTGAGCTGTGCCCCTGATGGTCTAGGGTTCCTTTGGTCCTGAGTTTCCAATGAACCCCAGCTGCTCAAAGTCATCGTTCCCCTAGGAAGGTATTTAAAAAGAGAGAGAGAAAGAGATGATAAGGGAATAATTCACATTTTAAAGATACGTTGACACAGGTGTGCTAACAATCTTTGAATTTTCTGAGGATTTTCTGATTTTAACATGATTGGAACATTTAAGAACATTTGACCTACTAAATTGATCATTATGAGTTATTAGAATTACAGAAGTGATTTAAGAACTTAGGGCACACTTATCTGCTCTAGGAGGTGCTGTTGGTGTGCATTCTGAATTTCCTCTCAGATCCCTTTACCATTTTCAGGCACACAGCTCCCAGTGATTTTCTCTCTGGCAGGCAGTGCTGGCATCCTGGAGAGCTACCAGCCAGCTAATCAGTTTTGCATGGGTTCCAGAGCAAGAGAGGGCCTTGCAGCAGACAGAGCCATCACCTCTGGTGAGGCCCAGTAAGAGAGTCTCGATGCAGGCACCTTTGGTCCTGAAGCCGGGCCAGGCCACCTGCAGAAAAAAATCATCCACCATTGGAAGAAGATCTTCCTGTGCTGCAGGGCACTGAATATTTGCCGGAGATATCGACTGATAGGTAGGTGGTCAGAGCTGCCCATCATGAATGAGCTGCTGTCAGACCCACCAAGTCATAAAGTTGAGGAAGCACAACAGCAATCCATGATGAAATGAGAGTGGTACCCAGGACTGAGCCCAAGCATGTCTAGGGGGCACAGGTTACACAAAAAGGGGTCCAGATCCTGTCACTTACCCACCACTACTGCATTCATTCTTCCCCCAAGCTTATCCCTATGGCCTCATCAGGGGCTCCCCAGGACTGGCTAATGGAGGACAAAAATGTGGGGATTGTTCGTGGAAGGTTGTCTTTCTATCTTGGGATAAGCCAGAAATGGACTCTGGCTGCAGTACGACCTCACTCAGAAATGGCCCCGGAATTAGTGGTGAGTGGAAAACCCTTCCACAGAGAGCTCCCACTTTGTGTGGAGAGACAAGTAAGAATATACACGGACTCCTGAGCAGCAGCTGAGGGCCGTCTTGTTTGTCAGGACCCTGGAAGAAACTCTCTGCACAGAGGTTTGGGGAAGAGATTTGTGGATGGGAGGGATCCAAAGTGTGAGGACCTTTGTGTCATACATGGATACTCAGCAGAGAGCATCCACTCCAGAGGAGGCACAAATGACCAGGTAAATTACTTGACTCATGGCACAGATGTCAGCCAGCCTCAGTCCTCAGTCACCCATGTGTCCAGGGCTGAGGAAAGGAATAGCTTTGGTGGCAGAGACTGAGGCCATATCTATGGGTCCCATGTAGAACTGCATATCTCTCACCGAGGCTAATTTAGCTACTACTCTGCCTGTTAGCAGCAGAGGCCAATACCAGGCTCCAGGTGTGGTAAAATCCCTTGAAGAGACCCATCAGCCACTTGGTGGCAAGTTGATTATCTTAGACACTCTCCACCCTGGAAAAATGTGGCAGTGGTTTCTTTGTGACCAGGACTGGCATATTCACCAGGTGTAATTTCCTGCCCAGTCAATACCACTATCCAAGGACACACAAAAATGCCCAATTTACTGATATCGGCTCTTGTGAAAGATTGCCTTGCACCAACAGTCCACTTTACAGCTACAGAGGTGCAACAGTGTCCACACGGACTCCATGGTATGCTCTACTGTGTCACAAGACTCTCTCCCAACCTCTTGTCCCCAGTTCTCCAATCCTGGTCCTTCCAGGGTCCTGACCACTCCACCAATCCATGTACAGTCTTATCCTCCTCTTGGAGCACTTTTCTGGAAGCTCTGTCTGCTGGGAAGATTTCTCCACACCACTGATTTTCAAGGTCACTCCTCAGTTGGGTTGTAGACCAATCCATGTATCAGGTCCAGCTCCTGACCTGAAAGAACAGTGGAGCATCCTCTGAAAAACACAGTTAGGGCATATGCTCAGAGATGACATCTGGGCAGTTGGAATGCCTTAGGATGCAGTATCTACCTTGGAACCAACACCCAGTATACGTGTTCTGTCCCTGGGAACCCAGGGCAGGAGTGACCCTTCTCGTCATCACTCTTGGTGACCCACCTGGGGTAATCTGTGCTTCTTGTACTTGCAACTTTGTGCCCAGTGGGAAGGCGAGGGCCTGCAGAGAGGACACTCCTGTCAGAGATGCAATAACATTTCCAGTCTATCTGAAGCTGTGAGTGCCACCTGGTCAGGTCCTTTTGGTCTCCTCCTGACAGTGGACCAGCAGACAAAGAGGGAGTTAATATACTGACAGGTTATCGTGAGGAGGTATGCTTATTGCCACAGAGTGGGGGCAGAGCCCACTAGGACATCTCTTACTGTTCTAGAATTTTAATTGCCAATAAGCAACTATGGTGTGACCAGGGCATGGTAACCAGGAGTGCAGGCTCCTCAGCGATGATGGTCTGGGGCACCTCATCAGACAAATGGCGGCCCAGGATGAGGGGAACCTCAAATGGAGAGGAGAGGAGGGAGATGAAAATCATTCACAGCTGGAGGACCAATCTGCCATAGCGCCTTCCACTAACCCTTCTTTTGGACTTGTGACCAGCTACCACCCTGAAAGAGTAGTGGAGCGAACTCGGGAGAGGCACGGAGGGATCTGAGTGGTGTTCCACCCATGTGCCCTCACATCCCTTTTCCATCGTGGTGTACTCTGGCTCCTGGCTGGCTTTCCACTCTCAACGGCTAGGACCGAATCTCTGTCAGAGGGCTGCCCTCACGCTGCCAAAGCTGGAAGTGTCTGAGAACTTCCATTTCACTTGGTGCAGCCCTGGATATGATACTTTGGCTTTTCTGGCTGCTAATTAGGACAATTTAAAAGTGTAACCTGCAGAACTTCTGTGTGGGACTGAGTCAAAGTCACCCTACCTGGTGGTCTGCTTGATATCACACTGTTGTGTGGCCTCCTCTTTCTGTCCCTAATTCCTCAGTCCCCTACCAATTTTTTTCCTAATAAATCACTTTTACGTGAATTTTTGTCTGAGTGTGCTATTGGTGAGCCTAACCTAAGATATTTTCTTAGGTGCTTGAAGTACTTGAGAGAACCAGATACATTAAATTTATTAGACTTTGAAATGTCTAAGGGAATTTGATTAATTTTCTAAGTAATATTAAATAAATGTGTAAGGATGATTTGGTCAGTAGAGTTCACGGAAATGCTAATAAAGGAACAACTCAAAACAATTGTTATTTTCCACATAAAATTTGTTAGATTTATAAGTAAAATAGCAAGATTTAGAAATTGAGCTTGAAGCTTTAAAAGCTACTAGGTTTCTACTTTATAACTTCAATAAATTTAACTTGAGAAAACCAAAATATTTTTAGGAAATCCTTTCCAGGCTGGAGAGTCCTTTTTGGGCAGTAGAGGCTCACTACCGTTTAAAGAAACTAAGCATTGAATGGATAAATTCAAGGCTTACCTTTATGTTTATAAATATCTGCAGCGATCTCCTCCACTGTAAATGTGAGTTATCAAATGCATCCAGCTAGGTATGTAAAATACTCAAGTCAATATCAAAATGTCAACTCCAAACTAAGAATTAGAAACACTCATAAATTATCTCAGATACTCATTTACCAAGCTAGACAACTAATTACAATTATGCTCATCAATGCATATAAAATCAGTAGTTCCACATAAAAATGAATCTATAAAAAGGTACATCAATAATCATAAATGCAAGGTATCATTACACCCCCATTTTGGGTAATGATTTGAGGTAACTACAATTTTAAAATCCGAAATTTCACCTTGAAACTACAAGGTAGGATAAATAGAGTCTAGTTAAATATATTTTTAAGTGTGTCTGCTTTCCTAAGTGCAGTGTTCAGTCTTGTTTGAAGAGAATGAGGACAGAATTCAGCAAATGAAATGGGGCAATATTTATTACAATAACAGGTAGTGGAAATTCTATCCGCATTTTCCTAACTGTAGGAAATACGGAATAAAACATGGCTTTCAGAGACACAAGGCTGTTGACATGAATTTAGAGCTTAACTGCTTATCGTTGGTAAATTTGTTTTGCCCTCTGATGGTGATGACAGTTCTCTCAGCTTAGAGCAGAACTCCGCTCTATTTACTCAGGTCTTTGATTTTACCACAAAGTGGGGGCTGGATATGAATGTTCTCACTGGTTCCTCTTTCTCTGGGGAGCAAAAGAGAATGAATTACAGGGAGAAATATTGAAAACACTGAAAGTACAAATTTTATTTAAATTATTTGATAGTTATACTACTCAAGATTCAAAGAAACCTAAAAAAAAAAAAAATTCAAGCTTGTTCCTCAGTCCCTCGATTGTTAAGCAAAGTGTGCCAACGGTTTTTTCTACACAAAACCATGTGTGTTGTATCTGTTAAATCTTTTTACGTAGTCATTCAGAAACATTGGAAAAATAGGCCAAGTAAGTGAATGAATATAATCATAATTATAATGTAATCCTACATATTAAGCCATATTTGAGAGATTTCAGGGGCGCCTTGGTGGCTCAGTCGAGTAAGTATCTGCCTTCGGCTCAGGTCATGATCCCGGGGTCCTGGGATCGGGCCCTGCATCAGGCTCCCTGCTTAGTGGGGAGCCTGCTTCTCCCTCTCCCTCTGCTCCCCCTGCTTGTGCTCTCTCTCTCTCTCTGACAGATAAATAAATAAAATCTTAAAAAAAAAAGATTTCAGAAACAAATGATCTTTCACTTCAAAAAAATATTTCTGTGAGCCTAAAGTATGCTTTAAAAACAGAATAAGCCTCAGTCTTATTTTAAGGAAGTTTATTTTATATACTTCTTTTGGCAAGTAGTGAAAAAGGAAATATTAGAGTGGGTTAGAATGAAAAGAACCAGAAGCCAAGTGTGGAAAAGTGATCTTCCACCAAGAGAGGCGAAAAACAGAATCTGCATGAGAGGAGTCCCAGGCAAGTTTCCAAATGTATTTAGCAGACCTTGCTAAAATAAAAAAGTAATAATATGAATATACTATGAATTCATTTTCAGAAATGTTTTTATGCCCTTTTGCAATGCCTAGGATGCTTATAGTTAAACTGGTCGCTGTTCTTCACATCGTGACTTGTTTTCCTGGTTCAGACACGGATGCAATGAAGACTTATCCCCAGTTGCTTTGGTTTGTGGTTGCTTTTCTTTTAGCTTAACCTCATCCACTAGTCTTGGAGACATTATTTTATTTTATTTTTTAAAGATTTATTTATTTATTTGATGGGGGGGCACAAGAAAGGGGAGGGGCAGAGGGAGAGGGAGAATGTCAAGCAGACCCCGCGCTGAGCGCAGAACCTGACATGGGGCTTGATCCCATGACCCTGAGATCATGACCTCAGCCAAAACCAAGAGCTGGACGCTCAGCTGACTGAGCCCCCCAGGCACCCCTGTGAATCAGTTTTGGTAAGTTACATTTTTTCTAGAAATACTCATTTCTGAAAAGGTTTATTGGCATAAAATTGTTTAGAGTCGTTTCTCCTCTGTTTTGTCTTTATCTTCTCCCCTTTTGTGCATCTTCAGCATCCTCTTTTTCATTCCCGATTGTGGCTATTGGTGTTTTTTCTCTCTCCCCCCGACCCGATTGGTTACTTTTATTAGTCTTTACAAAGAACAAGCTTCTGGCTTTACTGACACCCTCTGCTTGCTATATTAAAAACTCAGAAAGGTATAATGAGATCTTTCATAGTAATTGTGGATCATTCTGTTATTCCTCATAGTTCTGCAATGTTTGCTTTAGGTATTTTGAGGTTGTTATCTTAAATGCACGTAAGCTAAATTTTTAAAAGTCCTCTAGTAAGTTGAATCTTTTGTCTTTATGATACGGCTCTTTTCCTATCCTGTTGCTTTTTTGCCTTATTTTGTTTTTATAGTAACACCTTCTATCTTTTCTATAGTATCTGCATGGTATATCATTTTCCACCTTTTAATTTCAACTTTTCTCTATTATTACGAATTGGATGTGTCTTTTATAAATAGCATGGGGTTGGATTTAATTCTTAAAATCCAGTCTGACAATATTTTTATTTTACCTGGAGAATTTAATCCATTTCCATTTAATATGATTACTGATGTGTTTAGGTTTAAATATATCATTTTATTTTGTGCTTTCCATCTGTCCTGCTTTTTCTCTTCTTTCTTCCTTTCTTTATTTTGGAATGAAATAGTGTTCTTTCCATATTCATTTATTTCTTAATCCCAGCTTTGAAATTATTCTTTCTGTTTCTATTCTCTTACTGCTTACCTGAGATATTTTCACTTGCATACTTATTTTACCAGATTCTAAATCAATCGGTATTTTTACTCTGATTTTGGACAGTATGAGAATTTAGAACAGTTTAAACTCATTAATCTTCTTGACTTACATATTGTCATGTACTTCAGTTGTTTTTAAAACTTCACTAGACATTGTCATTACTAATTTACATAGAGTTATTTAGTCCATATTCACGTACATTAGTCTACAGATTTCTCTCTTTCTTTGTTCTTCACATCTTCTTGTATTTCAGACCATCCGTCTTGAATCCCTTTACCTCTGCCTGACTTACATCTTTTAGTAATCCACTTAGTGAGTCTGAAGAGAGGTAAATCCTGATGATTGAGTTAATTAGGATACACCACCACATATGGGAACTGAAGAAGGACCCTGAGTTCTAGATGTGCTACTTCTTACTCCACCCAAGGCTGGAATAACAGTCTCTACAGTTTGCGTTTTTCCAGAATCTCCAACAGCATGGCCCTGGGATAGCTGATGAGTAGGACAGTAGCTCAGACTGGCTTCTTGTTGTAGCTATAGTCATTCATTCGGGAGAACAACACATATATGTATTTCTGCTCCTCTGAGATGGATCCATCACGGACTATTGAGCTTGTTTTCTCATTGGCTCGACTGGAGAAGTTTCTAGAGATGAAGTGAGAGCATACAAATTCACTGGTCTTAATGATGTTCGTTTCTGAGATATGCTTTTATTTTGCAGAATGGTACACATGTTCAGTTTCTATTTTTGGCATAGAAAAAATGGATACTGTAGTTTTTGTCCCACTTATTAGAGACATGGTAAGATGCACCACGTTCCCAGCTAAGTCTGAAAAAAAGAATTGAAGGAAAATTGACTTCATCAGAAAGGATCAGGAAAACTTCCCAGGACTGTGTAGAATCAGGAGACGAAGCAGCAAAAGCCAACTGCCGCCGGAGACCAGTTGTCAGTAAGTACTGGGAGGTAAGCTGCAAAGAACTTTGAATTAGGTCGGTATAAACAATAGGGGGTTATTCAAGTCCTTGCCTCGGGAAGGTCAGGAACAAAGTGAGTGTTTGTGATCACGTTTGTCTCACCAAGAGCCAAACCCCAGGTGTTGTCAGGCCACAAAGCTGTCTCACTGTCTCCCTGTACGATCTAACCCTGGGATTCTCTGACATTTTAAATTGCTCATTTTAGAGCAAACCAAATGGAGTACAGTATTCAAACACACAGTGTATTTGTAGAACATGATTAGCGGGAAATATGAATTATGAAGGGATTCAAAATGCACTTAGGAAAAAAAAACGTGTGTATCATATTCATGATTTGTTGTTAAGGGGATATTTTTATAGAATATTAGAACTGGCAGGGCCCAAAGAAATAATAATGTGTACGCATGCAATATATGGGACCTACTTATACACCAAAAATTATTGTTTATGTGTTTACTATACTTACATTATAGTAAAAAGCATCCGTTGCTTATCTGTTCATCAGAAATTCACATTTAACTGAGTGTCTGGTATTTTTTTTGCTAAACCTGCAACCCTACCCTAAAGACTTTTCCCACGCGCCAGCACCTTCTCACTATGTAGAAACACTCACTGTGTAGGTTACTGTCAAAAAGTCCATTTGTCTGCTATTTTAGACTATTTAAATATATTCAGAAAAGAAATTTTGAGAGATTTTTTTTAAAGTGAATTTTGTATTTGAAACTTGGAAGTAAGGCAAAAAGAGGAGAGCATGTCTTTTTGATGTCATCTTAAAGCATTATTTAACAAGTCTACCCCAGCATTATTGAAATATTTAGGGCAATGTTCTTGTTTGTCTTGCTATCTATTAATGATTAAAGGGCCAGAGTCTATGAAGTTACATGTTATCTTGAGATATTTGTCTGGAAAAGATGCAAATAATTTCTGAGCGGTAGAAAAGATAACGGAAAGGTTACTGCTTTATTGGTCTGTGGGACATTAACCAGTGTTGCATAACCTAGAACTCTAACATTTTTTTTTTTTTTTGTCAAATGCCCATAAATACTCACTTCTTGAAAAGCTCCTTGAACCATCCTGCTGGTTCTTTCATTAAGAATAGAATAAATCTTTGGCAAGCTTTCATCCTCTATTTGTGCATGGATCATGTTTTTAACTTTTGAAAATTAGCTTTGATGCTTTTGTAGAAGAAAGGGCAGTCATGAGGCTTATGGATGTGCCCTGTGACTTTTCCTGCAGAAGTCAAGCTGCGTGAAGAGAGCCATAATTGTGGAGCTGAAATCCAGTTTCTCTCTCTTGCAGAAAAATGCAGCGGACTAGGAAGTAGTTAAGAACTAAGCACACATATCGTGTGGGGATGTCTGATTGTTAAAGTCAACAGCAATGCAGGACTTGAATCTTCCTTCTATTTTCCCATCTTTCCCAAATTTATACAATGACTATATATTTATGATAAAAAATCTTTAATTTTTAAAAATTTGTAATTGAAGAAATCCTTCTAGGAAGTGTTTTCAAGGCTCAGATTTTTAAACCATGACACATTAGTAATTAAGAAGTAGAGAGAGATAAAGGCTTATCTTTATAATTGTAGGGGAAACAGGAGTATAATAATCTGTGATCCAGAATTCAAGCCCAGGCAGTTAATCAGGAAGTGCTCAGTCTCCTAAATATAACCCAAATACCTGATCTTTAGGTAGAGCTCGGACTATCCATGTGATGTTGGCTTGTTTTGTAATTGGTGATCATTTTGCTCACTTGGTTTAAGGCGGTTCCACTAGGATTCTCTATTCATTACTGCTTGCAATATCTTCTTGTATTTTGTTTTATAATTTTTTTCTCCTTCTGATCCTATTAGTAAATACAAACAGAATTACTGACTCGTGCACTAGCAGGCAAGAATCTCAAATGCACTGAGCTAAAGAAAAGAAGCCAGACCCAAAGGGCCATGTGATTTTATTTATATGACATTCTGGAAAAGGCAAAACTATCAGGAGGACAAACAGATCAGTGACTTGATGAGGAGGCTAAAGAGGGGGAAGGTGAGGTCTGACTTCTGGACTGACTCTGGGCCAAATTTTGCCATAATCTGAGATGAGGCAGCAGCACCAGGAGGAGAGACTGAAGCGGGTGTGGTTCCTGAAATCTGGTGGGTAGCAATGAAATTGCGGCATTATTTTATACCCAACGCTGTAGGGCCTGAGTATGCTCGCTGCATGTGCAGAAAAATCATACATAAACATTCATTTCTGCAGGAGGAATTTATTTACCTCTGGCCGCTCAGAAAGTGCATTCTTCTTATGGGTCAAATGCTATTGTGTTTTGGCAAAGCCCAGGGCTGCTTGGTTTTGTTTCTCTTCGCCTGTGTCTTATGTGGAGGGCGGGGTCTGATGCTCTGACCCCGGGTTTATATTGTTGCCATGTTAGCTTACCCTCCAATATACCACATTTGACAAGTTAGAAGCAGAGAACAGAATGTTGCTTTATCACTGAGAGTCCATAATCCTTGGGATGTAATTTACTTTCACTCCCCGCAAGGAAAGCCCTCTGACAATTAGTTTTAAATTTTCTTTGGTTTACACCATTGGTAAAATATCTCCTCTTCTGCTTCCCCCAAGTCAATAGGGGTCATGTGACAAGTTTTTAAGTAAATCTTTTTTTTTCTTCCCAAAGATCTGGGACTTTAGTATGAGATTCATAATGGGCTCAAGGTATCAGCTACCCAGGAGCAACCTTTCGCCCCAAGAGAAAATTCTGACTTTATGGCTTGTTTTGTGGCCAACACCATTCTTTCTAGTTTTGTCTGTGGCCTAAACTGTGAGAAAAAATAATTGGAAATGTCACAGTGAAAATAATAGAGTGATTCTTCTTGTTGCTATGGTGACAAGAATAAATGGAATCCATGGCTCTCTGAAAAATTGCCCGAAAGTATACTTTAGCATTCCACAGTGGGTGTATTTGTTAAGAATTTTAATGTCAGCTTCCATCAAAATGGCACGGCACTCAGAGAAATAGTTACATCTGTACTTTTAGCTGGTTTTGATTATTTTAAAAGAAAGCAGTGGAAAATAAATAGTCATCATTATATTGGAAATTTAAGTAATTTTCTAAAAGTATCTTGCCGGGTACAAACCTAAGAGCACATTAGTTTTGTTTCCACCATCATAGAACATGTCGTTGTCAGCACCAGCTGAGCTTTGGATGATTTTCCAGGTTGTCGATAAGTGTTGGTATGAAATAGGACTCACAGGTCAGTCTAGAAACCAGAGGATGTGGATTCCGAATTTCATTCAGTGTAAGACGATTGTATCGGCTTAAGAGAGTCAGTGAATCCCAGTGCTTCCTGAAATCTTTGGTTGTGAGCAAAAGGTCATCATCTCCTAATTATCTTACTTCCTATTCTCCGTTCTTGAGGTCATTTACGTCTATTGCAACCACATGATGGAAATCCCGAATAATGGTGGCCTTGTACACATCTCTTCCCAACCTGCGTTCTGGGACCATTTTCTGGCAGCTTAAAATCAGCGGTGGTGACTCTCTGCGCCACATATTGACAAATGCTGCAGATCAACGCTTGAGTCAATGTTTTGTTGATGGTCGGGCTTAAGACCGCAATGGAGGAAGATGCTAATAATGAGATTAAGCCTAAAAGTGTATCAGGTCTGCAGCTGTTTGCATTGAGAAGAGCACAAAAATTGAGGACATCTCCTCCCAGTGCTGAAAACCCTTATTAGAGTTAACAAAGAATTCACTAGTTATTGACCAACAAGCAAAGTTCTGATACTCATTTTTCTTGTTTCACTTTTGCCTTATTCATTTACCTAAACAAGGCCTCAACCGACACTAATCATTGTGCAGACCAGCACAATTTATAATAAAGTCATGTGGTTGGGGAACATTTACCTCAAACATCCCTGGAGCTGGGGAAGTTGGGTGGAAGCATCTAGATTGTCAGGAAAGTCTTAGCGCCCCTGACACTCAGTCACTGACTGACAGCAGCCCATGGTGGGGTGGCCTGGGCGCAAACATGCAACGGGTTTCAAAGTGTCGCATCTGCTCCCTTGGCCAATCACACCCCCAGTGGCTGGAGTTCTGCGAGGTACACTCTCCTGCCTGCCATGCTGATTCCCAGTGTAGTTGGCACCGAGGCCTCATCCTGTCCTATGGAGATTTCTGGGGCTAGGATGGCCTCTCAGAGTGCTTCCGATGAGGCAAGAGGGCCAGGCCGTTGTCCTCCCCATCAGCCAATCCCAGGCTGAGGGCATCCCCCTCAGAGGACGCAGATCCTTGGACAAGGCTGTTCTCCAAGGCTGAGGGTCATCCTGTGAGGGGCAGAGCTGGGGAGGGCAGCTGTGTGACCCAGCTGTGTGACTCTGTGGCCCAGAGTCCCAGAAGCTGGGGGATGGGTCATTCACCCCAAAGAGGGGATTTGGCCAGAGCACCACAGTATTTACTGGACCCCCTTGGAAGTCTGCAATGTTTATTAGCATTTAAAAGGCTCTGAGAAATCCTGGGGCTAACTCTGTCTAATCCAGCATTTCCTCCCCTTATTTAACCAAGAAGCCATTGTGTGTGGGTGTGCCCATCAATATCCCTCAGTTTCGGTCAGTCGTCTGCAGAAAACGGTCTGGAGAGAGAAGGGCAGGATCAGGTCAGAAGGGTCCGTGTATGTCATGCCGAGCAAGTTGGATTCTCTGCTATAGGCACTGGGAAGCTGTTTTGGTTTGACCCTCATTTTGGAAAGAGCACTTTTGAGGTGTATGGAGGGTTGACTGGGGCGGGAGAGAGGGAGGCTGGGGATTTATTTAGGAGGCTGTCATATTTTCCAAGAGAAAGATGATATGGGCCTGTATGTGGATAGGAGTGTCAGAGAGAAGCGGCAACCAGAGAAGGTTTAAGAGATGGAAACAATAGGGTCTAGTGATACGTTGTCCTCACATTGCTCTGTCATCTAGCTCCGCGTCCTGCTAGCTCACTCCTTGTTCCCATTTCCAAACTGGGAAACCCTCTCCCACTTCTCCCTGACCCCCTCCCTCCTTCCCTCTCTCTTCCCGCACCACCCCCCCTTCTCCTTCCAGGTATGAATCTCTGAAATGGCATGTTTAACAAGCTCACCCGACAGAAAAGCGTTTATATGTTCATTCTTTCAGGCTCCAGTTGGTTTGTACCCATTTCATTTTCTTGTGTTCTCTGCTGAAAGATGAGAATTAATTAGGCAGCATCCTCTGACAGCGTCACACTTGTTGTGTTGACACTTCACGTTTCGATGGCTTTTCCAGGGACCTGTGTCTACGACACAGAGAAGCAGGAAGCCAGAGTGCGAACATATTCTCAAGCATTTACCTCAGAATTTATTTGTTCCCATGCTCCATAGTTTTTAGTGCTATTGGGAGACTATTATTTCTTGTCAAGAAGAAGATCTTGCTTCATCAACTCTATAGGAGAGTGGGTTTTTCCTCAGCTTCTGGATTCTGTCTCTCCTTCCTCTTCAGTGTGTATTTTATTGGCAAAGAGTACCTCCATTTAGGTCATTTAAAAAACGAAGTCAACTCTGATGCTCTTTTACACTTTTCCCATGCCAAGAAGTCTAAATCAATAACTGAAAAATATTTTTGTGGTACTCTCAAATGTATTTACTTACAATTGGTCTCAGGGAAATTCGTGTAGCTACCAGAAGGGAGTCCTGGTGGAGAGATGAGGAATGCATTTCCAGGAAGGGAGCTTCCCCTTTGGAGGATGAAGGGTACAAATTATTCACCTCTAGAATTTGTAAATAGCTGAATCAGAGAAGAAGCATGTTTTCAAACTTGCCCACAGAATTCAATTTTTGAATTTTAATTGGGGGAACTTTTCTCAGATCTGGAAAACGTATTGAAAATCAAGGGTGAAGTAAACCAGTTTACACATTTTACACACACACACTTATCTTTTGAAGAATACCACTTCAGCTTTTATTTTCATGTTTTTTCTTAGTTGAGGAGAGAAACATTTGACAAAGGGGCCGTTTCTGTTACCTGCATACCACAGGGCCTTTGCTGGGCCCTAGGAGAACACCTACAGGGAGCTGGTAAGCTGAGCTGCAGAGCAGGACGCTGGCTGGCTTTCTCCAGGCGAACAAGAGGGATCCCAGTTGCTTCCTAGACCTGCTCAGCCTTGAAAGAGCCTGACCGGCTGTGGAAGGGCCCAGCTGAGACCTTGCTGGGGAGGGCACTCCTAGTCAGCCAAAGGCCATTGCTGAGCACAGGGCTTTTGGATGCTGACAGCCCAGGAGCAATCATCAGGCTCCTCAGCTCCCCTGGACCAACTCTGGAAGAGCCTGTAGGGAGATGGTTTTAGGAACTCACTCCCAGGATGCTGAAGAAGGGCCATCTGGATGTGGGCACTTGATTCCGAGGATGCTGTAGTTAAGCTACCATACCTCAAACACTGTCTGGAGCCCTACAATTGTAGTTTTGGATGATGAGTGTCGTGGATGGAATTGCCACAGGCCTGTGACCCATTGTGGCCAGTAGGAAAAGCAAGATTGGGTCCGAGTGAGCGTTCCCGGCTTATGAGACTCTGATACTCTGAGCCAAGTTCTGGGGGCATGAACCTCCGTGGACAGGTTCCCCACTCAGGGACCCCCCCCCCAGAGTTCCAGAGAGATTCTTTGCCACACATGTACCAGACAACAGGTTAGGATCCAGAGTACATAGAAAAACTCCTCCAGGGGCGTCTGGCTGGCTCAGTTGGTAGAGCTTGCGACTCATGATCTTGTGAGTTTGAGCCCCATGTTGGGTTAGAGATGACTTAAAAAGAAAATATTAAAAACAAAACAAAACAAAAACAACAAGCCTCCTACAAATTAGTAATAAAGAGATAATAGAAAGTCAATGAAAAAAATCATTCACTAAGAGAAAGTCCTAAGAAAAATGGGCAAGAGGCCATGAAAGAACATTTCACAGAAGAGAAAACATAGGCAATAAGCTCGTGAAAAATGTGCACCTTCAGTAGCAAGCGGGGAAATGCAAAATGTAAAACCACTGTGGGGTATCCATGTACACCCCTTCATTGGCAGAAAATAAAGGAAAACAATACCAAGCGTTGGTGAGGCTAGGAAGCAAGACCTTGTCTTCATACAGCACTGTTTGGAGTCTAGACCGGCGCGACAAGAGCAGAAAACAAGTTAGCAGCAATTAGTGAAGGTGAGCACTCCTGCAACTCAGCAATGACCCTGCAAGGAATGTAATGTGCAGAAGTATGTTTAGCATCAATATTTATAGTCCTAAAAACTCAAAACAACGAATGTATCCATCAGCAGAAGACTGGATAAAGTTTAGTTTACTCCTACAAAGGAATACTATGTAGCAATGACAATAAAGAAAGTACAGTTCCATGGATCAAGATCAGGAATTTTTTTTTAAAGATTTTATTTATTGGGGCGCCTGGGTGGCTCAGTCGTTAAGCATCTGCCTTCGGCTCAGGTCATGATCCCAGGGTCCTGGGATCGAGCCCCGCATGGGGCTCCCCGCTCTGCGGGAAGCCTGCTTCTCCCTCTCCCACTCCCCTGCTTGTGTTCTCTCTCTCGCTGTCTCTCTGTCAAATAAATAAATAAAATCTTAAAAAAAAAAGGATTTTATTTATTTATTTGAGAGAAAGAGAG
>NC_138380.1:6661396-6712251 GCF_054177405.1 Leptonychotes weddellii
AGAAGGAGAGGGAGAAGCAGGCTCCCCACTGAGCAAGGAGCCTGATGTGGGACTCGATTCCAGGCCCCTGGGATCATGACCTGAGCCGAAGGCAGACGCTCAACCGACTGAGCCACCCAGGCGCCCCAATATCAGGAATTTTTAAAAACAGAGTAAAAAAAAAGCAAAACAGCAAGACACAGAAGAATGCATCCAGTATGGTCTCATTTCTATAAAGTTGAAAAACAGGCAAGAGTCGATGATATATATTGTTTAGAGATTTGCACACATGGGGTGGAACTGAAAGGAAGGTTAGAAACTAAGAGACATGGAAATCAGGGGAGTGGCCATCCGTAGTGGAGGTTGTGGGGTGTGGGGGTGTGATAGGGATGGTCAAGCTCATTTGCTTTACTATTTATATGTTAAACCAGATGTTATTTAAATTATTTATTTGCATGTATGTATATGTATGTGTAATTATGATGTTATTTCACAATCAAAAAAAAAAAAAAAGAAGAGAAGAAGGGGGAGGAGAAGGAGGAGGAGAGACACCAAGTGGTGTTTTGGGCCCCAGATGCGGTGCATTTAGCCCAGTGGGAATGGATACCTTTGGGGAGTAATAAAGAAATGTCTGCATCATTTCTGCAATGTCTGCTCTGGACTCCATGTGTATACCCTGCTCAGACTGGGTCTTTGTGGTGCTGGACTGAGACTACTCATCCCTCCAATGGTGGGCTTCAGGAACGGCTTCCTGTAGAAGATGATGCTTGAGCTGGACCCTGAAGGGTAGAGGCCAGGATCTCCATGAGCATAGAAATGTATATTATGACGTAGTGAGATTGTCATTTATTCAGCAAGTATTTATTGAGGTCCTGTTGAAAAAATAAAGGAATAGGGACATATACAGTTGCATCTGAAAAGTGTTGTAAGTCTGCACGAACGAAGTATTCTAGCAACAGTTGCAAAGAAGATACTGCTTTCAGTTGTAATAGAATCCTAATAGAGCCTTAGAATCGTAATATTTCAGAGCCGGGAAGAGAGAGAAGAGCATTTCCTGAGCCCTACCCGAGTCAGGCATTGTGTTAGATGTTTTATATGCCCAGGTGGGTGGAAAGGGCATTCCAGGAGAAGAGAGTGACTGAGCAAAGGCCAGAGGAGGAAATCACAGCGTTCATCCAAGGAATGGTGAGTGGTACGGTTTGAGTAGAATAAAATAATAAGTTAGTGTTTGTTGCAGAGGTTGGCTGATTTCTCTGTAAAGGGCCTGACAGCAAATATTTTAGGCTTTGTGGACAACAGGGTCTCAACCTTGCTGTTGTACATGAGAGCAATCAGAGGCAATGTGGGTGTGGCTGAGTTCCAGTAACATCTTATTTACAAAAATAGGCAGGGGGCTGGATTTGGCCCACAGGCCAGAGTTTGCCAACCCTGATTTATTGACTAGTTACTATGTGACAAATGAACTCTGTGCTAAGCACTCTATATGCATGATCTCAATTCTCAAAACAATCTCAGGAGTAGGGCACTATTACTACCATTCTTTCCCATTTACAGACTCGGAAACCATGGAAATCTCAAGAGATTAAGGTTGCCTAGTAACAAGTAATGGATGTAGGGTTTGAATCAGAGAGTTAGCCTCCAGTGTTCGCTCTTAATCACTATGCTGCCCAATAAATAGAGGGATAGTTGGGGGGATGTGGCTCTCATGGAGATCCTTGTTGCCAGGCTGAGTCATCTTGGTTAGACAATAGGGAGCCATGGCAGGTTCTAAGTGGAGTCTGATATAATCAGAGCTGTTGCATACCCTGTTCTCCCCAGCCTTGTTCTCTTCCATTGAGGCGTAAGCTGTTGAGCTGTCTTTCACTTGGGTTTTCACAAGCAGGGCATCAAAGACAACTTTAAGATCGTTTGGCATCAGCCCTGCATATTTGGGGGTGGTCCAGTGCGGCGGGGAGAGGGTGACCGTCCAGCTCAGGAGGGTCCTCTTCCTTGACAGACTAGGAGCAGATAGCCTGCAGGAACAGCTGAAATAGTTTCAGATAAATGACACTAGTGGCAGGTTTTCTGGACTTGCGACAATAGCAAAACCCTCATTGGTTCCTGGTGGCCTGTTTGAGTCGGGGGACTCGTATCCACACTGTCCCCACTGCCACCATGAGCAACCAGTCCCATGGCAGCCCTCTCGCTTCAGAGAGCAGTTTGGTAAGGTCTGTTTTTCCATTTTGTAAGCATTCCCAGACATAAGTATCATGTTGCGTCCTTGTGAAAGGCTGACACTATTTTCATTTCACAGGGGCAGTCACTTGATAATCACGTCTCCATCCAGAAGACAAGAACTTATGAGAAAGGGTCCCTATTACCAGGTTTGAGAAGGGACTGGTCATTTATATCCTCATTCATGTCATCATGGTTGGCAAGGGAGGTATGGGGCCACGTCTTGAAGATTGTTATGTCACGCCAAGGAGTGAGGATTTCCCCTCTAGGTCAGTGTCTCCTGAAGGGTGCTCCAAAGAACCACACTCCTACGAGATATTCTCCAAAAAGAGTTCCAGAACTGATTTGTTTGCAGGAGCCCCACTCCTGCATCTTGGAGCTTCATGATACACAACAGCACTTTAAAGGCTCTGGGTAGTTTTATGGTAAAGAATAGCAAACACATCTTTTAACTTGGCCTTCCCAAAGTTAGTTGGCCATATACAGCCCTCACTTCAGATAATACCTATTAAAATTCTTAAAGTGCTGGTGCTCCCCGGGCCTCATTGAGAGAAATATTGTTGCAGGTGATTAGGGTCAATGGGGCATTTTAGGAAAAGTAGGATCACCAGGTAAGTGCTTTAGAAAAATAACTCAGTCAGCAGATTGAAAGTTGAGTTAAAGAGAGTTAGACTCAAGTTAGGCAAAAGAATCTAACCAAAATCATGAAAATATCCTAATAGTCCAGGAAAAATGGGAGTCCAAAGTATTGACAGGGATCATGGAGATAGAGGCAGATCTTGTCCAGACGGTTTTCTGAGATGGGATTCAGAACACATGTGATGGATTGAATATGGATGGGGAAGGAGAAGGAGAGACAAAGGTTGCCCCAAATTATCTAGCTTGGTTGACCAGATGGATGGTTATACTGTGAACCAAGACTGGAAATGCAGAAGGAGAATTTCCAACATGGCTGCCTTTTAAAACAATGTTAGTTCATTGCTTTCTGGATCCACACAGTTGATGTCACAGGGTAAGTACAGGCAAGGTGAACATGAAAGCCTCAGGCTCTGGGCTCTGGCAGAGATGTATAGTTTATATGTCCCACAGATGTCTCTCCTTCTTTTATGCTTCTCTGTTCGGTTTCAGTCTTCAGGGTATGAAACCTAGCAGGGCATGTTGGTTGGGAACATAAACACGTCTCTTTCCTGTCAAGATGCTTAATTACAGCACTACATTATGACATAATTAGCCAGCCTGGTCTGTCGGAAAGGCTCAGAAACAAGAATGATTGTTTAGAATGGGAGTTTCCAAGCTAATTTGTCAGAGAATTTTGGGAAGTCACAATTGGTAAAGTTTATCAGAGGCAGCAATGAACAGTTGTCTCTGGATGCATCTCAGATGGGAGAATATTTAAAAGCAGCATAAATACTGGACTGTTATCCTTCTATTTCTGGAAGACATTGTAACAAAAACCATCATAATATTGTCTCTAGGTTCCCTATTGCAAAAAAAGTAATAACTGAAAATTATGCAGAAGGGTACAAGCTTGACATAAAGTACCAAAATATGAAAACTCTGGTTTTCTGGAAATATCACGAGAGAGGTCAATTTATTAGCACTATGTCCATGTATTTTATTGCCAGGAATTTTAGGTGCATTTTTATAACCACCATTCTGTGATTCATAAATTTACTTCTGAGGAGGTCTCTTGTATATATCCAAATTCTATCATGCCAACTTGACACCTTTACTAAGTTATATGTTCATATTTCAGCTTTAACATTTATTGAGAGTCAATATTAGAAAGAGCTACATAAAGAACATTTCTGTACCTTTTGTAAAACTCTTGAAGATACTGTTTGTTTTTCTGCCTTGTTTTTTCATGGAAGGATCACACAACCACTTCTTTTAAGTATTTAGCACAAGAAAAAGAAAAATGGTTGTTTCCTTTCCTGAGCTCTGACCGGTTGTATTTTCTTTTTTGTTTTAGCTGTCAAGAAAAAAATGACAGGGACGCCTGGGTGGCTCCGTCGGTTAAGCGTCTGCCTTCGGCTCAGGTCATGATCCCAGGGTCCTGGGATCGAGTCCCTCATCGGGCTCCTTGCTTGGCAGAGAGCCTGCTTCTCCCTCTACCTGCTCTGCCTGCCGCTACTCCTGCTTGTGCTCTCTCTCTCTCTGACAAAAAAATAAATAAAATCTTAAAAAAAAGAAAAAAAAAAGAAAAAATGACAGTAAATTTTTTTTTAATTTTTATTTATTTATTTGAAGAGAGAGATACAGTGAGAGAGGGAACACAAGCAGGGGGAGTGGCAGAGGGAGAAGCAGGCTTCCCGCCGAGTGGGGAGCCCGATGCGGGGCTCGATCCCAGGACCCTGGGATCATGACCTGAGCCGAAGGCAGACGCTTAACGACTGAGCCACCCAGGCGCCTCTAAAATACATATATTCTCATTGTGATAAAATATATACATAAGATTTACCATAGTAACAATTATAAGTGTACCCTTCAATGGCATTAAGTACATTAACGTTGTGCAACTACCTCCCCATCTATCCCCAGAACATTTTTCTCATTTTCCTAAACTTTCCATAAATAGTGACTACTGATTTCCATCACCCCCAGCTACTGGCAACCACCATTTTACTTCCACAGAATATACTCTGGGGACATACACATCCAAATGATTGATATATTTGCTGGCCTTTTTTAACGTGGTTTTGATTTACAATTTTTACTTTAATTATCTTCTTATATTTTTACTGTTTTATTAGCTACCTGGAACCCTGTAACTCCTCTTAAAGACAAATAGCTTATAAATTATAAGCAAAGATTTCATAAATAGAGATTGACAATGTATGTTAGCAGAGGAAGACTCTAAGAAAAGAAGCTTGATAAGAAATTTGGAATGCAACACCCTATGAATTTGTATAACAGTGAATAATATATATATTAACATTAATAATATTTATATTAACTGTAGATAATATAATCTCAGGATTTCAAGGGAACTCCAAGGGTATATGCTCCAGTCACGCCGAAACATTGTAGCTAGCCATGAACATGTTCTATTATGACCCTGACATTGCATATGCTGTGTCTTATTCTTGGGAATGCCATCCTCATTCCCTCATATGAGCAGAGGTAACTACTTGCTTCTCTTTTCACATCTGTGTATAACCCCGTTTAAACCACTCTGATACCACAATTCACATTACTATAATTAATTTGTCTATATGACTGTGTCTCCCACTAGATTCTGAAACCATGAAGGGCAGAGAATGTTCTATTTACCTCTCTTGTAACTAGCAGATGATAGATGCTTAATAAATGCTTGTTAAATTAAACAATCTAGCCCAATCATCCATCCAATGCTGGAATGGTTTCTAAGACTTTCTTGCCTAGGTGTCTTTTCTATGGGTGAGTACTTCTAGAAAGCCCCACCACATGAGACAATCCATTAATCTATGGATAATTCTGGATGTTCAAAAATTCTTTTTAATTTTTTTTTTCTTTTAAAGATCCTATTTATTCATTTGAGAGAGAGAATGAGAGAGAGAGAGCACATGAGAGGGGGGAGGATCAGAGGGAGAAGCAGACCCCCCGCTGAGCAAGGAGCCCGATACGGGACTCGATCCCGGGACTCCAGGATCATGACCCGAGCTGAAGGCAGTCGCCCAACCAACTGAGCCACCCAGGCGCCCCTCTTTTTAATTTTTTTTAAAGATTTTTACTTATTTATTTGAGAGAGAGAGCGAGAGCACAGAGGGAGAGTGAGAGGGAGAAGCAAACTCCCCGCTGAGCAAAGAGTCCGACATGGGACTTCATCCCAGGACCCTGAGATCATGACTTGAGCCAAAGGCAGATGCTTAACTGACTGAGCCACCCAGGCACCCTCAAAAATTCTTTCAATAAAGAATGACCTATCTTAAAATAAGTATAAATACTATTAGAATTGTAAACATATGAAAGCTCTTTTTTTTTTTCTTACTGTTGTCTACTACTGTATTCCCAGCACCTAGAAGAGTCCTTGGCACATAACAGGGAGTCAATAAATATTTGTTAAATGAATAAATGGTATCATATTTTATATTAAAATCAGAAATGAGATGGCCTGTTATAATTATTACTTAATCCTTTAATAATGTTTTAATGAATGTATAAAACAATAAAAAGGACTTTCACAATTATTAGACAAGAAGAAACAAAAATTTTCATTATTTTAAACTGATATCTGATATAATTTTATATCTAGAAAATCCAAGACAACTAACTGATACACAGTTCAAAATTAGAAAGTTTAGTAGGGTTGCTTGTTACAAAATTAGTGTCTGAAAAAAATAATAGCTTCTTATATTATAAAAAATAAAGGCAACTAGTAAATAGAAATAAAAAATCTTACTTGCAATAGCAGCGAAATAAGAAGTATCTGGAAATAATCTTCTAAACATGAAGCACCTATATGAAGCAAATGAGAAAGGTGGTGGATAATTGGTGAAATATTTGCATATAAATTAAGCTGACTCTCTACCTTATACCCTATACCGAAACAGATTTCATATTCATTAAAGAGGTAAATGTAAATGATGAAACTAGTAAAGACCCAGAAGGAAATGTGTGCAAATATTTATCAGACCTTGCCAGATGTGGATGAAAGGAAGACTGTTCTAAGTATATGTGCTTTCCCCATGAGAAGAAAGACCAGTGGATTTGATTACATTAAAATGAAACACTTCTGTATACCAAAAAGCACCATAAGCCAAATTAAAGGTAAATGAAGAACTAGGGAAAACATTTTCAATATAAATGACACAGGAATTAAGTCCTCATTACATAATACACTCATGCAAACTGAAATTAGGTAAATACTCCAGTGAAGAGGATGAATAAAAACTTGAATAAGTCACAAATGGTTACAAGACATACAGCGGTCAATAATCTAATGAAAACACCTCCAACCTCATTAGTAATCAAAAGAAATGCAAATTAAAACAATGAGATGCTATTCTTTCCTAGAAAATTGATCAATTTTTTAAAAAAGTAGCATCCAGGGCTGGTGAGGATGAGGTGGCATGGGGCCCTTCTCCACTGTGGCAGGCATATAAACTGCTTTCAGTAAGGCAAAGGGGCAGCAGGTGTCCCAAATCTTAAAAATGTTTAATCCTTTGACCTAGTACCTATTCCTAGTAATTTGTCTTAAGGACGTTGTTAGTGATGCTTGAACAAAGACATTTATCCTAAAGTTATTTATAATAATGAGAAATTAAAAACAATAGTAGAATATGGGCACATTCATAAATGTTTTGCAGCCATTTAAAATATTTTATTTTAACATGTATTTTTTATTTATTTATTTTATTATTATGTTATGTTAATCACCATACATTACATCACTAGTTTTTGGTGTAGGGTTCCATGATTCATTATTTGCGTATAACACCCAGTGTTCCATGCAGAACGTGTCCTCTTTAATACCCATCACCAGGCTAACCCATCCCCCCCACCTCCCTCCCCTCTAACACCCTCAGTTTGTTTTTCAGAGTCCATCGTCTCTCATGGTTCACCTCCCCCTCCGATTTCCCCCCCTTCATTCTTCCTCTCCTGCTATCTTCTTCTTCTTCTTTTTTTTTTTTTTTAACATATAATGTATTATTTGTTTCAGAGATACAGGTCTGTGATTCAACAGCTTTGCACAATTCACAGCGCTCACCACAGCACATACCCTCCCCAATGTCTATCACCCATCCCTCCCACCCCCCACCACTCTAGCAACCCTCAGTTTGTTTCCTGAGATTAAGAATTCCTCGTACCAGTGAGGTCATATGATACATGTCTTTCTCTGATTGACTTATTTCGCTCAGCATAACACTAAAAGAATAAAGTATAGAAATATTAGTATATATTGTTTAAGTGAATAAAGTGGGGTAAATGTCTAGGTGTACCATATGATCCCAGTTTTGCAATACATACACATATCACATACATATGTATATGTGTGTGGGTATGCATGTAGAAATACAGACTGGAAGGAAGTACTAACGGTTACCTCCAGGTGATAGGATGATGGATAATGGCTGGATGATTTTTTAAAAAAGATTTTATTTATTTATTTGAGAGAGAGAGAGACAGGAGCAGGGGGGAGAGGCAGAGGGAGAGGGAGAAGCAGACTCCCCGCTGAGCAGGGAGCCCGATGCGGGGCTCTAGCCCAGCCCCTTGGGATCATGATCTGAGCTGAAGGCAGACGCTTAACCAACTGAGCCACCAGGCAACCTGGATGACTTTTCAAAATTATTATTATCAAGTTTGTATTTCCAAATTTCCTACAATAAACATACATTGCTTCTATAATTATAAATAGATATATTAAAAGGAAACACACGCTTCTTGCTGATATGAAACAAATGACCTCGGAACTTGCAAACAGAACAAAAATCGAATTCCTTGGACGCTGCTGTCCATCTTCCGTCACTTCCACTTTCACCCACATGAATCATCATCATCACATCATCCCATCCTTCTGGTTGTGCTCCTGAAAAAGTGCTCCACGTTGTTTAAACTGCGCTTGGAACGGGCACTCCACGCTGCACGGTGTTCCACAATGCTCTGACCGGCGCAGACTGGAGGGGCTCCTTGTTCTACATCCCACACTAACATCAGTGTCCCACATCCGAGGGGCTTTCACCTTCGTGCACCCGCAGTGCGTGCGGAGCCCTGAGGGGTGCGGCCCCGTGGCCGCGTGGGACTGCGCCTGCGTCCTGAAACGGGGAGCGCGGGCTCTGCATCTCACACACGCACCTGCGCGCACCTGCTCATGCACCTGCTCCCGCACCTGCACCCGAAACCCCGCTTCAGTTAGTGCCGGTGTCCTCTCCACCGTGGAGGCTCTGGGCCCAGCCTGCACACCGCTGTCCCTTTCTCTGGACGCTTCTTAAGTCCGACAACTATTGTACCCAGAGATCAGTTAACCATACCGCCGCCACTCATTTCAGAACAGAGATGTTGGTCACATCTCGCTCAGCATGACGGGACCCCCGTAGGGTCTAGCAGCTTGTCCGGCACGCCCCAAGGTTCTAGCAGCTTGTCCAGCACGCCCCATCTTTGCACATCTAAGAAGGAAGTCAGGCTCTATCTGATCTGATAATACACAGAATGTCCTCCCTGCCTCCTCTTAGCTTGCTGTGGCTTCCTTTCTGTGCAAACAAGCCGTTGTTCCCCATCCTTTAGGGCACACTGTTGCAGCTTGTGAATCGTGCTGTGGGCCAGATTCCTCAGTAAGATTCCTATTTTCCATATCTACTTAAATATTGAAGGGGGAGGACACATGTACATGGTGCAGACTCTCAATAAGGTTTTTGGGTACCCAAAATCTTAAAAATGTTAATATCCACTTAGTGAGAATGGGCATTCCTAGCCATAAGAAATTTTTATTTGTAAGTATTAATTCCTTCCCTGGTGGAAGGAAGGAGGAGAGGTGAGAAGAGGAAGTTACCTGAATGAGGTGAAGAACTTCTGGTGGAGTGGGTGGGATGGGGCTGGGAGGCGCTGCAAAACCTAAGCTGGGATGGGTTTGGGATTCATTGGTTTACTTGTCTAATGAAATTGGACAAGAACCTGAAGTTCCTTTCTAACTGAAAAGGGTGTCCAAGTGACAAGTTCGAGCAGCATGAAATAGGCTTCTGAAATGGAACAGAGCACATTAGCTCCCACCTAGGCATAGGACCTGCTAATGGTAGAGAGGGTCTGTAGGTCATGGTGCCTGTGGTCCAATGTCTCCTGCCAGACTAGGTACTGACAGATGAAACTGAACTTCACCCAGGCCAGCCTGGCAACCGATCCTCTGTGCCATATCTTCCAAAGCTGGTTGCAGGGATATAAAGGTTAGAGGAAAAAAAGTTTCTGTGTTGTTGCTCAACAACATGAAAAAAACCTGAAACCTCAACTATACACTTAAAAGGGGTTAAGATGATAAATTTTATGTTAGGTGTCTTTTACCACAATTAAAAATACATCCGTTAAATCATAAAAATGTCCACACTTGATAAAAAACACAAAGTAATTAAAAATAAAATTGCATCGAATTTCTTCCAAATTTTTTCTTGTGATTGAGTTCCAGTTTTAAAGCATTATGGTCTGAGAATATGCAGGGAATAATCTCAATCTTTTGGTATCGGTTTAGACCTGATTTGTGACCCAGTATGTGGTCTATTCTGGAGAAAGTTCCATGTGTGCTCGAGAAGAATGAGTATTCTGTTGTTTTAGGGTGGAATATTCTGTAAATATGAGGTCCATCTGGTCCAGTGTATCATTCAAAGGTCTTGTTTCCTTGTTGATCTTCTGCTTAGATGATCTGTCTGTTGCTGAGAGTGGAGTATTGAGGTCTCCTACAATTAACATATTGTTATCAATATGCCTCTTTATTTTGGTTAACGGTTGGCTTATGTAGATGGCTGCTCCCATGTTGGGGGCGTAGATAGTTACAATTTTTAAATCTTCTTGTTGGATAGACCCTTTAAGAATGATATAGTATCTTTCTGTGTCTCTACAGTCTTTAGCTTAAAATCTAATTTGTCTGTTATAAGAATTGCTATCCCAGCTTTCTTTTGAAGGCCGTTGGCATGGGAGATGGATCTCCATCCCTTCACTTTCAGTCTGAATGTATCTTTACGTTCAAAATGAGTCTCTTGTAGGCAGCATATGGATGGGTCCTGTCTTTTTATCCAATCTGCAACCCTGTGCCGTTTTATGGGAGCATTTAGACCGTTCACGTTGACAGTGATTATTGAAAGATATGAATTTACTGTCGTCATGTTGCCTGTGAAGAAACCTAAAGAAAAGTCACTTGGATTAGTTTCTTTTCTCCTTTCAGGATGGTTATGTTAATTTTTTGATTAACTTATAAAAAGGTTCTGTGCTAGGATAACATTTGAAAATCCTAGGTTAAGCAAAGTAAACAAATATTGTTATTGCTGGAGTTTTACATACTGATGTGAATTCTAAATTTTCAAGAGGAAGTTAGATTATGCCGTGTTTCCCAAACTTATCTGGCCACTGAACACCACTTTTGTAGAACATCTCTGGAGACTTTTCTTTTTAGAGATTGGACTGAGGGAGGAAAGTACCAGGAAGCCGAATAGTCCAGGAACCTTTGCATCTTTGATGCAGTATGAATTTTCTGTGGAGAAGTATGTGCTCTGCAAAATCATCTGTCTTCACACTTTTGCATAGTCATTAAAATATTTTTGCTTTCCCCTTTGTCTTCTAGTTAATGTTCTTTTTGAAATATTCAATTTCTCAATCAGCTGAAGAAAAAAGGAATTTTTCGGTACCCATGCCAAGGAAGGTAAAGGAACAAAGTGCTCTAGAACCTTGACTCTCAAATATTAATGTGTGTATGGACCACCTGCAAAGAGGCTCACCTCACAGAGATTTCTGACTTAGTGGATTGTTGGGGGAGAAAGAAACTACATTTTTAGTAACCGGTGGCCCTGTGAGCTGGAATTAAGTACAGTGGTAACAGTCACTGTCTTGTGGAGAATTAGGAAGAACCAGCTGGGCTGGGATGGAGTGGCTGAGAAATAGAGAGAGTTTTACTTCTTCCTCACCAATTTGGATGCCTTTTATTTCTTTTTTTTTTTATATTTTATTTATTTGACAGAGAGATAGAGCACAAGTAGGCAGAGCGGCAGGCAGAGGGAGAGGGAGAAACAGACTCCCCGCTGAGCGGGGAGCCCGATGTGGGACTAGATCCCAGGACCCTGGGATCATGACCTGAGCCGAAGGCAGACGCTTAACTGACTGAGCCACCCAGGTGCCCAGGATGCCTTTTATTTCTCTGTGTTGTCTGATGCTGTGGCTAGGACTTCCAGTACTATGTGGAGTAAGACTGGTGAGAGTGGTCATCCTTGTCTTGTTCCAGACCTTAGGGGAAAAGCTCTCAGTTTTCCCCCATTGAGTATGATATTGGCTGTGGGTTTTTCATATAAGGCCTTTATTGTATTGAGGTATGTTCCCTCTAGACCTACTTTGCCGAGGGTTTTTATCATGAGTGGATGTTGTACTTTGTCAAATGCTTTTTCTGCATCTATTGAAGTGATCATATGGTTTTTATCCTTTTTCTTATTGATGTGAGTCCTGTCTTCATTTAAAATTTTGATATTTTGTTTATTATAGACTCTTTTTGCATTACAACATTATTTATTTCTATTATTGAGTCTTTTGCCTGCCCCAACCCCCTTTAAATTTGGGGTACAAGGTGAGTGCCTTGTCCTGACACTGGGATTTCTGATTTTTTCCTTCTTGGAAATTTTCTTCAATAGTTATTCACTTGCGTGACATGAGTTTGCTTCACTAGAGGTGAATTCCCTTATAGGTCCTTTCTGTCTCTTTAAAATGGATCTGTGAGCATTTCTTGTTTTATTGTGGTCACTTGAAGAAAGCCGAAGAAGTTCTGCTCAGGAGCCTCTGGGAACTCAGCCTGCGTCCGTCCATCAGACTCAAAAGCACTTCTCTCTGCTTGATTGATTGCCTTCTCCCTGGCAGCGGCTGGATCATGCTCTTGATGCTTTTGTCCATTTCTGCTACTCTCTTACCTCTCCTTGTTCTAGGAAAAGTTCATAAAGAACATCTCGGCTTTTCAGTTAGTGAATGCCATTTTCACTACCATCAATGCCATGTTTACTGATAATTCACTATGTGCCTGGCAGGCCCTTCCAGAGAGGTATTTGTAATTCTAGCAATGACCTTATCTATTTACAGAGGAGAGAGTGAATGTATGGGCAGAAAATACACTGCAAGGCATCTGTTGGTCAGCTCATGCCAGTTAGCTTTACGTAGCTTTACGTAGTGGGCAGTTTATCTCTAATATATTTCCATATGATGTCTAATTGTTTGTTCAATCTGCATTTTTCAAAACTACTGTTAGATTATGTCATATTCTCCATGCACAAAATGGCTCAGTGATTCAAAAGGGATTAAAATGGAAATGGAAATATTATAACTGGGAGTAATAATACAAACATGAATGGTGAACATGCAAATACGTAATGCAGATCTGTGTGACCTGGGAAAAATGTATCTGTGCATGGGATGCTTGCTTCTCAGAATCCACTGAAGAAAGAATTGTAGGTGGGAAATGCAATACAAAATATCAAAATGCTCTATTTTATTGGACCATTTGCAACCTGCTCCCAGTCCACTTTCTTTTGAAGCTTTTCAGGTGGTAACATAAAGTGGTTAAGGTGTTCATGGCATTTTCTCACAAAACATGGTGACCACCTGATAAACCAGCTGTTTATTTTCCCTCCCCAAAGGACAAAATTATGCCTTCCTGCATGAAATAAATGAATTTCATCACGAAACGTGGAGATGGGAACAAAACTCATTGACTTCATTCAATGTTGCACACTTTGTAACTAGAGTATTATTAATCACACAGCCATGGAAGAGCTTGTTGGACCAGCTACCAAAATGAATGCCACCAGGCAGGGAGCAAGCAGAACAAGCTATTGGCTAAAATCCTGGATTGGATGACTCTGCAGGATGTCACATAACTTAGATGGCACAAAATATGAAAGAACACACCGGAACTTTTGCTTTATAGTTGGACACTTTGCTGTGTATAAAGTATGAGTCAGTGCTGGAAAAAGATGCAGAACAGAAGCATTTGATAACATTTTATTCTGCTTATCACTGAAAACTCATGGCATAGAGGAAGTTTTAAAAATTGTGTTCTTGGCTATTTTGTGTACGGGAGAGATTAGACAATGTGATCAGGGCAGGGCTGATGAAGACCGTATACATGTGAACCAAAAGGGACTGGGCCAAGGTGATAACCTGCAGGCAACAGCTGGAGGTCTGTGAGACGCCTCTGGTCCTTGGCACTGAAGGAAGGAAATTTTAAAAATATGACTATATAGTCAATATCACCATAGATGCTACACGGCGCACATCTTTTCAGCAAGATGGGAGAAGAAGGGACGGCGGTGACAAAATGCTGCTTTTCCACGTTCAAGTTCACGGTCTCTCAAGGGGCGGGGGGAAGGAGCTTACGTGGGTTTTAAAATGAGGGCTAGGACAAAAACTTTCCTTCAGGCACGATACACTCACACCAGTTACATTCTGTAACTCTTGTTTCAAGTTGTCAGCTCAAGGGGTGAATCTGAAAGACATCTTCAGTACATTGCAAGCCTGTATCTATCACACTGGGACTGAACTGTTATTCTTTGTAATGAGCTAAGACACCACTGGGATATCAAAAAGTCAAGAGTGGTATGACTGACTAGGTGATTAAGGTTAAGTCTTCCCTATCCCTTGTTTTCTTTGTCAGAAAAGGAAACCGATGATATATGATGAAGATATTTAAATAGTATGTCCAAATGCTGAATAAACAAAAAGAAATACTTTCCAGGGCTGATACAATGAAAGGGCGGGTTGAAACTTTATTCCTTGATCCCTCCTAGCTTTTGAGGGTGAGATGCTGCTCCTTAACTTAGCATTCATAAGCACAGAAAGGAGTTTTTTTTTTTTTTTTTTTTAAGTAGGCTCCCAGTGTGAAGCCCAATACAGGGCTTGAGCTCAGGACCCTGAGATCTAGACCTGAGCTGAGATCTTGAGCTGGACGCTTAACTGATAGAGCCACCCAGACACCCCGAAAGTAGTCTTGAGTGAAAAAAATTCTCTGATTTCTGGGCCCCTTTTAAATTTGCATATCCCAAACTACTTTGACTTATCAGTGTCAGTATCCTGGTTGTGATGTTGTACAAGAGTTTTGGAAGATGTTACTTTCAGGTGAAACTGGGTGCAGTGTTCATGGGATCTCTCATTATATGTTACAACCGCACTTGAATCTACAATCATCTCAAATTTTAAAAAGCTTAATTAAAAAGTTAAACAATGAGGAAACAAATAATAATGCTGTGATGGATAGCTTTGTATCTAAATCCTTAGGCAGCTCTAAGAGGGCTTCCTTAGGATAAATTCCACAAAGTATTATTGTTGGATTCAATGGTATTGGAATGTTGCATCTGTGTTCGTGAGGGATACTGGCCTATAATTCTCTTTTTCTTTTCTTTTTCATCATGATAAGCGTAATCTTTAATCCCCATCACCTATTACACCCCTCCCCCTCTCCTACCTCCCCTCTGATAACCATCAGTTTGTACTCTATAGTTGAGAGTTTGTTTCTTGATTTGTCTCTCTTTTTTCCCTTTGCTTGTTTGTTTTATTTCCTAAAATCCACATATGAGTGAAGTCGTATGTATTTGTCTTCCTCTGACTGACTTATTTCACTTAGCGTTATACTCTCTAGCTCTATCCATGTTGTCCCAAATGGCAAGATTTCATTCTTGTTTATGGCTGAATAATAGTCCATTGTATATATTTATATACCATAACTTCTTTATCTTATCATCTATGGATGGACACTTGGGCTACTTTCATAGTTTGGCTATTGCAAATAATGCTGCAATAAATGTGGGGGTACATGTATCCCTCTGAATTAGCGTTTTGGTATTTTGGGGGTAAATAGTGCAATTACTGGATCATAGGTTACTTCTATTTTTTTTAAGTAATCTCTCCACCCAGCTTGGGGCTCAAGCTAATGACCCTGGGATCAAGAGTCCCATACTCTACCGACTGAGCCAGCCAGGTGCCCCAGGGTAGTTCTAATTCTTTTGAGGAACTTCTATACTGACTTCCACAGTGGCTGCACCAGTTTTCATTCCCAATAACACTGCATGAGGGTTCCCTTTTCTCCACATCCTCACCAACACTTGTTATTTCTTGTGTTGTTGATTTTAGCCATTCTGATAGGTGTGAGGTGATAGCTCATTGTGGTGTTGATTTGCATTTCCCTGATGATGAGTGATGTTGAGCATCTTTTCCTGTGTCTGTTGGCCATCTGCATGTCTTCTTTGGAGAAATGTCTGTTCAGGTCCTCTGCCCATTTTTAATTGGATGATTTGGTTTTTTGGTGTTGCCTTGTATCAGTTCTTTATATACTTTGGATACTAACCCTTTATTGGAAATGTCATTTGCAAATACCTTCTCCCATTCAGTAGGTTGCCTTTCAGTTTTGTTGAGTGTTTTGTTTGCTGTGCAGAAGGTTTTAATTTTGATGTAGCCCCAATAGTTTATTTTTGCTTTTATTTCCCTCGCCTTAGGAGACCTATCTAGAAAAGTGTTGTTATGGCTGATGTCAGAGAAATGACTGTGCCCTCTTCAAGGATTTTTATGGTTTCAGGTCACACGTTTAGCTTCTTAATCCATTTTGAATTTCTTTTTGTGTGTGGTGTAAAAAAGTGGTCCAGTTTCCTTCTTTCGCATATAGCTGTCCAGTTTTCCCAACATCATTTGTTGAAGAGATTGTCTTTTTCCCATTGCATATTCTTGCCTCCTTTGTCAAAGACTAATTGACCATATAATTGTGGGTTTCTTTCTTTTTTTTTTTTTTAAAGATTTTATTTATTTATTTGACAGAGAGAGACACAACGAGAGAGGGAAAACAAGCAGAGGGAGTGGGGGAGGGAGAAGCAGGCTTCCCGCCAAGCAGGGAGCCCGATGTGGGACTCGATCCCAGGATCCTGGGATCATGACCTGAGCTGAAGGCAGATGCTTAACGACTGAGCCACCCAGGTGCCCTGTGGGTTTATTTCTGGGTTTTCTATTCTATTCCATTGATCGATGTGTCTATTTTTTTTTTTTTCAGAGTCCACCGAGTCTTTATTGTGTCCAAATGGTCAGCCGCCCTGAGAATTGGGGGCCCCAGGGACTGACGCAGAGCTGGGTCCTGGGGAGGCCTGACCAGCCAACCCACCACTACGGACATCATAGGCCCAGACACGGTCCACACCCTCACCCATCACAGCCACAGGCTGCCACGTGGGGAGGGGGTAGCGCCCCGACACCACTCGGGCCCCTTGGGGCCGATGTGTCTATTTTTATGCCACTACCATATTTTTAAAATTACTACCACTTTGTAATTTAATGTGAAGTCTGGAATGGGATACCTCCAGTTTTGTTTTTCTTTTTCAAGATTGCTTTGGCTATTTAGGGTCTTTTGTGTTTCCATACAAAGTTTAGGATTGTTCTAGTTCTGTGAAAAATGTTGTTGGTATTTTGATAGGGATTGCATTAAATCTGTAGATTGCATTGTGTGGTATAGACATTTTAACAATATTTGTCCTTCCAATCCATGAGCATGGAATGTCTTTCCACTTCTTTGCCTCATCTTGAATTTCTTTCATCAGTGTTTGATAGTTTTCAGAGTACAGGTCTTTTACCTCTTTGGTTAAGTTTATTCCTAGGTATCTTACTGTTTTTGGTGCAATTGTAATGGGATTGCTTTCTTAAGTTCACTTTCTGCTGCTTCCTTATTAGTGTCTAGACGTGCAATGGATTTCTGTACATTGATTTTATATCCTATGACTTTACTGAATTCATTTATCAGTTCTCATAGTTTTTTGGTGGAGTCTTTAGGGTTTTCTGTAGATAATATCATGTCATCTGCAAATAGAGAGAGTTTTACTTCTTCCTCACCAATTTGGATGCCTTTTATTTCTCTTTTTAAAAATATTTTATTTATTTATTTGACAGAGAGATAGAGAGAGCACAAGTAGGCAGAGAGGCAGGCAGAGGGAGAGGGAGAAGCAGACTCCCCGCTGAGCGGGGAGCCCGATGTGGGACTAGATCCCAGGACCCTGGGATCATGACCTGAGCCGAAGGCAGACGCTTAACCGACTGAGCCACCCAGGTGCCCAGGATGCCTTTTATTTCTTTGTGTTGTCTGATGCTGTGGCTAGGACTTCCAGTACTATGTGGAGTAAGACTGGTGAGAGTGGTCATCCTTGTCTTGTTCCTGACCTTAGGGGAAAAGCTCTCAGTTTTCCCCCATTGAGTATGATATTGGCTGTGGGTTTTTCATATAAGGCCTTTATTGTATTGAGGTATGTTCCCTCTCGACCTACTTTGCCGAGGGTTTTTATCATGAGTGGATGTTGTACTTTGTCAAATGCTTTTTCTGCATCTATTGAAGTGATCAGATGGTTTTTAACCTTTCTATTGTTGATGTGACATATCATGTTGATTGTTTTGTGAATCTTGAACCACTCTCGCAACCCAGGAATAATACCCATTTGATTGTGGTGAATGATTTTTTTTAATGCATTGTTGGATTTGGTTTTCTAATATTTTGTTGAGGATTTTTGCATCTATATTAATGAGAGATATTGGCCTATAGTTCTCTTTGGTCTATAATTTTCTTTTCTTGTAATCTGTCAAGTTTTGGTATCAGAGTTACACTGCCCTCATTTAAAAAAAAACAGGTGAGTTGAATAAGATTAGATTGTATCAATGTCAGTTTCTTGGGTTTTTTTTTTCCACATTTCTATGTGTTTATTTATCTTTGAGTAATATACAAAACATACATTAATTCCCCTCTTCTTGGTTGTTACATTACAGTTATGCAAGAATATACCATTGAGAGAAACCCAGTGAAGGTTATATAGAACTTTTATTGTACCTTAGAACTATATATGAATTTACAACTAGCTCAAAAAGTTTAAAAACTTTAAAAGTTTAAAAAAAGTTCAGTGTCTTATGATTAAAAACCAAAACATAAGTAAAACTCTTAGCCTTCTTGGCTTTTTTTTTTTTTTCAGTTTATGATCAGTAGACGTGGTGCATGAGCCTTCTTGGCTTTTCAACAAACTTCTTTATTCTGACAAAGAGCATTGACAAACTGACAAAACAAACAGACAAAAAGCAAACAATCTACAGTAAACTTAATAGTTACAGTCATAATATTAAATATTATTATAATATTAAAGGTATCTCCTCTAAAATCAAAATCAAGATAGGGATATTCACCATCATTTCTGGTCAGCATTGTACTGAAGGGCCTACCAAGACCAGCAAAACAGGAGAAAGAAGTAAAACCTTTAAGAATCCTAAAGGAAGAAAAAAAGCTGTCATTATGATCAAGTGATAGTATTGTGTATGCATAAAATTTAAGAATATTTACAAAGAAATGTTTTGCATGAGGGAGTTAATGAGGTTGTTTCAGGAAAATTTCTCCTGTTTCTTCCTTCTGCCAAACTGATTCATAATCGGCTTGCAGGTGCTAGAGTGCCACTCATTATATAGTAACATCAGGAGGAGGAAACTCATAAAACAGGAAATTAAATTAGACAAAGGTTCATGACCTCATCCTTCAAAGTCCTTTAGGGTCTCCATCAAAAATCCAGCCACCGTCTTGCCCTCCTCTAAGTAAATATGGATTACTGTTTAAGGTTCAAAATTATTTTCTATTTACTTTTGTCATTTTCAATCTTTAATTATTAGAATTGTGAGGATATTCAATAGGATATGAAATTCACATGGATGCAGTCTCAACTGCGTTACAAGTCATCCAAGCTTTTTGTAGATTGATGTGCTTTAGAACTTCACCTCCATTTTGACACTGGTTCTCTGGGAAAACGCATTTTGAATTTCAAACAGTGCTTTGAAATGGGTAGTCCAGCGACCTTGGTGGAGGCAAGGTTCTGTGCTTCCAGAATTCACCACCACCACCGTCTGTGACTGTGTCTTGGGCCTTAGGAATAGCAAGCTCTCCAGTGCTTTGTTGCTTTGTTTCCCAAATTTCTTCGAGTAATAGGTATCAAAGGATGCATGTGGCAGGTTTAATAGTAGTCCCCCAAAATATATACCCGAGTCCTAGCTCTTATTTGGAAATAAGGTCGTTGCAAATGTAAGTAGGTTAAGGATCTCTAGATGAGATCATCCTGGATTATCTGGGTGGGCTTGAAATCCAATGACAAGTGTCATAAGGGACACAAAGAGTAGAGGAGAAGGTGGCAGAAGATGAAGGCAGAGAGTGAGAGATGCAGCCATAAGTCCGAAAATGCCAGGAGCCATCAGAAACTGGAAGAGGCAAGAAGGAGTCTTCCCTAGATCTTTTAAAGGGAACGTGGCCCTGCTGACTCAGTTTTGGACTTCCGGTTTCCAGCCTGTGGGAGAATGAGTTTCTGTTGCCTCAAGTCATCACGTCTGTGGTAATTTGCTTTCGCAGACCAGAAAATGAATACAATGCACTTCATGATCTACTCATCCAGTTTACTTGCCTTATTCCTTTCATGGTCAGACCTAGGACGGCCACTTCCCATAGGCTTGACTCTGTGGTGACAGCCTCGGTAGATGGACGTGTGTCAGGCATTGAGCTATGTGTGTCTTCCAATTTAATCCTTGCAGCAAACCTGGCATCTGGTTATTAGGTCCATTTAGAAATATGGTTACTACAGTCCTGAGAGATAAAGTTGCTTGCCAAGGACACACAAGTAATAATAGTAATGCCCATTCATTGAGCCAGACATTGCACTAAATTTTGCAAACAAAAATTCATTTAAATCTCCAGCAGCGGAGGTTGGTATCATTGTTCATTCCCGCCACAGATTTTTATAGAGTGCATGCCGTGTGCCAGGCACGGTCCTGGATGCTGGGGATACTGCTGAGAACAAGACGATCGGTGACCCTCCCTCATGGAGCTTGCTTTCCCGTGTGCTGAGACAGACAGTGATGTGTAAGGGAGTCAAAGAGTCTGTCTTGTGGGGTGAAGAGGTACGGAGAAAAAGAAATCAGAGAAAGGGGAGAGGAGATACTGCGTTGGGGTGGGCAGTGCAGGGAGTTACCGTTTTAAGTAGTTTGGTCAGGAAAGGTCTCATTGAGAAGGAGAAGCCTGAGCCGTGTTCTCTGGGGAAGGCATCCGGGCTCATCTGGGTTTTGCATGAGAAGATTTCAAGGCTCTGGGGGGTGAAGTGACCCGCCCACCACCGCACAGCAGTTCGTAACAATGGGGCCACTGTGTGGAAGGAAGCTGCTTTAGAGTCATTTATCATCGTTACAATAACTCTGCTCGATAAATAATAGACTAAAATTATATGTATTTTATATCGTATTTATATATATTTTATAAAATAGGTTATTAATATAGATGAGGACTGTGTGTCCTAGGCAGAAGTGACCCACCAAGCAGTGATCAGCAGCAGAGTCAGGAGCCAAGGGTAGGTCTCCAGGCACCCCTGCCCTTCCTCCTGCCGCCAATGAATGCCGGCTGACAGCCGCCTCATTGCAAAAGTCTGACACGAGAGTGGGCCCCTGGGTGCCAAAGGTACCCAGGCTGTCAATTTCGGAGACAGAAAGGATGTCAGCTGGAGCTGCAGAAGTACCATAAATCTCCCTCTCTCCCATCCAGAGACGCTGATAGTTAAGGCTCAGCTGGAAGCATATAGACAATCTATTTCCTTTTCTCTATAAATCCTCTTGGGTCCCGTTATTTTTATTGATCATTCGGGGTGGGGGAGATATGGGTTAAATTTTTATCCTATCATTTTCTTCCCTAAGGAATCTATCACTTTCACAAACACTTTCTTGATTACATGTGAAGTATTTCATTCTGAATATATTTTTTAAAAATCTTGTTGATGGGAATTTATTTGGTCAATGTTTGTGCCTCAAACTGTGGGAGTTTGCCATCTAGTGGCTCGATGATGAAATTACTTTTCCCTTGTCATTCATTCAATGATGGGTAGAAAATTTCAGGATGTTTCTCTTCATTTAGAAATGGAGAAAATTATCAATCAGAATTGTACAAATCAGTAAACCTTTCTTATTAAAAAATGGAATTCAGAGTAGGAATTCTACATGCACAGAAAACTAGGTTGTAGGAGAATTAACAACAATTAAAGAACAAGATTCCTGGTGTTACTGAACCTCTAATGATTAGGTTGCCCGTGCTTTTCTAAAAACATTTAAATAATTGTGCGATTGAGGAGGCTGAGGGTCTTGTGGGTTTCAACCATGGAAAGATCCATAATTCTCAGTTTTAAAGTCCTTCTGGTTAACGTATACACACTAGTTATCAGGTCATGCAGGTCTAAATGCAGACCCTAAAAATAGGATCTCATTAATAGTAAAAAAAAAAAAAAGTGTCTGCTGGCCTCCCCATCATTATCATGGGACTTCCCATCCCCCCTTAACCCCTCTCCAACCCAACTGGGACCAAGAGTTCTCAGGAGGTCATCTTCCCTGTGCTTCTGAGCACAGGCCTTTCTGCAGTACTGTGGGTTTCAGAGCCAGATCAGCTGGATTTGACCTTGTCGAGTTAATACATTCTCCATGACTCATTTTCCTCATTTGTCAGACTTGTCATGAGGATCGTAGGAGCTGATTTGTGCAAAGTGTTTAGCACGGTGCCTGACACACCTAAGTGTCACATGCATACGGCTTGGTTAGCAGGACTCTGCCCCCAGGTGGTGCCTGTCACGTTCTTCCTCTCTGGCTCATATTCTAGGTCCAGCCCCTGCGGTGCGGTTTGGCTGGTTGGCTCTGAGTCCTCTGCTGCTGGGAGGCCCCGTGGAGATGGACCATCACAGGGTGCCACCTGCTGGATCCTCCAAGACCTACGGCCGTCCTGCTGCTGGTGCCCCTCAGCCCTGAAGATGCTCCCGAGGTCATAGAAGCTGTAAGTGCTGATGCCTTTCATGGCCAGAGCCTCTGAGGTGGATGGTTGCACTCTTCTCTGATAAAACTTTTTTTTTTATTTTAAAGATTTATTTATTTATTTGGGAGAGAGAGAGAGGTAGCATGTGGGGAGGGGCAAAGGGAGAGGGAGAGGGAGACAGAGAGAGAAGCAGACTGTACATTGAGTACGGAGCCCGACAAGGGGTTCCATCTCACAACTGGAGACCATGACCTGAGCCAAAATCAAGAGTCAGACCCTTAGCCGACTGAGCCACCCAGTACCCCTCTGAAAACACTTTTGTGGCCCATTCTGGCACATTGGACCCTAAACGGTGCTGCCTTGTTATGTTCCCACTGTCTTACTATCATCCTTATGGCCTTGTAGTTTCCTGTCCCGAAGAGTCATGACAATCGCTGTACACAAAAGCGTTTAGAGGGAGGTTAGCTTTACGATCGTGGTATTTCTTTGGAGGTAGACTGCTTGGGCTCAAACCTTGCTATTTGCCATCCGTGTAACTGCAGGCAACTTACTCTGAGCCTCGGTTCCCTCATCTGTAAAATGGGGATAAAAAGTGAGTACTTCCCTTTTAGCGAGGTGCAGTGGGCTGAATAGTGTTGCCCCCAAATTCATGTCCACCTGGAACCTTTGTTTGGAAATTGAGTCTTTAAAGATGGAATTTGTTAAGAATCTCACAGTGAAATCCTCCTAGAAGTAATGCTGCCAAAGTCCAGAAACAGCTGGAGCCACCAGAAGCTGGAAGCAGCAAGGAAGGCCCCTCTCTAGTGCCTTTGGTTCAAGTGTGGCTCTGTCAACACCTTGATTTTGGATTTCCAGCCTCCAGAAATGTGACAGAACCCATTTCTGTTTTTCTTAAGCCACCAAATTGGTCGTAATTTTTTACAGCAGCTACAAGGAACTCATACTAGAGGTTCCCAGGTTTAACAAGTCACTGTGTAGAAGGTCCTTAAAACTGTTCTCTGTGCAGATTAGTGACAGATCAGTGTCAGCTGTCAGGCCTTCTTGGGGGCCATTTAGCATGGTGGGTAACAGCTGGGGCAGTTGTCTGACAGACTAGGGTGGAGACCTGGCTCTGACTCACCAGCTGGGTGACTTAGGGGACATTAGGCAACACCTGTAGGTCTTAGTTTCTTTATGACTAAAACAGGGCACTAAGAGTTCCTAACCCCTGGGGCCATGGGAAAGTTAGAGATGATAGATGTGTTCTGCACAATGCATGGCATTATAGTGTGAGCTCCCCGTGTGGTTGATCTCCCAATGTGAAGGATCCGGCTCATTCCCAGAAGCCTCCCGGGTTCCATATGCAATCAGGTCATGGAGATCTTGCCTTATGGTCCTCCAGACTTGCCTGAAATCCAGAGGTGAGTACAGTTCAGACCCAAGCCAGTATCTCAGTGGTGTAAGCAAAATGATTTGGTTAAAAATTATGTCATTAAGAAGTCTGAGTTGTGTCTAGTGGATTGTTCCAGGAAACGCCCTGGGTTGGGGTCAGGGACCTGAGTTGCAGCCTCAGCTTCATGGCTAACTTCTTGCTTGGCTTTAGTCAATCAGGGCTTGCTCATGTCACCTGTGAAATGATGTCACTGGACTTGAGCTCTGAGGCCTTTTCCCCACTCTGAGACCCTCTTGCTCCAGGAGGAAGCAAAGGTTCTAGCACAGCTGATGAGCAAGAAGGCCTTTCAGGCAAGGGATGTAAAGCTGATGCTGAAGGCAATCTCCGCTGCCCTTCACAGCCATCCTGAGTCCAAACTCCAGACAACAGCTTGCAACTGACTTGCTAATCATCTGCCTGTGCATTTCACAGATGGCCGCTGGATTGCCATCTTGAGATTGCTCCAACTGGCAGGGCAGGTAAGCGCACCGAGGAATGATTCTGTTGTGAGTAAGCATGATACCTTTTTACGTGCCTCCCACAATGATGCCCCCCCCCCCAGTGTCTCAGGCTTTAATAAATAAGACATGAAATAAACTGTGAGCCGACGCAAGGAGTAGGCACTGTTCAGGTGGTGTAGGCATCAGCCCTGGGGTGTAGTCAAATGAATTGGAATATTTGTACAAGGTAGGGAGGTTAAGTGCTGGCTCAATTCCTGTGCTATTTTGGGAAGCAACTCAACATCTCTGAGCCTCGGCTCTTTCCCTGTTTAATTGAACTCCAATGCCCCCCCGGTATTGGTTATGATTATTTTGGTTACAAGAAACAGAAGACTGACTCAAACCAGTGAACAAGGAGATGTCGTCTCCTGTAAGAGAGATTTCATAGAGGCATCACCTCGCATGCAATCAGCAGCCTTTCTTTGGTGAGGAGAAAGGGCTGACCAACCAGGGTCCATCTCTGGATGAGGGAATGGGGTCTGAGCCCACAGAATTGCTCAGCTGTGTCATCAGACAAAAATCAGGGGCAAGAATACAAATGGATGAGCTGCAGGCTGCCTGACAGCGTGGGGCTAAGAAGCAGATGATGTTAATTTTTTTTCCCAGTGAATTTTAAAGTGTAAGGTGTTTGTTTGTTTTCTAAGTGATGGGAATTTGGATCAGATAAATCTAATAGTCCTTCCAACTCTGTAGTTTGATGCTTATTCACTGGCCTGGTTAATAACAAAGCACGCACTAGTCACGTGCTTGAGGCACCAGTAGGGCAGTAACCAACCCCAGAAGCAACAAGACTACTATCCCTCCAAAAAACCCATTAATGACAGAAATGAGAAAAATCTAGGGAAAAAAACTCTCTTTAATTTCAGCATTCCTATGCTTTATGTCATTTCGCAAAACAAAATTTTTTGTGGCTTAGTATATTTTCAGTTTGAATTCATGTGGGGGCATCATAATATTCTGATGCTCGGGGGTGTTGATCTGTAAGTTTCCCAAACTGGAAAATGTCATAGTTATTTATCAAGACTGGAAAAAAAGACCTCCAATGAAATTAGATGCCCTTTTTTTGGGTTAACTTTTTCTGTATGATCATCATGCATTTTCTTTTTATTTCTGAATTTGATGATATAAAGCAAATTTGTAATCTTCAAAAGGGAAACTGTCTTCTACCAATAAGTGACGTGTCTACTGGGGAAGCAGAAAGCCTTGCCTTGGGTCATAACATTCTTATTAATGATTTGGGTACAGATGTAGAAGAAATGGCAAATGTGGGCCCGTGAGATAAAGATGGGGAGCAAGAGCTAATATTAGAGTGAATAATGTTAAGAATCAAAATGATTTCCATATGCTAAAATGCTGAACTAAAACTAAGAAAGTGAGATTCAACAGAGAGTCTTAGCATTAATTGCATGGGGGCCCAGATTCCAAATTTGGTGCCTCTTAGGTAACACCTGGCTGCTGTATTTTAAGAAGGGCACTGACAAACTGACAAAATTAGAAAATAAAATAAAATAGTTACAATTTTCTTCAACGTGAGCAAACTATTCTCCTAAACCCTTAACATATCTCATCTCTGATTGTCACAGAGCCCGGGACAAGCAGATATAATTGTCCATATTTTATAGAAAAAGGAAATGAACCAGAGAGGTCACACACTATTTTCCTCTCCTCCCAACCCCCTTGACCAAGTTAGGAAGTTTAATTCGAGGTTATGTGTTATTTTTTACCTGTCTGGGAACATCCCTCCAAAGGACACGAGGCCTGGCACAAATTCTGCACATCATGCTGTCGGAGATCAGAAGCTGCCCCCCACCCCAAACAGGCTCATTTGGTTAAGTGTCTGTTTTCAGCTCAGGTCATGATCTTGGGGTCCTGGGATTGAGCCCCGTGTCAGGCTCCCTGCTCAGCGGGGAGTCTGCCTCTCCCTCTCCCTCTGCCCCTGTTCATGCTCTCTCTCAGTCAAATAAATAAATAAAATAATACAAAAAAAGAATGGTAGAAACAGAGAGCAGAGAACAGGATGTGGGGACCGGGATGGGAGGTTTCAGCTGTTATTTTAGACATAACATTTTTTAGAAATGAAAAATGAACAGAAGGATATTGATTAGTGAGATGGAGGAGCAATGCCCTCACACAGGGGAGCCACAGGGGGGTTCGGTCTGCCTGGGGAGGTTACTGGAGGTTCCCGATTTGAAGACTGATGGAAAGGGTGGGAGGAAGTAGTCAGGCTGACAATACAAAGTCCAGTCCACTCACTGAGTTCTCAGGATGAAAAAACCTGACTCCTCTTTAATGTGTAAAGCACAGATCCACACACTATACACACACACATATACACACATATAAACAACATATCTGTACTATCAAAATTTCATGGTGTTGGGGGGGAGGTTAGTAAAAATAGCATATAGAAATACTCCTTAGAGTATTAAAAAAAAAAAAAAGCTTCAGAAACACTGGTGTATAGAGAGAGGGGTTGACTACCCCTCTCCCACCAAGCAAGCAAGGAAATGAACAAAAAGTGTAAATGATTCTTCTCTAAAGAAATTGAATGGACTGTTTTGGGGGAAATGGGTACAGCCCATGTGGGTGTTAATGCCTAAAGACCTTCTCATCCTGGCATTTTGGGGTCTAGTGTGCCTCCCTATGCACAGCAGGGATTCTCCAACATTCGTGTGCATAAGCATTACCTGGAGGGTTAAAACACAGAATCGTGGGCTCCACCTGCCAGAATTTTTAGGGAATTCATTCTCTGTCTGGTGGGACCTGAGTATTGTAGTTGGATTTCTAACAAGTTCTCAAGTGGGATGATGGGATGATGGTTTTTCACCGGGGGCTGCTTTTACCCCCAGACAGACTTTTGGCAGTGTTGACTGAGTTTTTCCCCATCTGTATTGAGATACAATTAATGTATAACACTGTGTATGTTTAAGGTGTATAATGTGGTGGATATATGTATATATTGCAAAATGATTATCACAATAAGGTTGTTAACCTAATTACCTCACATAATTCCCATTTCATTGTTGAGAACATTAAAGCTCTATTCTCATAGTAACTTTCAAGCAAACAATACAGTATTATTAACTATAGTCCCTATGCTGTACGTCAGATCGTTGGAACTTATTCATCTTATAAGAGAGAGTTTGTAGCCTTTAACCAACATCTCCCATTTTCGCCACCCTTCAGCCCCTGGCAACCACCAGTCTACTCTGTTTCTATGCGTCTGATGCTTTTAGATTCCACATGTAAGTGATAGCATACAGTATATGTCTTTCTTTGTCTGACTTATTCCACTTAGCATAATGCCATCAAGGTCCATCCATATTGTCACAAGTGGCAGGACTTCCTTTCTTTTTTATGGCTGAATAGTATTCTGTTAGGTGTGCGCGTGTGTGTGTGTGTGTGTGCGTGCATGCGTGCATGTGTTGTATGTACATATACCGCATTTTCTTTACCCATTCATCTGTTGATAGAAACTTAGGTTCCTTCTGTGTCTTGGATATTGTGAATAACACTACAATGAACATGGGAGGGCAGATCTCTCTTCAAGATCATGATTTAGTCTCCTTCAGATATATACCCACTGTTGGGTTGTTAGATCATATGGTAGTTCTATTTTTAATTGTTTTAGGAGGTGCTGCACTCTTCCATAATGGCAGTACCAAGTTATGTTCCTACCAAGAGTGGAGTGGTGTTATAGGGATGTTTTTGATGGTCACAACTAGGAGATGGTGCTACTGGCGTCTGGTGATGAGAGGCCAGGAATGCCATTCATATCCCACAATACCCACAGGACAGTGCCCCTAACAAAGTTATTCAGCCTTCAGCATCAGCAGTACAAAGGTGGAGAAACCCTGATCCAGAGTGAACCCTACCAGTCAACAGGCCTTATCTGTGATATGGAGCTCCCAGTTACCTTTTGTATTACCTCATTTTAAAACACAACCAGAGAGTTGAAAAGTGATTACAACACGTAAAAGAGACACTTGTATTGACTGATACAAAAATAACCCTTGAAGGAATAGAGATAATTCAAGGAACCAAAGAGAATGAAAAACACCTACATACCACCATCAGCAGTAACTTCAGTTGTATCTTCAGAGGGACTTGAGAAGTCTTTGTCGGTGTACAAAACGTCACAAAAAAGGAACAATCAGAGAATGGAAGATGTCCTGAAATTAAAATTATAACTGTCAGATTTGAAATTTGGTAGGAAGAGTGGGCTTTTTTTTTTTCTCTGTTTCCCTCTCCAGACCCTTATTCTGTTCTCTCCCGCCCTGATGTATGCCTGGGAGACTGACCTCTACAATTTACATGATCTGGATTGTGTCGCGTCTGACTTCTGGTTGGGTTTGGCCAATGAAAGGAGGAATGGTCGAAATACGTGGGTTGGATAAGTGTTGTTCAGTTGTGAGTTACAGTGCGGTTGGCCTTGAGTTCAATGTTATTGAATCACCAATATGCACTAAATAAGATGTCTTTGAACTGAAACACACAGAAAGCAAGGATACATAATAATATGTTGACAAAAATGGGACCTGAGGTTGGGGCGCCTGGGTGGCTCAGTCGTTAAGCGTCTACCTTCGGCTCAGGTCATGATCCCAGGGTCCTGGGATTGAGCCCCGCATCGGGCTCCCTGCTCCGCGGGAAGCCTGCTTCTCCCTCTCCCATTCCCCCTGCTTGTGTTCCCTTTCTGTGTCTCTCTCTCTGTCAAATAAAGAAATAAAATCTTTAAAAAAAAAAAATGGGACCTGAGGCTCACAGGAACCTAACTCTGTATTTCTCCTAGGAACAATGGGTCAGCGTTCATTAATTCAGCATTTATGGTAATTTTATAGAACATATGAAGGTGAATAGTGAGAATCAACTGTCTATATCTCTCCTTATCCCTACTCCCCTGAGGTGTAGTCCCCACCTTTTCAGGCTTGGGGACGGCAGTGGCTTTGCACTGTTGGGGTCCCTGGGAGCTTCACCATCCTTCGTTGGTTCTTTGGCACTGACCATAGCTTTGTAAATACTTAGTTCCTTCATTAAATTTTCTTCAGTTACCCTTTTGAGTATGCCATTTGTTTCCTGCCAGGATCTTGATGATTCAGTTGGGTAGAAAATGTACTTAAGGGGTTCTCTCATATATAGAACAAAAAAGAATGAGGTTTTTTTTTTTTTTTTTTTAGTGAGAGAAAGAAAAAGGTTGTCTAGAATCAGCTCTGGTAGGAGTGCCAGATAGAAGAGAGCAAATAGAGGACCAGAAAGTATCACTGATTCAAGGACATTTTACAGAATTAAAGGAAAACATGTATCTTCAGATACATTTGTTCAAAGACGTTTGTGTAACAGAAAGTCTTAGAATCTGGAGATCGTGTCTGCCTCCAGAACAGAGGGTAGATATGTTTATAGAGACAGTGACTGGGTGCCTAGGTGGCTCAGTCGGTTGAGCGTCTGCCTTCAGCTCAGGTCATGATCCCAGGATCCTGGGATCGAGCCCCACATCTGGCTGAATGTTTACCATGTGTCCACATTGTTCTGAGTGCTTTCCATGTGGTACCTTCTTCACAGCAAATTCATTAACAACACACCTTTGAAGTAGGTACTAATATTCATTCCCTTTTAGAGACGAGGAAACTGATGTACAAGGTCACACGGATGAAGCCATGGCGGATTTGTTGTGATATTTGTCATTTCAGAGGTGACCATTGGCAGGGACAAGACTGGAGGTGGTGAGGCAGGGTGGGTAGCGCAGGCTTTGGGAACGTGGACACTGGAGCAGCAGGGAGGCTGGTCACAGACAGTGGGCTGCCCAAGGTGGAGGGAAGATGGCTCAGTGCAAAGGGACAGAGTTCTGGAAGGTACAAAGTAACTGGGCATGTTGTAAGCGGAGGGTTGACCAGACTTTATAGTTTATCTAAAGCTGCTCTTCTGCCTCCCAACAGCCAGTGGATTGGAAGGTGATGGCCGGGTGGACGGATGGATAGAGACACACACACACACACACACTCAGGCACAGCATGTAGAGACTGAGTGTCTTATTTTACAAAAGAGTGGTGTCTACATTTTTCAGCCAGGCAATCTTTAGATCTATATTAGCACTTCATCTTCTGCTTTTCTGGTTGTATTCCTTTTACTCCACAGTCACTTGTGCGTATTTACACAATTATGTCAACTGTGTGTGCACTTCCACCTTTGAATGTATGATAAACTTAGTCCTAATCCTTTGATTTTCTACTTTCCATGATGTCTAAGGATGCACAATATGTTGAGCACGCTGAAATTACAAATCACGTGTATGAAAAAGGAGGATAAAAGGAAATACCCTAATTCCACATGATTTTTTCTTTCTAAAAAGGAGAGAAGGGAAAGATTGCCTCACTGTTGTATTACTTAACGGTTACGAGCATCTTTCAAGGAACAAACAGACGACGACCCCCATGACTACATCTTTATCTTTTAGAACTCCCTCCTGACGTGGAACTGTGAAGGATTTGATCTTACAAATATATTTACGTTTGCTCTTGACTGTGGTGTTGCTAAGCACTTGTACTCTGCAGAGGGCGGCACTGGGCTCCTGTGCCCCATGTTATCCTGAGTCCAGGAGAAAACTGGCCCTTGTTCTTCCTCTGAGGAAGAAAAAAAAGGGTTTAAACTGCAGAGTGGGAGCGCTGATGCCTGCAGGCTTTCTGAAGCTCACCGAGATGCCTGGCGTAAGGGTCCATTTGCCCTTTCCCTGGAGCTACCTCAGGGGAGCGTTGTGGGTTCTGCTGCAGAAAGGGTTAATCCATTCCTGGCTCTTTTCCAAAGCTCACATCAAGGGCTGTAATGGATCAATAGGCAGAAAACACTCTGGTCTCTGGTAAAAGTGAGGGAGCCCCAAGGTGCCTTAATGGACCCAGGCTGGATGTGATCAGAAGGAGGGGCCATATGGCTTCTCCCCACCCTCTCCCCTCCTAGGCCATCGCCCCGTCGTAGCCCCAGAGAGACGCCGAAACCCAGAGGTGCTCATCCTGGTGTGGCGCCTCCAGCATCATCAGACTGGGATGGTGGTCTGAATTGGACATCAGTGTGCACTGGGTTTGGCGCTTTGGAAGGAATGATGTCGGACATATGGAAATGAATCCTACCCCTTGGGGAATGTCACCTGGAGGGGATGAGCTTTTGCTGGGAATGCTGTGAGTCCAGCCAACGTGACTACTTACGGGCGAGAAGCATCACCGGCACCTTCCACGCGCCTACGTGCGGTGGCCACTTTCTAGACTAATGGGACCCCCCGCAAAGGCTGTTAGAACCCAGAGGAAATAAAGACGAGGGGGATATGAGGAAAAATGCTGCCAGGAACAGTAAGGGCTTTACAATCAGAAATACGTCTTTTCTCTTCCCAATCGGTCTTGATTCTTTAAGGATCAGATAAAAAGAATAGATTTGTTTTAGTGGCAGTTGTTTTATACGGTTTCTTTTAGTCAATCAGGTTGATCTACTTATTTCTAGCCTCTTATTTCACTTGAATTGAGGAAATAATTTTGGATGTTTTCATAAGGAAAAAGTAATTTTTTTTTTCAAAGAAAGGGTTTCTCATTCATCAGGCTTTTTAGGACAGACTAATTCAAGGGTAAGGTAGAAGGGGGGGCTATAAATAACATGCTTCAAATCTTGATTTAATGCTAGAGAATAAATTAAGTTTCTTCCTAAGGAAGAGTCCTCCAATTTCTCTCAATTCCTCTCTACTGCTGACACCAGAGGTAAGTAAATGGCCCTCCCTCTGTTGTTTTCAGACCTCCAGAACCAGGACATGCTGAGGGAAACAGGAGCGTGTCTGGGGAAGGGCCCTGGGTCTCCTTTACCCTCACAACACTTTGAGAGCAGATTGTGTGGGGTTTTCCACATCGTGCAATCTGACCCTAACTGTCCGGAGTTGGGGCAGACTCCAGGTGGAGGGCTCAGTCCCACACGACGGCCTCACCCCAGATGCCAGTTCCAAGTATCCCCCAGGCTGCCCACAACTTCTGTCAGATTGGACTACAAATCAGAGGTTCTCACAACCTCCTCTTTGGAGTCTGTCGTCTGCTAGAGCAACTCACAGAACCCAGGGACACTTATGTTCGCTGGTTTATTATATAATAAAGGATCTGATAAAGGATACAGATAAACAGCCAGATGAAGAGATAATAGGGCGAGGTCTGTCAGTGGAACAGGACAGAGAGTCCAGAAATAAACCTGTGTTTATACGGTCAGTTAATCTATGAACAAGGAGACAAGAATATCCAATGGAAAAAAGATTCTTCAATAAATGGTGCTGGGAAAACTGGACAGCTACATGCAAAAGAAGGAAACTGGGCCACTTTCTTACACTATACACAAAAATAAATCCAAAATGGATTAAAGACCTAAATGTAAGAACTGAAACCATAAAACTCCTAAAAGAAAACAGTCATTAGTCTCTTGGACATTGACCTTAGCGGCATTTTCCCAGATGCATCTCCTCAAGTAAGGGAAACAAAAGCCAAAGTAGACTATTGGGATGACATCCCAAGCCTGGGATGAAGAGCTTTTTCACAGCAAGGGAAACCATCAACAACATGAAAAGGCAACCCACTGAATGGAAGAAGATATTTGCAAATGATATAATTGATAAGGTGTTAATATCCAAACTATATAAAGAACTTAAACAACTCAACACCAAAACCATAAATAATCTGATTAAAGATGGGCAGAGGACCTGAATACACACTTTTTCATAGAAGACATTCAGCTTGCCAACAGACACATGAAAGATGCTCAACATCACTCATTGTCAGGGAAATGCTAATCAAAACCACAATGAGATACCACCTCACACCTGTCACAATGGCTAGAATCAAAAACCAAGTGTTGGCGAGGATGTGGAGAAAAGTGCACCCTCGTGCACTGTTGGTGGGCATGTAAATTGGTGCAACCACTGTGGGAAACAGCACGGAGGGTCCTCAAAAAATTAAAAATAGAAATACCATATGATCCAATAATTCCACTGCTGGGTATTTAGCCAAAGAAAATGAAAACTCTTACTTTGAAAAGATACACGCACCCCTTTGTTTAAAGCAGCATTATCTACAATAGCCAAGATATGGAAGCAACCTAAGTGCACATTGATAGATGAATGGATAAAGAAGATCTAGTCTATAAATATATAATGGAGTATTACGCAGCCATAAAAAAGAATGAAATCTTGCCGTTTGTTAAAACATGGATGGATCTAAAGGGTAATACACTACATGAAATAAGTTAGAGAAAAACAAATACCATATGATTTTCCTTATGTGTGGAATCTAAAAAACCAAACCAAACCCAAACAAAGGAGAGCAGAGACCCACAAATACAGAGAACAAACTGGTGGTTGCCACAGGGGAGGAGGGGTGGGGTATGGGTGAGATGGGTGAAGATTAAGAGGTACATACTTCCAGTTACAAAATAAGTCACAGAGATGAAAAACACAAAATAGGGAATATAGTTAATAATGTTGTAAAAATATTGTAGGGTAACAGATGGTAACTATACTTATCATGGTGAGCACTGAGTAATGTAGAGAATTGTTGGCTCACTATATTGTACACCTGAAACTAATGTAATATACTTTTTAAAGATTTTATTTATTTATTTGACAGAGAGAGCGAGCACAGGCAGGGGGAGTGGGAGAGGGAGAAGCAGGCTCCCCGCTGACCAGGGAGCCTGATATGGGGCTCCATCCAAGGACCCTGGGATCATGACCTGTGCTGAAGGCAGAGGCTTAACCTACTAAGCCACCAGGTGTCCCTGAAACTAACATAATATTGTATGTCAACTATACTTTTTTTTTTTTTAAAGATTTTATTTATTTGACAGAGAGAGACAGCGAGAGAGGGAACACAAGTAGGGGGAGTGGGAAAGGGAGAAGCAGGCTTCCCGCTGAGCAGGGAGCCCAATGCGGGGCTCGATCCCAGGACCCCGAGATCACGACCTGAGCCGAAGGTAGTCGCTTAATGACTGAGCCACCCAGGTGCCCCTCAACTATACTTTAATATAAATAATAAAATGTCCTAAAAAAAAAAATGTCCATGATAACTTTTAAAAAAAGACAAAAGGGCACCTGGGTGGCAGTCAGTTAAGCACCTGACTCTTGGTTTCTGCTCAGGATCGTGAGATTGAGCCCCGCGTGGGGCTCCACACTGAGCATGGAGTCTGTTTCAGATTCTGTCTCCCTCTCCCTCTCCCCCTCTCGCTCATGCTCTCTTTCTCTCTCTCTAAAATAAATAAATCTTAAAAAAAAAAAAAAGACAAAAAATAGGGTGAGGTTTGGAAGCGTCCCAAGCACAGGAACTTCTGTCACAGTGGAGTTGGGGTGCACCCTCCCAGCACGTGGATGAGTTCACGAACCCCACACTCTGGTGTTTTTATGAAGTCTTCATGATGTAAGAAGCATGATTGATCGTTAACTCATTCTCCAGCCCCTCTCCTTCCGGAAGGTGCCAGGTGGTGGGTTGGGGGGCGGGGCTGAAAGCTCCAAGCTTCTAATCATGCTTTGGTCTCTCTGACCAGCCCCCATCCTGAAGCCATCCAGGAGCCCAGCCAGAGTCACCGAGTAGAACAAAAGACACTCCTGTCACCCAGGAAATTCCAAGCCTGACCTCTGTGTCAGGAACTATGGGCAGAGACCAGTATGCATATTTTCATTATCTCTCAGGTCTCTGTGTAAAAGTCTGGAAACAGTCCATAATACTTACTCATTCTTTCTTTCTTTCTTCCTTCCTTTCCTTCCCTCCTTTTCTTCCTTCCTTCCCTCCCTCCCTCCTTCCTTCCTTCCTTTCTTTCTAAAAGATTTTATTTATTTATTTGACAGAGAGAGCAGAAGCAGAGGGAGAAGCAGATAGAGGCAGAGGGAGAAGCAGACTCCCCGCTGAGCAGGGAGCTCGATCCCAGGACCCCAGGATCATGACCTGAGCTGAAGGCAAACGCCTAACTGACTGAGCCACTCAGGTGCCCCACACTTATACTTTCTCTACCAGATCTCCAAACGTATGACCCCCTCAGGGCTCAGTATCAGACAAACCTACCTTCATGCTGACCTGGTACGACAGGTTCGAGTTTAGAACTTTTAGATTCCTTGGAGCTCTGTGAAGGAACGTTCTACTGTGAGGTGGACAGGCCCCAGGTGCTGGCCCGTGGCCTGACTCCCTGCTTTTCCCACATCCAGCATTCTCTCCACCGTGAGGGGGCTTGTGTGCAGACACCCCAGAAGGGGCACGCAAGCCCAGGCACCACCTTCCTTCCCAGCAAGTGCTCCCACCCTGCCTGCCCGCCCTTGGGGGCCTGCTCAGACCCCGAAAGCTGGCTCGGGGCTGGTGGGTAGGGAATTCCTGAGTCCCAGGTCCTGGAGTGTGATCTGAAGGTAGGAGCAGGGCTTGGGCATGTTCTCTAAACTCCCCGGACTCCAGGCTTAGTGGGGGAGACCACCCCAGCAGAGGGAGAGGAGAGAGCCCTCCCAGTGCAGGCTCAGGGGAGAGGCCCCCCTTCTGTGGCACAAAGGTCCCTGTGAAACCAAGTTCTGGCGCTAAGCATATGGTCATTTTCCAGGTCGCTTGCCGGACAGACTGGGCCGATTTCCATGCCTATTCGGTGAAGGACACCGGCATTTCCACCACTCTGGCGGCCTTGGGCAGGGTGACTTAACTTCTCCAGGCCTCAGGTTCCTTATCTACACGATAAACTCCTTTTAGCTCTAACCTTCCAGGGTTCTCTGAAATCGAGCCCTGTATTTTAACCATTTGTGGCCCGAATTTCTGCAGCCTTCCTTGGTCTGTTACGGAGGTCTTTGCAATGCTCCTAGCCAGACATACACGTGTTTCCCTGGCGCACAGCAAGGCTTATCAGCATAAATTCCTGCCGGGCCAGGAGACGGCATCCTGAACTATGTAGGTTTTCTGCTAGCTTTCCCAGTCCATAAAAGGTTAAGGAAAACAGAGGCATCTCACTTGTAATGAAAGCAACTTTGATTCCTCCTTTTAGGTTTTTCTTCTCCTCTCGCTCTCTGTAATAAAATATACAGCTATAAAACAGGGAAGTCACACCCTCTCTGGCCCCACTAGCACTAAATCCTTAGTGTCTCTGTGGTAATCTGGAAGATTTGATTACATTTCACTGCAAAGAGCTGCCCTGTGTTTATCCTTTGCCTCACCTACTCTTCTCATAGCGTGAAGGAGAGATTTATCTTCAAACCCCCGGCACATCTTTGGGTCCCTTGGAGCTACATATGCAGTGTTTTGTAAAGAGACTTCTAGGTTCCTGAAGATGGCACTGTAATTTTACTTCTGTTCACGCAAACACTTCCATCACCCAGAGAAATGTACCCTCTGTGGAGTATGTATGCGCACAGATTGATTTCAGTGCAAACGTCTAACGATGTGACTGCATGAACAGAAATGCGTATCATGGAGAGGTAACATTGGTAAGAGCACACATATAGAAAGGAAACTCAAGATCAGTTAATGGTTTTGTTTTTAAGCATTTTTAAAGGGGTTTAAAAAACCCCTTCCTAAGGACCTAGAGGTGCATTCTATAGATAAACCCAAGTTAAAATGAATCCAGTGGTCAGAAAGAACTTAAACAAACCCACCCACTTTGCTATGGTTTCAATCTTCTTGTCGACCGCCTTAGTATCATTTATGTAAAGTATAAACCAAATGGATGTTTGACCAGTATTTATTGCATATGGATTATTTCAACTGGGTGACTGAAATCTCAGTTCCACCAGAGTGTCCTTATAATCTCTGCCCCAGACGAGGGGTTGTCCCTTCCTTGAGGGATCACATCCTACCTGTCCAAAGACTCACAAGGCATAACCAGAAGCGAGAGAGTTGCTATGGCTGGCCGTGCCTGGCTCAGACCCTAGCCGCCATTGTGCATCCTGCCAAGCCTTCCCCCCATCGGCCTTCATTCCTAAACAAGAACCCTGGGAGGGGAGAGGAGCCCCCTGCCCATTTATTTTGACATCCTCTAGCAGGTTAGAAAAATGCCTTCAACTTCACATTGAAAAAATGATTCTTGGATTGGGTTGAAGCAGCTCTCATTTTGCACTCTCTGAGCAGACAAGATCTAGTCAGACGGCTGATGAGTGGCCTCTTGGATGAATGTACATCCAAGACATGCTTCCTTTCCTCAGAACTCTGGAAGTGACATTATCAGAGCGAAAGGGAGGGACTGAAGAAAGGGGGTGCCAGGATCAGGATGAGGCGAACAAGACCCCCAGGGTGCAAACCCCGAGGGTGCCCTGACCCCCAGGTGCTGCCCTGTGCTGGCCTCGCCCTGGTCCCATCCCTGGCTGTTCCAAGTGACACAGGTGGGGAAAACATCGCAAAGCATGGCCAAGTCTCCCGAGTGTCAATGCCCTTCCTGTGGCTGGGAGTCACTTCCACAGTTTTCTACAAGGCTCTGCCCTTAACTTCTCCTGGCCTTGTGTCCCTGGGGGGCGTGAGCAGGGCAGGTGCCCCCAAGGTGGGGATCTGGCTCAGTTCTCCTTTGGTCTACTCACCTGGAACCACCCTGCCAACAGAACCAAGCACCTTCCTCGAGGCTCTTCCCTGGGCGACCGCAACTGGTTCCAGCGTCTCTAAAGAACTTTCTAAATTTGAAGCCCTTGGAAGGTGCACCCTTCAGGAAGGGGAATCTCAAGAAGGATTTCAAAAGGAGTATGTGTGTTGAGCAGCATTTTAGAACGTTGTTGGGATTCTATGATAGGCCCTAAGGATGGCTGGGGGAGGGAGGGGGGGAGCATAGAAAGATAAAGAAGAAGAATTTCTTTGCCCTCAAGGTGTGGACTGAGAATTGACTGTCATATTTTAATAAAGATCTTTATTTACTGTTTCCCTAAATGTTACACCTTCTCATAGCTGTCGCCAACAGAACCTCCAGATCCCATCGGTACATTTCTATAGCACTGGTAACCACCTTTGGACAAAGTGGATTCCATGTATCCAGGGCTTTGGGGTCTCCCGAAGTCATGTTGAACAAGTTTAATGTAATTTCCCAAAGCAAATCTGAATCTCACATCTGAATTATTGAACATCTTGCTGATTGAGCATTTTCGACAAGCTGCATTCCCACCAAGTACCCAGGGAGACTTGCAGCCAGACGCCTGCCCACTGGTACCTGCCATGCTAAGTGAGACAAACAGAGCCGTTATTCAAATACTATTAAATATTAACACTGACATTTTCCAGCGGCTGTATCTGTCATAGATCATGTGGGTCACAGCTGTCATCTCGAATCCCTTCAGAGTGTGTGAGCTCCAGAAATGTTATCTGTTTGCAAAGCCATGTGCTCGGCGATGGAGGAGGTTTTCCTTTGAAAATGTTGTGAAGCTGCAAAGAGAAGGGAAGGCCCCTCTCCTCTCCAGATGGTTCTGAGTGTGCTGCAGATTGGAGGAAGCCCCTGGGCGGGCCGGGTGATGTTTGGGGGTGGGGGACGGGGTAGGGTCAAGGTTGAGTAAGTCAGGTGTCTGGGGCCGGTGAAAGCCCACGGGGGACGTGGCTGGGACCCACAGCTCTGCCTCCCTTGGGCACCAGCTCTCTGAACCAAGTCAGCCAGAGCAGTTTGGCTTTATACAGACGAAACCACAGGAACATGGAATCGTTTTGCTTTGTAAGGAGAGCTGGGAACAGAGCCTTTCTGTGTGAAGTGTTTCTCAACCTCTTGGGGCCGAACTTTGAATTCGCTGTCCTATCTGGAGGATCCAGAGTTTAACTGTCCTGTTGGATTCAGTTTTTCAAGAAGCCAAGATGGTCTCTTCTGATTCAGCTGTGCTGGGCTTCTGGGGAAGGCCATGTCAGCTCAGCCGTGGGGTCAATTCCACTGACCGTGGCCGGGGGCTTCCCTCCTTCGGGGTGAGGTGACTCACCTGCCTGGGAAGTGCCTGTGTCCCGGCTCTGTGTGTGTGTGTGCACGCGTGCTCTGTTTCCTTTTCTGCGTGCTCCATTTTCTTTCCTTCCAGAAACCTGAGGGGTGCAACGCTAGATTTTTGATAAGCTGAAGTTCACGCCCCCTCACCTGGGCGCCGCTCTAATGACCACATGGTTGGCAGGACTCTGGAGACCAACGGTTTTATTTGGCCAATTCCGAAGAGAATAATAACATTAGAAGCAGCTCTCATTAATTCAGTGCCTGCTGGAATCTGAATGCCCCAGATTCTTGTCACTTCCTGCTTCCTCTTAACTCTCGTAACGACCCTGTTCCATGATCTCCATGATCCATGGCAAGTTCCATGATCTCCATCTCCCAGGGATGACACCCGAGACATGGAAACTTTAAGTAACCCTTTGAAGACGTTTGTCAGAAATGATGAAGTTGGAGTTCAAAGTCGCCTCCAAGGTCTGTGGCCTTTCCACCATATTGTGCTACCTTCACTTAAAGATCAAAGTTGGAATTTAGAAAGAACGAACTTGCCTGAGAAGAATGCAGTCACTCTGTGGACAAAACTGTTGACTGAATTTGCAAAGGAGTCAAATGCCTCGCTGCATCCAAATATTCTGTGCCATGTGGGGCTTTGTCCGTCAGTCCCTCCTCAGTAAGGAATTGGGTGGTGTCCCTGTGGTCTGGTTGGCTTGGGTCTCAGGCTTGTGGCCCCTAGTTTTGAACCCTTCTGTCATCGTTGTTGGCCAGAATTTCTCAGCACAGGTGGCACGGCTGACATTAGTCTGGGTTGTCTTCATTGTGGGGCCGTCCTGTGCATTGTTCGATGGTTAGCAGAAACCCTGGCCTCTACCCACAGATGTTATGACAAAATGTCTCCAGCCATGCCAAGTGTCCCCTGGGAGCAAAATTGTCCCAGTTGGGAACAAAATTGCCCCAGTTGGGAACAACTGGATTAAAAATACTTTTTGCAGGTTTTATTGGAAATCACATCCCAAAACTGGCTCATTCCCCTTCCTGTCCTGCTTCCCCCTCCTTTTTTTTTTTTTTTAAGATTTTATTTATTTGTCAAACAGAGAGCACAAGCAGGGGGAGCAGACGGAGAGGGAGAAGCAGGCTCCCCACTGAGCAGGGAGCCCGACGCGGGGCTCGATCCCAGGACCCGGGACCATGACCTGAGCCAAAGGCAGACGCTTAACAGACTGAGCCACCCAGGCGTACCCCGCCCCCCCCTTATAGGTCTCTTCTGGGAGCATGTCCTTAATAAGTTGTGTGCAGGCAAATCCTCATCTCAAGGTCTACTTCCAGGACCAACCCCAGATGCATACTTGTTGCAAATAGAAAGAGAGCCCTTGAGAAAATGAATGGCTCCAGGTAAGCTAGTAAACCTCTCTGGGTAGCAGTTTAATGATTTGTAAAAGAAAGGTCCCTTGCAGGTCTAAATCCCTGTAACCTACACAGAGAGTAGAGTGTCGGAAACTACGGGGGGGTCTTGGGGTCTCCAGAATTTATTGCCAGAGGAATCGAAGAGAGAAGGCCTGGACTGTAGGCATAAACAAATATTTGTTGGCTGAATGAGGGAACTGGCAGTTGAGGAGAAAAGAACTCTGTAGTTTACACGGAATATGTCAAATTGGATCTGAGGCTCTTCCATGCGAGTCGAATAACTGTATTTAAGGTGGAAGGATCATGCAACCCCCTTTAGACCCAAACAGGGGCAGGAACTCCAGGAACACACCTGCAGTTGAACAAGTGGGCTTATTATTTGTTGCAAAGAGGGTGAACCCACACCAGGGGGAACTAGGCGCTGTCTCAGTACAGCGGTTCTGGGAAGGATTTGTTATAGAATTTGGGCTTGTGTGACATGATCTGTGGGCTGGTTCAAAGAAGGGAGGCTTTGCTTTGGACAGAGTGCTGCCAGGAAGTAGGGGCCACTTTGGGATCAGGTGTTTTAGTGGACAGCATCTGTAGGGCTGGAGGCTGATGCTGTAATCTGTCAAGAGCAGCCATTGCTGGGCTGGACCAGGATGGGGGTGCTTGGTGGTTTTGGGGGTTTGGACAACAGTCATATTCTTGTCGGAGTTTAGACACAACTGTGGGGTGGTCCTGTTTCCGTCTTATTCCATCTTGATCAGAGTGGTCCACCCTTCGCATTCTGGCATTTCACAGCAAAATATCAGGCCTGACTCTGTGTATGAAAGCTTTCGTACTGCTCTCCCCTTTAAGAAGTTAAGATTGGCTAGCAGATCATGATGAAATTTGGGAGGACTACATGTGAAAAAATTTAATTTGGGGGCATTTAAAATGCACATTTTTGTTGGTTGACATGATTATAGATGAGTATATCAAATTTTGTGGCTTGGTGTTAAACAGAGTTGAAGAATAGAAAGATTTCAGCCTTACATACATGGTTGGTGTGAGTCGGTGGGGGCATGGGAAGTTTCCAGAGCGATGTTTTGCTTACTGGCCACCCAAGAAAGAAAAAAATGAAAGGAAGATGAAAAATAGTTTCACTTGGCTTTGCCTTCAATGCTCTCTTGTGGAGCCCTCACCTTGAATTCCTTTGTAATTTCCTGCTGACAGGACACTGAACAGACCGACTTCCCACTGGGGGGGACACCACGGAGAGGCCAGCTGGGGCGGGAGTGACAGCTTCACTGATGGGACAGCCTGCTGGGTAAGACGTTTCAGCAGTTCTGGGACATGGGCTCACTCAGAGGAGCCCTGTGTGGTTTCTGATCTGAGGATATGTGACAAACTCAGCTCTGTCATAAAAGAATTTTGTAATTTTAGAGTAAATTTTAAATGTGCAAATAAACCTGTCAAGTGCCCAGCCCCAAGGCTATAACACCTGAAAACCTTTGCCGGAGATGAGCCAACAAGGCGCTGGTGGAGGCAGGATTTCAGCTCTCGGTTCTGACCTTGCTCTACGTGGAAACTTCTAGAGAAAAGGTAAAGTATTTGAGGGACAGGGCTTTACCTCATCATCATCTGCTCCCAGTGAAATGGCCAAAGTTGTGCCTAATGACAAAAACCTGAAGTATTTAAACTTAGGCTTTCTAGGGGCGCCTGGGTGGCTCAGTCGGTTAAGCGTCTGCCTTCAGCTCAGGTCATGATTCTGGGGTCCTGGGATCGAGTCCCGCATCGGGCTCCCTGCTCAGCGGGGAGCCTGCTTCTCCCTCTCCCCTTCTTGTGTTCCCTCTCTTTCTCTCTCAAATAAATAAATAAAATCTTTAAAAAAAAATAAACTTAGGCTTTCTGTTCCCTGTGATACAGGATCAGGCTTTCACAGATGTAGCTCTGAGAGCGAAATCCAGCAGAAGTTTTAGAATCAGTGTGAACCAATGACCCCGAATGTGCAGGAAGCGTTCGGTTTCCCTCCCACAACACTTCTCACTGGTTTGCCCTGACCCTGCTGCTCTCTGGGTCCTATGCAGTCGTGTGGATGTGCATCTTGCCCCATTTTCATCTGTACACATGTGTGATTTATTCCTTGACTGGTCTTTCTGGCCTTCGTGTGGATTCCATTTAAACACACAGGCTCTGCAGTCAGAACAATGGGGTTCAAATTCTGACTCCACCACTTGCTAGAAGCATGACCTTGGGAAATCACGCGAAGTAGGAGTGGGGGTGGGGTACTTGCTAACAAGACGGCTGTGAGGGGCAAGTCAGCAAACGCATTAAAAGCCTTCACATGGGGCCTGGAACTCAGTAGATACACCATGAAAGTCTGGTGTTTTTGGTGTTACTTACAGAAGAATCTCCTTAGGAATCCAGAAACTCTATGTGGGAACAATTCCCTGTTCTCGCCTCTCTGGACTTCTCTGGTTTCCTGCCCACATGCCCTTACGCAGTTCAGCCTGCCTGGAATGCCCTTTCCTCATAGTTGCCTGGCTCAATCCCACAGATCCTTCCAGGATCCATGACAAAACTGCTTTTTCCATGAAACCTTTCCGTATTACTCCACCTAAAGAAAATATCCTTTTCTTTAAGCTCCTGTACCTTTCTCATGGGACTCCAAAAGCTTATTTTAATAAAGACAACGAATATTTATTGGGTTGTTATTCTGCACTAGGCACTTGGAACATCACTTAATGCACATTGATGGGTTTAATTCTTCCCATTTGTCAGATAAGAAAACAGGCCTGAGAGGTTGAGAAATCATTCCAAGCCACATAGCTCATCACGGCTGGTCAGAACACATAGTTCCTGGAGAAACACACTCACTGCTGGTTCCCAGCCTCGTCTTCCAGCAATAGGCACTCAACACTGGGCTGAATTCGCTGTGGTGTTACCTGACAGCTCTGGGTCACGGTGTCCGCCCTGCCTTCACCCTCTGCTTCCCCAGGGACGAAGACGTCTGATCACTCAGCACCATGGTGTCAAATTGGCTGTCCTTCCTCTTCACGGGGGGGAGGGGGGTCCTCTTTTATCCAGTTCCATTCGTGGGAAGGTAGGTTTTACAGCCACGGAAGGAAAGTTGAAGGCAAGAAGCAGAGAAGACAAATTTGCATAGATAACAAAGCATTTTGGAAGTCATGGGTAGTACCGGGTATCCTGCATTCTGTAGTATCTTTCTACAGGAAGGCTCTCGAAATGTCTACTCTCTCTTGTAGTCTTTGAGAGAAGCAGCGGCTCTGTGGCTGAGCACCTGCCGAGACACAGGGGGTTCTTGTTGGATTTGGCCCCTCTGCCGAGTGCTGTCACCCAGGCTGACCTGCGCTCTGTTCTGTTCCAGTGAGTGCGGCATGGCCCGGCACTGGGAACGTGGTGTCCCGTGGTGAAGCTGTTGGAGAGAAGGTCTTTCAAAGGAGTACTTTCTCTTCTATAAGATGGGTGCATGGACTGAATCTTGTCTCCCCCAGTGTATATACGGAAGTCCCAACCCCTGGCAACTCAGAACATGACTGTATTTGGAGATAGAATCTTTAAAGAGATAATGAAGATAGATGAGGTTGTTAGGGTGGGACCTAATCCAAGAGGACTGGAGTTCTTACAGGAAGAGGAAGGGACACTCGGGATGGGTGTGCCAGAGGAAAGTCCATGTGAGCACACAGGGAGAAGGCACCCATCCATGAGTCAAGGAGAGAGGCCTCTGCAGGAACCTACCCTGATGGCACCTTGACCTTGGACTTCCAACCTCCAGAACTATGAGAAGATAAATTTCTGTTGTCGAAGCCCCCAGTCTATGGTATTTCTCTGTGGCAGCCCGAGCAGAATAATATAGTGGGGAGGTTGGAAAGAATAGCTGAGGGCTCCTTTTGCACAAAATTTAATATGCGTGGTGGCTGCAGAAAAACTCAGGATCGAATGCTCATCTACTTGACAAAGGGTGACTTGATCAGTGCCCTGTGGATTTCAGTTGCAAAGGGTTTGGACCAAAGAAAAAGAAAAAGGTAGAATTGCAGATAAGTTTTAAAAAGCATTCTGGAGGCAACAGCTGTTGAAAAGGAGGGAACTCAGATTTATAACTATACATTTTAATAAGAATTTATAACTTTTTATGAATATTATCTCTAAGTTAGTCCCTAAACCTAGGAGTAAAAATAAAATTCTGCTGGGCCGTGTGTTCAGATGGTAGTAGATGGAAATGTGTCTCTTGAAAGCATGACATAGGCCAGGGGATGGTCAGTTTGAATAATCAAAGTCTTTGAAGGTCAACAATCACAAGGAAGGATTTTACAGTGCTGTGCTCCTATCTTCCCACGTCAGATGGGAGGGGACAAACACGGTCCTCTGGAGTTTTCCTCAGTGAGACTCAAGGAAATTCACCAGCTAACGTATTACAAGCAAGATTAGGACATTCTCTGGAGATGCTCTAGTGTTGTTTCCTAGCCTAGCAGCTGCCGATTCATACTGCCTCCAGCAGGGCAGGCCGTGTGGTTCAAAACACAAGTGCGAGCCTTCTGATATTTTGCAGTTAATTACCAGAAACATGTTTGTTGTCATCTAGATGCCAGTCATTTGTCCAAATTACTAGGACAAGTTTCCCAAGAAAGCCTGAAATCAGATTGCTTTCCCTTATTATTTTTCAATAAACCTGCACAAACTTATTCTGCCACAGGTGGGTTCTGCTTCTCACAGCATATGTGACTTGACAAGTTGTGTGAACGTGCCACGTTTTCAGAAAAGAAGTCTCTGTTTTAATTGCACCAAGTGTTTAAAGAGAAATGAGCAGCCTTAGAATGGGTGTGCTGAAGCTCGGTGCTCGGGCCAGCAGCAGACGGGGCTGGGGTGGCTATGGGTGGGGAGGGGTGGGTGAAGCTGCCTGCCCCAGGGATGTGATGAACTTGAGCCTGACTGAGCCTAGTTTTAATATCCAAGGGGGATTCAGCTTGGTGTTTAGAAACATAATTGCTTAGGTCCTGGGGGTCCTATTTATTTGGGGGAAGCCCTCCAACTAGCTGCTTGGGCATGGCAAGGGGATAGGACCCAGCTCCCTGCACACGAAGGTGCCGATATGTAGGCAGGAAGTCACATCCTGGCTGGGTCAGCTGAAATGCAGAACCCACCTAAGATGCGGGGACTAAGTGGGCTGGGTCGGGGTCAGGCTGGGCCAGGGTTGGGCTGCTGTACCTTTCACCTCCTCAGAGAGAAGAAAATTTGGCCTTATCTCCGTTGACCTCAGTAATCTGAACTGGCTTCATCCTCTCCATCAACCCAGTATATCTTGCAATCAAGCATCCCTTAACTTCTCTTGGAAGTTCTTTGACTAGGCTTTGCTAATGGGCATCCCGATTCCCTATTGGCTACCTCCATGGAGATGGATGATTAGCATTTCGCCAACAGACTGCTTGGTTGCCCTCCTTCCTTGCCCCCAGTCTATCCCATCTTAATCAATGACACCACCATTCAAAACCAGAATCAATCACTGATTCTTCTCCTTTTTCCCCTGATGCTCTCTATCTAATCCATCAGCAAGCCCTGTTGTCTCTGCCTACAGAATACATCCTACGTCCCATGGCTTCCACTGCTAACGCTTTGTTTCCGGCCACCATCGCCTCTCCAACTGTTGGGTAGATGTCTAACTAGTGCCATTTCACCTACTTCCTTCCCACCTGAAAAGGCAAGTATGTTCACGTTACTCCCTTGTTCAAAGTCCCCCGAGGGCTTTTGGGAAGCATTTATGCAGTCTTCACCATGGCCTGACCCGCCTGACACACCTGGGCTCCTGTCGTCACGGCCCCGTTTCCCGCAGAGAACGGCCAAGGCTTCCTGTGCCCACGAGCAGAGGCCCGTGGTTCCCTATAAGCGGTCAGTTGGCTCCAGGGACTGTGTGGCAGATGAGGGGATTCTGTCCAGTCTGGGGACTGGCGAGAACAAGGTTTCATCCCCCAGCCCATGACGGCTTGGAGACAGATGGATGGCAGACCAGGCAGGATGTCCGGCATCACCATAGAGGCCGTCAGGAAACAGGACGCCATGACAGCTCTCCTGGAACCTCTACTCCTCCTTGGGGAGCAAGAACTCTGGATTTGAGTCTAAATCTGAACGAACCAAATCTACCAGAAAGTGACCAGATTGCATTTTCTGCTCATGGCAGCATGCCAGGCTCCTGAAGGAAGCACAGCTTGGTTATACTCCTTGCACGCCTGAGTCCATGGCCCGTGCACGTTCATCCCTGTGACACCCACATGTTCACGTCGCCTGGAGTGAGGCAAGGGGGCTGCTGATTTCACACTTCACCCAGAACAGCTCTCTCCCTTCCCTTCTGTCGCTCTGGTCCAGTCCTTGCTCGTTTTGTCCCTCCGTCCCTGACACTTCATGTGGTCATGGGTTTTGTGATGATGACCTCTTAGGTTTTGGGTAAGGGCCAATGGGACGGGGCCCCCTTTTTGCTAGCCTTCAGAGAGCCCTCCATGCTGACCATTTTCTACTGACTTTGTGGTTGGGCTTAAGTCCACATAAATAATGCATGCAGAACTACCCCCTCACCAAGGCCTTTCCAGTGGAAGTCCTATCATAAAAGTCACAGGAAGCAGTGTGATGACATCGTGTCCCTGCTCATGGGCCAGTCCTTCCTGGGGTGGGAAGGGTCATCACATTCTGGTCGGTCATTTCACTAAGAATGCTTTTGGACTCAACTCCAATGTTGGGGAGGAGGGCCCCCCATTCCCCCACTCCATCTGCCCCCATCCCCCCAGTAATTCTCAGACACCAGCTGGGTGCCCTACAACTCACTTCTGCCACCATCCACCCAGAGAGAGTGTCAGACCCACCAGGTTAAGGGCTCAGTCCTGCGGGACTGTCCCCAAACACTCAACTTCAGATGTCCATCTATGCTACAGACCGACTGGCCGGAGATGGAAGATTCCAACCACCCCCTCCCTGGCTTTGATTCATTTGCTAGAGCGGCTCACAGAACTCTGGGAAACCTTTCACTTACTAGACCACCAGTTTATTATAAAAAGATATAACGCAGGAACAGCCCGAATGGAAGAGATGCCCAGGGCAAAGGGTGGGGGAAAGGGCTCAGAGATTCCGCATCCTCTCCCCCAGTTTCCATGTGTTCACCAACTGGGAAGCTCTCTGAACCCTGTCCTTCTGGTTTTTTAATGGAGGGTTCATTGTTATGATCGATGAAGTCACGTGATTGATTCAACTTCTGGCCCCTCTCTCTTCCCCAGAAGTCAGGGGTGAGACTGAAAGTTCCAACTCTCCAAACGCAGGCTGATTCCCCTGGCAACCAGCTCCACCCTTAGGTGTTTTCCAAAAGTCATCTCATTAACATAAACTCTGGTGGGGAAAGGATCTTGTTCTGAATAACGAGGCACCCACCTCACCTTTATGGCTCTGAAGAGATTTCAGGAACTGAGGACAAGAGATCAAATATTTAACAGAAGATGCTCCCATTGCTCTTTTATGCTGAGAATCCCAAGAACTTTGGGAGCTGTGAGCCAGGAAACTTTGATGAAGACCAAGTACATATTTCTTATAAATCACAATGTCGCCAGCCCTCTGCCCACAAGGGAGCCGAGGTTTTAGTCCTTACCCTGCTAACTTGCCCGCTGGGGACTTTGGAGGAACCAGTTATTCTGTTCCAAAGACATTTTTTAGGTGGTGTGTGACTCTCACATCCCCCCTCCCCCAGTGATGTGTCTTACCATCCCTTAAGGGACCCTTATCCCTGCCCCAGAAGGAAAGCGAGTCTGAACGTTCAAGTTCCTGCGCTATCCTGGGAGAGTTACAATTTCTCGTGGGTGTTCAGGCAGGGTTTAGAAATAAGCATCCCAATCAAAACTTGAGGATAAGATCAGAATGAAAGGAAACCCAAATCAATGGCTGCTAATCTACCAAGAGAAAGTTCTACGATTATCTCTACATGTGTATTTTTTCAATGGCATTTTGATAAAAAGGAAAAGGTGGCCATTCAGGGTTATCATTGGATCTCAAACACCTGAGTCTTGTAGCTATGACCAGGAGGCCTTAAGAACCTCCCTCCCTGTGGCTACCTGATGCCAGAACACCCCCACAGCAAGTGATTTGGGACAAAGCAGCCTTGAGTGATGGATGTCTGAATTTGTACCTGGTGCTCAGTCGCAAGTATGTAATCCTTCTGTTTTGGCTTGGTACCAATTTCATAGACTTTTACTGCAGAATTGCAGGAGGGCTTTGGGGACCTGGGACCACATGAGGGCACAGGGTGGTACCTGACCTGCCACCTGGGACCTTCCTTACCCACCAGAGGCCATTTCCCATAGCGCTTGACTCCCATCAACCCGATTTATAACCTCACGCTGAGAACAGCCTCACTCTGGGAACGACCTCACACATTTCCTGCATTTTTCAGAACAACGTGAAAAGTACCTTTTATGGTCTCCTGGCTCATTTAGCTTCACGAGAAAAACAGAAGCCTAAAGGAAAAATTCTAACAAGCCCATCCCTTTTGAGGGGCTTTCTTGTTGGCCCAGGTCTTTTGTACTTGAGAAATGGAAGTGTTGTGGGGAAGTTACTACAAATCAGGACTGGGGAGAGGTACTCACTTTTCAGATGGAAACCGGGCTCCAGAATGCACTAGAACCAGCAGATGTGATTGTCTGTCCCAACAGATGTGATTAAAAGCACACTCTCGGGTCCGTCTCCCTGTAATGCAGAGGAGGCCATGTTCCTCTCACTTCTAGTCTTGTAGAAGTGCAAACTCCTGTGTTAATCCTTCTCAGGTTTGTGTTTGCTCCAGAAAGATCCCTGTGTGTGCGAGTGAGCAGCACCACCTGGGAACCTCTCCTCGTGCATTGGCCTCTGGAGGCACTGGCTTGGGCTGGGGAGTGGAGTCTGAGTGGGCCTCTGGGGCGGGAGGGGGCAAGAAGCCGTCTAATCTGTTCAAGGGGGTGATAGATAACTCTAGAACCAGAGTCCCGTAGCACCCGTTACGAGGACTGAGTTTGTGGACTCAGAAAGAAACTTTACTCTTTAAGAAGTTTCTTTAGAAAACGGTCACTAGCCTGGGGGCACCTGGGTGGTTCAGTCGATTAAACCAAGTGCCTGACTCTTGGTCATGATCACAGGGTCATGAGATTCAGCCCTGCGTCAGCTCCATGTTGGACATGGAGCCTGCTTAGGATTCTCTTTCCCTCTCCCCTTGCCCCCCTCCCCCTGCACGTGTGCACACTCTCTCTCTAAAAAAAAAAGAAAGAAAATGAAAACAGTCTCTAGCCTATATTATTCCTCCACAATTGGAAGTCATAAAGGAATATTTTTTTTTTATTGTGGTAAAATGTGTATAACATAAAAATTTGCCATTTCAACCATTTTCAAGTGTGCAATCCCATGGCATTAAGAACATTCTCATGGTTGTGCAACCGTCTCTGCCATTTTCTGAACTTTATCACTGCGAGCAGAAACTCTGTGCCCATTAAGAAATAACTCCCATTCCTGAGCCCCCAGCCCCTGGTAACCCCAATCTCGTTTCTGTCTCTAGGCATCTCTAGATATTTCTGAATCATACAACGTTTGTCCTTTTATGTCTGGCTTATTTCACTTGGCATAATGTTTTCAAGGTTCACCCATGATTAAGGAAAAAAAAATTTTTTTAAAGATTTTATTTATTTGACAGAGAGAGACACAGCAAGAGAGGGAACACAAGCAGGGGGAGTGGGAGAGGGAGAAGCAGGCTTCCCAGGGAGCAGGGAGCCCGATGTGGGGCTCGATCCCAGGACCCTGGGATCATGACCTGAGCCAAAGGCAGACGCTTAACGACTGAGCCACCCAGGCGCCCATAAGAAAAGTTTTTAAATAAATATTCTGTGGTCATAGAATATCCTGATATCACAATAATTTGAAAACAAATTATTGAGGATTACCGAGCACTTACTGTGTGCCAGGCACTGGGCTGGGAAGGGCACGTGCACTGTTTTGAAAGTCCTTTCAAGAACAACAC
>NC_138380.1:6712751-6732991 GCF_054177405.1 Leptonychotes weddellii
GTTCAAACTCTCCCGCTCCAGGTGAGGTTTGTGGTCAAGCAGCCTGTTGGAAATGCAGACTCCCAGGCCCCACCCCAGACCAACTCAGTCAGAAGCTGCATTTTCACAGGATCCCAGGTGGCTTGTAGGGACCCTAAAGGCACAGCTGAATGAAGTAAAGGAGACTCTTAACTCTAGGGAACAGACAGGGTTGCTGAAGGGGAGGTGGGGGGGATGGGGTAACGGGGTGATGGGCACTAAGGAGGACACGAGATGTGATGAGCACTGGGTGTTATATGCAACTGATGAATCACTAAATTCTACCTCTGGAACTAATAATACACAATATGTTAATTAAATTAATTTAAAAAATTTCTAAACAGGGAAGAAGAAAAAGCTTAGAGAGCCCCCAGTGACACAGTGCATGGTTCCCCCCTCCCTGACCTCCCTATTTAAATAGAAGCGTCAGCCCCAGAAGTGGGGTGGGGGATCCTGCTGCTGCTGAGTGCAGTGTGGAAACCCTGTTTTCCCTCAGAAAGGGGGTTAAATTGATCATATTCCCCCAGATCTGGGGCTTCTGCATCCTTGATACCAGCATGGATTTATTTACGCCCCGTGGCAGAGGAAGGCAGTGATTTCCCACCTCGGCAGACGGGAGCGTGGCAGCCTTCATTGTGAAGGGAGCGCCACACCACCAGGCTCCCCAGCCCTCGCTCTGGGGCTCCCTGATCTAGACTTTCAAGGCTCGGCTTGAGAACTACAGTAGGAAGCACGGAAAGCGGCTTCAATGAGTCCAAAGGGTGCACGCTTAGGTGGCCGGCACCTCCCCGCTGGAGCACTCTGAACACGGCGTGGGATTTAGCCTCTTCCATGATAGAGAGACGTTGAGGGATCCAACCTGTGAAAGCCATCACAGCCTCTGATCCCAGAGTGCCCAGGACATCATCCAGCAACAGCTTTGACAGCCGACTCAGAAACAATTATAACTGACATGAAAGAAGAAACAATTTGCCCCCCTGAGCAGCAGCAAGATATTTTTGTCCAAAGTGAAAGTGGATACCATGTGTCTTACCTGTGTTTATTTCATGGAATACAAAGTCTGAGCTTCTATCAGTAACAAGCTATTTCCAATTCAAATACCTATTTCTAGTTAATCAGACAAAAGAATGCGATGTCAGCTCAGTCTGGGAATACCAGCAAATCTTTCTTCCTAAAAGGCAATTGAGACAATTCAGAGTTGGCTTAAAAAGGGGGGGGAGGGGCAGAAGGGAATCTAATGTAATCAATAGCCCATTCAGTTCTTTTGTGTAGAAGTTGGCATTATTTGAACAATCAGACATACAGCAGATGATGACCAGTTCCTGTATTCTGTGTATTGTCACCTAATGAACCTCTTTCGGTCACTGGCTCTCTGATGGCTGGGCAAGCAGCTGCCACTTGAGGACTTGCCATCCTTTAAGAAGCTGGAAATGGAAGCCTTGTTTAACTTCTCAAGTCAGAAGCCAAAATCCATAATCTCTTCCCCGTTTGGAATTAAAATTTTGGCTGGCTATCTTTCTGTAAAAACTGAAGTGAGTGTAGAGGTATAAATATGAGACTGAGGCTCGTGTGGATACGTGCCATACTCTGTTTGCCTGGATAAAAACCTGGTAGGCTTGAGAAACCCCTCCTTCCTGAAAACGTGATCAGCCATAGCCTCTCTGAAAATAAAACAACATCCCCTTATAGCTTCACCATCTTAGTCGGCCACCATTTGTGTTCATATGTTTCTAAAATATCCGTCAGTAGTGAATGGCTAAAACAAATTATTTGAAAAAAATAATTTTCTGCCATCGAGCTCAGATTGGAAGAGAGAATAAAACGAAATGAAACAAAGACGCTGGGAAGAACAAAGACACATATACATCATCTAGCCCAGCCCCCGCTGCAAAAATCATGTGGCAGTCTAAATTAAATTATAACTAATAGCAGCAGTTTTTTCCAAGTATCTCAAATTATCACTTTAGATGCCGAAGCGCAAGTGGTTTCCATGGCGATATTTTCTCTAGGAGATGTCAGCTACTATCTAATTTTTTTGTCCCTGTTATATGACAACCTGAAGCTTTTAGTGCCTTTCATTTGGGTGGTTTTATGTTAGATAATCTCGATTTATTTTTATATGCATTTAACTGTGTGTTTTATTTGCAATTGGTTTCTGAGCCCAAAGTCTACAATTTTACATACTTTGAAACTTAGTAAATAAGAACCACAACTATCTTTTATAGTGAAAAAAAAAAAACTTCTGCCCCTTCTGGGGCTGACGCTTCTATTTAAAAAGGGGGGTCAGGGAGGGGGGGTCCATGCACTATGTCACTGGGGGCTCTCTAAGCTTTTTCTCCTTCCCTGTATTTCATTTACTACTTCATCCTCTCCCTGCCTGCTCAACGGGACAAGCAAGAAATTCAAGGCTAAAGAATTCAGATCTCTCTTCAATATTCTGTTCTTACAACTGTCTTTCAAATCATTTATTTGTGCTTCAGCACCTGCCTGGAAACTTCCTCTGTTAATTTTTCACATTCTATAAATGCGATCAACAATTATATTCTGACAGTGATGTTTTAAAGTACAATTCGCACTATCCATGATTTCATGATTTCATAACCATGCTCTCCGTGCTGTTTGGGCCCATGAGGGACTCCGATCTGGAACCAAGGGAATACTGGTCTTTGGTTCTCCTACAGTGTTGACTCGGAGGTTACCGCATTGTTCGGCTGATCCCGTCACCATGTGGAATTATCCTTTGTCAGATACAATGTCTCTCATGCTCAGCTTTCGAAGCCTGACAAGTGCAGTCAGAAGCCTTTATATATCCTTGGCTTCCCCAGGCAGGCCGCCAACCACAGTGAGAATGACTGGGCTAAATTAGTTCATTGCCTTAAAAACCATGCAGTCGTGTTGATGATTTGCCAGAACCAGTGTAGACCATGTATGGTGATGGAGAGCCACTTCCCCTGGTCCTGCTCTTACCGTGTTTATTTGCATCAGAAATAGCTCAGCTTAGTGTTTTGCAAGCGGTTTCTGGAACCAGTGTCCCGGGTTCAAACCCTGACTTTACCACTTACTGGTCCTGGGAGCTCAGACAAGCTTGTAGCCTTCCCAAATGGGCTGAATATGCCAACCTGTCAAGGTCCAATGTGAGGATGAAATGAGTTAATGCATGCGAAGGGCTTACACAGTACCTGACTTGTAGGAGGTGCCGTTATTGTATTCCCTAAATAGTTTGCTCCTGAAATTTGAATTTCATGTACACTTACGTGTCGTACTCCACGATGGAAGGAAAATGCTTCCGGGTTGATTCTACCCAGGACTTGCTCTTCTGGGCCCAAATGTGAAGAAAGACTCATCCAAATGATGACTAATTTCATAATCCTAGAATTTAGAGGTTTTCTACTCATCACATGTAAACAGTCTACCTGGTGACCTGTGATGTCCCTCGCCTCCTGGCAGGCGGGGTTCAGAACTTGCCCCGGGCACTCGAGAGCCCTGATCGACTCTGCTACAAGGGAAAGGCACCCCCCTCGCCCCTGTGCAGCGCTCAGAATAAGAGGTGATGATAACACTGTCATTTGCTTTCCGGGTAAATCCTGCCAAGAATACAGCAAAGTGAAGGGCAAAATGCCTTTGGAACCAGGATAAAACATTCATTCTTTCTATTCTTTGGGGGAAAGAAAGCGCATGTTTACTCACCCAGTTCTAAGATCTGATCACTTTACTGTATGTGTATAATTATGGGGAACAACTCCCCTTAGGCCTGCTCTTAAAAGTTTGCTGTTTCCTTCCTTGTTTTCAACCTAAAGATAGAGGAAGAAGGAAAGTGCACCAGTACTGAGCTCTCAGATCTCTTCTCATGTGGCAAGGACAATGTCCGTGTGTCGAGTGTGAATCTGACCCGTGTCTGAATATGCCTGGGGCCTCTGATCTGTTTTCCTTCTCTGGGTGAGAAGGGCAGTAGGAATGCACATAGGGCTCTGAAGCCTCAGCCAGGCTGTTTAACAAGCAGTGTGTGGGTGAAGAATCTCTCCTCGTCGATTCCTCCAGCAACATGTTCTGCCCGTCCTGCACTGGGCAGGGAAGGGGAGCTAATCTCTAGGTGCGCAAAGGAAACGTGGCCTGTGCATGGTCAGTATAATGGAGGTGGCCAGACAGACAAGAGGATATGAGCAAGGGAAATAAGCAGAAATACACACGCTTCTGTGAGACACTAAATCAGAGCTGCTGTAGTGCCATGCTTTGGAGGTTATCATCACATTCTATTATTTGGAGATCCAGGAGAAAAGTGTTTTGAATATAGTCTTTGCCTATTTGATGCAAGTCTGGTCTTGAGACTGTTAAGATCTAGAGTCTGATTTTTTTGTTTGTTTTTTGTTTTTTTAAGTAGGCTCCATGCCCAACATGGGACTCAAACCCATGACCCTGAGATCAAGAGTCACATGCTCTACCAACTGACCCAGCCAGTCTGTCTTGACCTACTCATGCATTTCCCAAAATATAGGTTCCTTGATACTGCCGCACCCCTAAAATTGCTCAGCTCTCCCAGCAAACCGGGGGTGGGATGGAGCAGAATGGAGCATGTATCATGGATGAGCTTTGTGCTTTAGTCTCACTCATGTCTCTTGGCTTCCATGTTTCCTGATGTGCATTTCCCAGAGGATGTCTGGGCCCTGGGGGAATGGACAGTTACAATGAAATCATTTCAGATATATCTATCAAAATAGCAATTGCTGTGCTTGCCAGAATAAAAGAGATTTGCCTCAAGAGGGTAAGGACTCACACACTCTAGGACAACCAGGTTTTAAGTAATAAATAAAGCCGTGAAAATAGGGATGCTCGTGCAAGAATCAGAACCCTGCCCTTGAATTTCATAAGGACTCCCGTTGTACCTGAGGGTTTCCCACTGGTCGTTTTCTGATAATCACCAAAGGCTAGTGGACACAGGAACCACTAGGGCCTTTCTATACTCAATGTGCTCATTTCCTTTATTGGGAAGAATAAGCACGCTGCCTTGCTTTAAGGGTTATGTCGAGTTTAGGTAGCTGACTTCCAAAATTAGATCTGCACTGGAGACTTGATTATTAGAAGAGGCTACAGAAACATTTGCATACATACCTCTTAATCGACTGATTTTAACAAACATCTCCTTAGCTCCTGCTACTTGTCCGCACTATTTGTCATCGGGACCGCAAACGTAATTAAGATTGGCCCCTGCCTATAAGAGGATGGCTACCATGTAAGGAGGGACAAGAATTAAGACTGATCGCCCTTGACAACAGTGCCGGACACGTGGCTGAGGATGGTTTTAGGAAAGAGGTAAGATTTGGTGGACACAGAGAGGAAAGGCAAGGCGGATGTGAGGGGACCCCATGGGTGAGCAAGGACACATCCACCTAAGCGTCAGCAATGTCAAGTTGGAACAGTGGTCCTGGCAGGGAAGAAGCAGGAGAGAATTTCAGCTCAAAGGAGGCCTCCCTCCCCCTGCCAAGGAGTTCGGATTTGAAACCAAAGGCAATCCTGGGATATTTTAAATGTTCTCTTCTAACTCTTGTTGTTGTTCTCGGATCATCTCAGGTCATCCCCACACCTTCCACTACGGTTTGTGTCCATAACTTCAAGAGACCCAGAGACAGGCATATCCAAATCGCTAAACATCTGTGTTTCTCTGCAGTTTTGTGGCCAAGGATGCAAAGCCATAAAGTGGGTTTAGAAGCAGAAACTGTGCTACATTCTACCATCCACGTGACCCAAAGCAGAAAAGCAAACAGTTTCATAGTATCATGAATATCACACAATAGAATAATAACAAAATTGCCCCTGTAATTTTTTGTCTCCATGCTTCATTGTCTTTTGAAGGGTCACATTATTTAAAAGTGGTGAGATTTCTGTGTTTATCAAAAGGAGATGAGAAATAGGAGCCACTCATAAAATACCAAATATCCAGGAGATCTCTCCATCTGGGTGTCCCGTAGGCACCTCAAACTCAGTATGTCCAAGACAAACCAGATTTATCTCCCTCATCCCCTAAAAATCTCCTCCTCCCATAGGTCCTGCCCAAGCTAAACTGTCTGAACGCTGGGATTTCCTCACCTGGCCGTCTCTTCCCAGCCCTCAAAAGACAGGATGGGGAAGAGGGTTGACTTTGGAATCAATCCTGCCTGATTTCCAATCCCAGCTGGGCCACTTACAAGCTTGATGACTTTCTAGAAGGACGTGGACTAAATCGTGTCTAGATTTAGGTGATTACATTGTCAGAAGGCCTGGAAACTACATCAAGGATGGGCACCGAAAGTGTAAGCTTTCATCCTTGGAAAGAAACTCTCAGTCTCTCAGTCTTGGAAGGTTGGTTTATGTCAGGGAATTATGTGCATTAATAATCAGATCTTACTGTGCCCTATGAGTGCATGAGTTACAACACAACAACTACAAAGCAGTTTCAGGCAATTTACTGAAAATATATAGGGTCATAACTATAACCACATCCATGCTTCAGATGAGTGTTCTGACTACGTAAACCAAACCCTTCAATGGGGCACAGAAAGTTCTCATTAATAACAATTTTCATCTTTTTTATTGTTTACTGTGTATCCCCAGCACTTAGAATGGTGCCTGACATACAGTAGGTGTCCTGGAAAGTGTGTTGAATGACTGAATAAATTTATTTGTCGCCATCTACTAACAATACTTCTCTCAAGAGAAAACTCGGGTTTAAAGAAGAAACTGAGGTTTCTAAAAACATTATTTGTTTTATGTAAGCCATTTTTACTCACACAGGATAATTTTATGACCACCCTTAACAACAGGTGATGAGCCTATAAATGCAAGATCATTGCATCGTTGGCCTGACACTTGGAATTTTGAAGATCAGTCCATGCCGTCTACCCCAGAAATTCCTGAAGGGCAGGGAGAGTTGCTGATGCCTCTGCACTCCACATTGGCTCTGCCCCTTTCCCTGTCTCCCTGGATTTAGGATCGGACCAGTTAAAATAAGCACATAATACTGAAAGGTCTCTCCTACATCCACCAGCTAAGGAGTGAGGGGGATATGAAAAGTCCCGAGGACTCAGAGTTAAGTTCTCTTTCATTTGTATCTTTCTTAGTGTCTGTGTTTTAATCAAATCGACAGGTCTGAGTGGCACTGATGGCCAAGCTGATTTGGAATATGATGCGTCCAGGAAAGAATAATTTTCCTGGTCTTAAGTAAGAATATCAAGTCGAAGAGAGAAAGGGTTAAATAGCATTTACTGGTAGAATCTGAAATCTCTCTTTTTGGTTGCCCTATTTGCTAGGGAAAAGGAGAAGAAAGGCTCTACCTACTCTCCTTTTCTTTAAGATTTTATTTATTTGACAGAGAGCGAGAGAGGGAACACAAGCAGGGTGAGTGGGAGAGGGAGAAGCAGGCTTCCTGCTGAGCGGGGAGTCCGATGTAGGACTCGATCCCAGGACCCTGGGATCATGACCTGAGCCGAAAGCAGACACTTAACCGACTGAGCCACCCAGGCGCCCCTCTACCTACTTTTCATCATTATCCTGAGAATCTTTAGAAGTAGAGCTTGAAAACCTGAGTCCACAGTGAGATTCTCCTTGAATCAGAACATAAGCCTATTTCCTCAGTGTGTACACATTGAATTATGCCAAACAACTACTTTAATTTTTTTTTAATATGTAGTTGATTCCGTCCAGTAGCCATGGCTCTGACTAGACTAAGGTAATCTGCTGAAGGAGAAGCTGCTTCTGTTGGAATATTTGCCTTAAACCTTAACTTCTCAATCAGAAGTCCAGTGAATGTGAAATCATCTTTGAAGCTGAATTGGCTTGTATGGATAATGATAGATACTCTCCTGACCTATCGAAAGACTTCGGGATCTATTTGCCTTGTGGGTACTTGAAATGTATCTTAGAGAAGACTGGAATTTAATACCACTGGTTCTTTTTTTTTTTTTTTTTTTTAATAGGGAAAGAAACAAATTTCATTAGGCAGTTTATATTATTCTCAACTCTTAGGAAATTTTACCCCCGTACAAATTCCTGACACGTCCTATGTTTTATTAGAGCCATGTAAAATATTAATCTGAAGAAATGATTACTTTTGGGGTGCCTGGGTGGCTCAGATGGTTAAGTGTCTGCCTTCGGCTCAGGTCATGATCCCGGGGTCCTGGGGTCGAGCCCCGCATCAGGCTCCCTGCTCAGCGGGAAGCCTGCTTCTCCCTCTCCCTCTGCCATTCCCTCTGCTTGTGCTTTTCTGTCTATCTCTCTGTCAAATAAATAAGTAAAATCTTCAAAAGAAAAATGATTACTTTTTAAGCTAATGCTATAAGCTATAAAAAGCTCTACAAAAACAGTCAAGGTCACCCATTGTGAATGGGATAAAAGTGAATAGGAAGCAGATTTCAGCCAAACATAAGAAAAAGGGTTCTAATACATAAGCCTGCACATCAGTGGGGCTGAAGCAGGCCAGCTGAGATAGCTCTGAGACTCTCTAAAAGTCCTCCAAAGCGTTCACAGTGCTCCTCTGGGCCTCGTGTCAGGGAGAACAGCCAAACCAGGGGTGGAGATGCGGTGATCTTGTGGAAACAATAACAAGATGCGTCTGTCTGAAACCAACAGCTCATCTGGGAAAACAGGAAGTGTTGAAGAGTTGTATGAAGAAATACGCATCGGGGCACCTGGCTGGCTCAGCATCTGACTCTTGGTCCAAGAGTTGTGAGTTCGAGCCCCAGGTTGGGGATGGAGCCTACTTTAAAAAAAAAAAGAAAAAAGAAATATGCATCAAATTTGGGGGGATTGATGGTATCCTTAACTCTTACACTTGACTTTTCCATGTCTTCCTCTGCAGCCAGTGCTGATTTTCCATATAATCCAGGACAAGGCCAAGCTATAAGAAATGGAGTCAACAGAAACTCGGCTATCATTGGAGGTGGGTGATGTATAGAACACGCTTTCATGTGGCTACTCACCTGTGGAAAGTAATAATTTTCAATAAAATCATAGTTGTAAAAAAAAAAAAAGGTCATGTAGATTTTACTTGATTCATTTTGCTATTTAAATATGACTTAAGATTGTAGCATATGGATGTGGAGACACCTGGCTACCTTTTAATGCTGACCTGTCAATACAGGAGGGGGTGTGGAGCTAGCCAGCACCTGACCAGGCAGATAGGACATCGTGCAGGAGCCAGGACATCCTTATCCCACCTCTCTTTTCCATTCCAATTCTCTCCCCTCCCAGATGGCCCAGGATAGCTTACTACAAAAATGGGAAGGACTATGCTGGTCTGGTTTGAATTGTCTTAATAAAACTTATCAGAAAATTAATAAGCCAGAGTATCCAAAACTTTCTAGCCTTCTTTCTCACCATGGACAGCTGCAGAATGATTGAACTCTCCTAACACAGTCCCTCCTATCTGGGTCAATACCGACAGCCCTCTTGCCCACAGCCTTCTTCTCTTCCTGTGCCTTCTATCTTAGTTATAAGGATGTTTCCTGCATGTCTGAGTATAGCTAATATTGTAAACATATCCAGGATTTTAAGCCCAACCAGTCACCTTGGCTTAGCCAGTAGGTTTCTTTTCCACGTGGATACAGTAGATGCCTATAAAACTAGAATACATTCAGAATGCTGCTTCGATCACATTGTCCAAAGTTCTGGTATAATCTTATCAAGGTCCCTATTCTCATTGATCTTTGCTTTTTTAAGATCAACTTTATTGAAGTATAACATGCACGTACTCAAATGGAACGGGTCAACGACTCGTGACAAACACGCACGCCCATAACCACCACCACAGTCAAGATATGGAACATTTCCATCCACAGAAAGCTCTTTGTGCGCCCGCCCCACTCCCAACCAAGGCAACCTCTGATTTGCTTTTTGTGATGTAGATTACTTTCACCTCCTCTTGAATTCCATATAAATGGGATCATATAGTAGGTCGTCTGCGGTGCCTTTTGCTCATCATAGTGTTTTTGAGAACTATCCATTGTTGCATCATCAATAGTCTGTTTTAATTGTCAAGTTGTATTCTATTGAATGAATATCATTTGTTGTATCTACTCCCCTGTGCTATTTGGTTTGTTTCCAGATTGGAGCTATTTTGAATAAAGCTGCTATGAATATTTTTGTTGAAGCCTTATATGAACATAAGTTTTCATTTCTCTTTGGTGATCCCTAGGAGTGCAACTGCTGGGTGTTATAGAAAGTGGATATTAAGCTTTATGCGAAATTGCTATCCAGTTTTCTAAAAATGGTTGAACCACTTTACATTCCCATAATTAATATCTGGGAGGTCAGGTTTGCTCCACAGTCTTATCAACACTTGGTATATTTTCAGTCTTCTCAATTTTAGCCACTCTAGTGGATGAGTAGTGGTACCTCATTGAGGTTTTAGTGGGAATGATCTGATGACTAATCATTTTGAGCATCTTTTCATATGCTTATTGCCGTTTGTAAATCTTTTTGTGAAGTGTCTGTTTAAAACTCTTTCCCCATCTTTTAACTCAACTGTTTGACTTCTTCTTTTGAGTTATAACAGTTTTTTTAATAGTCTAGATAGTTTAAGTCCTTTGTCAGACATCTGTATTGTGAATATTTTCTCCCAGTCTGTGACGTGCCTTTTCATTTTCTTAGTGGTATTTTTTGAAAAGCAAGAGATTTAAATTTTGAAATAGTCCAATTTTTCAAATCTTTTCAGTTTGTGATTTTTTTAATTCTCTCTTTAAAACATGCCTATTCAAGGTTGTGAAGATTTTCTTCTGTGTTTTCTTCTAGAACTTTTATAGCTTTGGTTTCAGTTACCAAGTCTATCATCACTTTGATGGTACATAGTGTGGTATAAAAGTCAAAGCCATTATTTTCCAAATTAATACTAGTTATTCCAAGACCATTTGTTGAAAAGACTATATTTTCCAAATTTAATTTCCTTGGAGCTTTTGCCAAAAATCAATAGACCATATATGTGTATGTCTGCCTTCTGGGTTCTATCCTGTTTTGTTGAAATATGTATCTTTCTCTACCCAATACTATGCTTGCTTTATTGTTTTACCTTATATTTATATTAAGCCTTGAGATGGCAACATACATTCTCCAGTTATTTCTTTTTTGTTTTTCAAAATTATGTTGGCTATTCTGGATCCTTTGCATTGCCATATAAAATTTAGAATCAACTTATCAATTTCCACCCAAAAAAAAAAAAGTTTGCTGTGATTTTCATTGGGATTACATAAGATCTATAAATGGACATCTAAACAATATTGGGTATTTCAGTTCTTAAACATGGTCTATCCACCCATTTATTGACATCTTTAATTTCTCTCAGTAAGGTTTTATGGTCTTGAGTACACAGCCTTGAACAACTGTGTTCAGTTTGTTTTATTATAAATGGTATTATTTTATTACTTTATTACTTTTAATATTTTTCCGAGTATTTCTTGTTAGTGTATAAAGACACAATTGATTTTTGTATATTGACTTTGTATCCTGTGATCTTGCTAAATTTACTGTTAGTTCTAGAAGCTTTTTTTTTTTTTTTTTACATATTCCTTAGGATTTTCTACATAGATAATCATGTCACCTGAGAATAAAGAAAATTTTTACTTCTTCTCTATCTGCACTTTTTATTTCTTTTTTATTTGTTTTACTGCACTGGCTCTGGGCTTTCAGTACATTGAGAGAGTTGACATTCTTCCATTGTTACATATTTTAGAGAAAATCTGTTTATTCTTTTAGTATTGAGTCAGGTATTAGCTGTAGGTTTCTCACAGATGCCCTTTATCAGGCTGAGAAAGTTTCCTTCTACTAATAGTTTCTGAGACACTTTATAATGAATGGAGGTTGAAGCTTGTCCTGTGCTTTTTCTCCTGTATTTCTTCAATGTGGTAAATTACATCGCTTTATTTCTTTAATGTTAAACCGATCTTGCATTCCTAGAATTAACACCACTTCATCACAATATATTCTTTCCCACACATTGCTGGATTTGATTTGCTAAAATTCTATTGAAGAGGACTATGGCTCTGTAGTTTTGTTTTCTTGTGATGTGTTTGTCTGGTCTTAGTATCAGGATAGTGCTGGGCTTCTAAAACGGGTTGAGCGGTATTTCCTCCTCATCTGTTTAATTGTCTGACAATTACTGAGAGAAGAGCATTGAAACCTCCAAATGTAACTGTGTATTGCTCTAGTTTCCTTTCAGTCCTGTCCATTTCGGTTGCTGTTGTCTTGGAGTTTTGTATTCTGTATGGGGGAGGGTGGTGTTTGGGGGAACCCGGGCGCCTGGGGAAGGTAGTGTGGGAGGGATGAACACATGGTCTGTTTAATCACCGGTGCTTCTCCTGTCTCCATCAGGCGTCATCGCTGTGGTGATTTTCACCATTCTCTGCACCTTGGTCTTCCTCATCCGCTACATGTTCCGCCACAAGGGCACCTACCACACCAACGAAGCAAAGGGAGCGGAGTCAGCAGAGAGCGCCGATGCAGCCATCATGAACAACGACCCCAATTTCACAGAGACCATTGATGAGAGCAAAAAGGAATGGCTCATCTGAGGGGTGGCTATTTGGCTATGGGAGAGGGAGGGGCGAGTTATTAGGGAGGAGGGAAAGGGACAAAAGCACCCTACTTCATACTCTTGAGCACATCCTGAAAATATCAGCACAAGTTGGGGGAGGCAGGCAACAGAAAATTCTGGAGATGGATCGCCACACACACACAAAAAAATACTTTTTAATATTTCTTTATAGCTGAGTTTCCCCTTCTATATCAACTCAAAATAATACAAAAAAAATGCTTTTAGAGTTTAAGAAATGGTTGAAATTTGTAGGTAATGTGTCTTATTTTGTGTGTGTTTAGAGGTGTTCTGAAAACCCATGGTAACAGGGCAAGTTTTCTACATTTTTAAGAGCCCTTAGAATGTGGATATTTTTTCTTGAGAAAAGCTGATGCACATGGCCTCCAGCATTCTCTTCCTTTTGCATATAGTCAGTTTTTAATGGGCTATCGTAGTAACTAGTTCGTATTCATACAGTATTTCTTTTGGTGTCCTGTAAATTGGAAAGGGAAAGGAAGGGCCAAAGAGAACCTATTATTTGCCAGTTTTTGAAGAGCCTTCAATCTGTGCCAATTCTCTGAGAGTTCCCGCCTGAAACAGTTGAAGGAAGAGAGCATATGGGCCCCTGCTGTGTAACAAAAGAACCAACACAACAGAGAGAAGCATTAAGAACCAGGGCAAGTAGTTTTGTATTGGGATTGTTGGTTTTATCTTTCATCAAATTCTGCAAGCTAATACTGTTCCTTGTGTGTAGTCCTAGACCTATTGACTATCTGTGACTGTCAGCTATAATCCAGTGGTGATCAGCTGTTACAAAAGATTTCTCCTCTGCTTTATTTGCAACATGTTAGGTTACATTGTATGTGTGTGGGGTGGGGGGTGGGAACCTCAGTGGGGAATTAGAGCCAGATGTTACGATTTGTTTGCTCTGTTTCTTTTATAGTTGCAGCAAGAGTATGGACACTTTCTAGTGAATGCATAAATTAGGTTGCTCTTCTTAGTTTGCTTTAAATCTCTAGTTTTGAAGCCCCTGTGACAAAATCCTAGCAGACCAGGTCCTCTGAATGGACATACCACAATAAAGCCAATGCTTGCTATCATTATTGCTTTACTCTGAATCATATGGAAAACACTGCCATATTTTACATCATCTACTCCATATACTACTGCTCCATCCTAAATAGACACACTGCCATGATTCAGGGACTTCTTTGGCAGATACATTTGAACCTCAGGTTTATCACAAACCTGATAACTGATTGTTGCTTCTCAGAGAATGGACACACGTAGATAGCCACACTTCAGTCTAATCAGGAATCTTGACCAACTTATTCTAACAAATAACTCCTTGATTTTATTTTTAAATGATAGACTTTGTATGTAAACAAATGGGACAAAGCTCCTTTGGGAGCATCCAAAAAAAAAAAATTTCATTTATTTGTAAAAATTACACAAAAGTTATGTCTAGAATGACTATGATTTATGATCATTATATTCAGGCTCTTAATAAGTACTTTTAAAAAATTTTTTTAGACTCCAACATTTTGAGGAATTAAAAAGGATCCCTTTTTTCCTTCTCCTCCTGGAATGGGGTAAGATGAGGTTAAAAAGGTATTGTTGCTATTTTTCTGACCGTGTGCCTCAATGAAATGGAAATTCTAGTTTGTTAGGGTTATATATACATATTTTTCAAAATTCTCAGTATGCCTAACTTATTGGAGGAGCTCAGCTTCTTGGGTGATGAAAAATGTTATCTAGAGTTGCCAAGCATGTTGTACACATTCCAGAGGAGATACTGAACCGGTTAATTCCCATTAGAGTCAAGGTAACAGAACCAAAGGGAATTCCCTTTTATAGTTGCTGACCTCAGCCACAATCATGAACACCCTTAACTGAAAAAGGTCTTGATCATCATTCCATATACATTGTTAAATGAAAAGTATGTGGTATGACTAAACAGCTGAACAATATAACTTTTACAAATGACATATTCAAAACCAAGGCTATTTATTTAACCAAGATGACTACCAAGAAGGGTTCTTTCATGTATGGTCAAATTACAGAAGCAAATTTTAAACATTATGCTTAGTAGGAATGTTTCTGATTTTTCAAACCTATTTTATAGGTTATTACTTTTACACTTAACCAATAATGCCAGATGGAAATTGAGTACTTCGTGCATTTCCCATGATAGCTTTAATCTTTACGCATTGTCTCTGCACTTTCCCTTTCTTCCCAAAGTGATTAAGGGGTCAAAACAATCAAAAACAACCCCTGACACTAAAATGTTCTCACGCTTTCTCTTCACTCTCTTCTTCCCATTTTCCTGCCACAAAAGGTGAAAAATAAAAACCAACACTTCTCTCACCAAATTTGCAAACCCAGGGCACTGGAATGACTAGAGGGATCAGTGGGTCTCCCATGTCACCATCTTTAAGACATACATATGACACAGTCTTTCCCTTTTGGGGGGTAACAGTCTGGCCAGCAGACAAGACACCAAAAGGTGGATAAGGTATTAAGTAACTCAGTTAAGTGCCAAGTGAGTGCTGGAAATCCTCGGCTTCTCTTTGGAATTGTGGTCTTCACCAAAAGTCCTAAGTGTCTCTGTGAAGGCCATATCCAGTACATTCTAAATGGTAAATAATTTATGTGAAATAGGGAAGCATCTCTTTTTTCCAGCTCCCTCCCTTGAAAGCTCAGCACAGTGCAGCCTGGACAGCCATGACATTGTGACCCAGGCTCAGTGCCTGATCTTGCTTTGTCAATCATATCCCGCACGGTCTTGACCTCTTCTATCCCAGGACATGATCAACCAAGTCCAAAGAGGCTGGTGGTAGCCTTTTTATATAATAAGAACAGACTAAACAAAAACCAAAAAAGAAAAATTTTTAGAAACAGGAGGCTGCTGTGAAGTTTCAGGAGAAGCTGATGGCTGATTGAGGGCGATTTGTGCAGGGAACATCCTCTGTGTATAAAGCAAGCATCTGTGTTTTGAGAAGGTAGGAGCAGGACTTTGAAAGCAAGATCGATGCCGTTCTCAGCTCTCAAAATAACGTATTCCCTAGACCCCAAGGAAACTAGCTCAGGAGGTGAGAAGTTATATTGTCAAGTTCTTCTCTGAACCTTCTTAATTCAGAAGGCTATGTTTCCCCTTGTGTCTTTCAACCAACTGCTCGAAAAAAGAGAGAGAGGAAGACTTGTTCTGTGGAAGTTTTTAATAAGAAGCTAGAAACAAGGGTTTGGAGTGCCTTTGTTGGACAATTTCCCATTGCCCTGCGTTTGCTACACAAGCATCCTTCACTGACAGGAGCAGGGATTCAGAGGCACAGGAAAAAGAATTTGCATGAGCCAAAGAGGAGATCTTAGGTTATTGCTGAAGGTCTGTGGAGCAGCCCCCAGATGCCAGCAGAAAGCTGGGCACCAAGACAAACCATAGGAAGCAGCTACGGACAAAGTAGCTACCGGATATGAAAACGCGGTGTTAGTGTTTGTCCAGAAGAAACTTTTACCTCCTTCTATAACAGGATCTGTTCTTTTCAATCCTCCCACTTGCTCTTTTTCTCCCTTTGTTTCTTTTGTGGTGTAAACATTTTAATGGTCCCTTTGTGCCTCCAAACAATAAGCACCTTGTTTAAACCTCTTATATTGTTTCCTTTTCATCATCCCACCAAGCAGTTACTAAATTGAATTCCAGTTAGCCCGCCAAAATAGGTCCTAAATTACTAGGGGCAGTAGAACCAACTGATCCTGAAACAGAGGAGAAACAAACAGCGTGTCTAGCTGACTTGGGCTAAAACCAATGGGTGCCATGTTTAAAGTGATGTCTTGGTGAGGGTGGACCCTGAGAATCAGCTGTTAGAGTCCTAACCCTTCCTCTCTCCCTGACTTGCTACGTGACCTTGGTCAAGCCACTGAACCTCAGTCGCTCTTTGCCCTGTTTTGAAGATACAACTGTTTTGCCTACTTAATAAGACAAATTGTGAGGTGCCATTGCTTCTTGAGGGCAGCATACTTTGACACCCACATATAAAGGCCCAAGTCGATAGAGCCTACTGAAAGACTTACTTTCTGGCCTGTGGTTCTTAGTCCCACCAAAGAGACAATGTGGCCACATCTGGAAGTGTACAGATTTAGGAGACAGTTGCTGTACAACTGTTCAGTTATTAATCAAGGAGACTGCCCAAGAGCTAACCTGTCAGCCCTCGGAGATGCAACAGCCAAAGGCCAGAGAAATCAGAACTTCGCATGCACAAAGTCTGTGGTTCCCGCCCAGATGTGACAGACAGCTTACGTCTCCGGTGCCACTGGGTCAGCTTGCACATAAGACAACATGAGAAACAAGAATGATTTTTTTCGCGTAGCCTGGTGGCACCGTGCCTACGCTACACATACCCTGCATGATAATGTTGGTGACTCTAGAATAGATTTCTTTCACAGCAGTATTTTCTGATACCAATGGTACATAAAACTCATTGTCAACAAAATAGGGAAACTGGATTAAAAAGTTGATTGTCTCCCGTGGAGCAAAGACCGGCAGAAGGTAGTGAAGATACCTGAGCACACGGGCATTTCATATCCAAGGCGCATTTACAAGTTCACTTTCCAGGTGAGAATGTGCTTTAAGGGCAGGTCTACGCAGATGGTCTGCAACGTTTCCGAGGCTCAGTTTATTTTAAACAGCAACTGCTGGGTTCTAACGTGGCTAGGAAGACATACCCTTAAGTGGGCCAAGATACCGTTCAGATGTTACTGATTCTGAGTTCATTTGGGTTTTTGTTTTGTTTTTTTTTTTCAGTGAGCATGTGACTGCGGAGGTCAGGGTTACAGAAAGCTGGGCTAAGTATTCTTCCTGTAAAGTCGATTAGGATTCCACCCTGTGAAATGACACAAAAGTTCACTCTCTAAAAGCAAGAGCATGTAACATAGAATGACAGAAGGAAACTATGTATGTATGCCTAATATTCTTTGTGAATGTCTTTCATTTAACTGAAACTATATTAGAAACCAGATTGATAAATAAAAACTCCAAAATAGTTTTAATTATCCTAAAAAGTGATCCTTTGTGTTTTGTTCCGCATGATTCTCTTAGAAGCAATTTTCAGCCTTCGGCAGAGAAAGTTCCAAGCACTGAAATATACATCTATTGGGAATATAATCTTCCCCAAAGTTGCAGAGATGCCGTCACTCCTCACAGATGGGTCTTCAGTGGATGTTTTCATTGTTAACCTTCTCTGGTCACCCCCACTCCCCACCACCCCGGTTTTCTTAAAGTAGCATAATGGATATTGGCTTTGTGTTTTGGATTAATTTACACACAGCTTGATAAAATGTGGTTAGAGTTAAGTGATGTCCAGAATACATTCTGAGCCTTGTTTGGAATGAGGGAGTAACACTGGATAATGGACAAATGGACTCAGGCCAGTCAACTAAGACAACAGAGATTTACAACGTGTCCAGAGGCGCACGTCTTTCTAAATGCACTCCACGTGCATAAAGAACCGTGGTCCTAAGTTATTACTCCCACTTGCTGGTCTTCAGTTAACATCGGGAAGACATTTCCTTTTAATCAGTTCTCAGTGAAGCATGTACACCAAATAAGTGCGAAGTCCAGTTAAAAGCCCAGCCTCTCTGTTCTTTAGCAATTCCCAAGGCCAATCTATAGAAATGACACTCCTGTCTTCCAGAAAGTTATGCCACGAGGTTCTTGGTAATGATCTTGCTTTACGACTGTGACCCAACAGGGGGAGGGAAATGTCATCAAGTCCCTTGAGTAAAGAAAGCCAGCACTTATGAAAGTTCACAACAAATTTTAAAAGGGTGAGCAGGCATTTCAGGCCTTGACATCTCCACCAAGAACGTGTGAACCACAGCGTGCTCACCTCCATTCCCGGTGCCGCCTACCGTAAGCCACGTGGACATGGAGATCGGTAATTTCCATGAGCACAGTGACTTCATTTGGCACAAGGCAGGATCTGTTCAATGAATGGGGGATAGAGAAGCAGAGAAGGCCAAAGGGAGAAATGCAGGAGGAGATAGTACTCTCTGTCCATGATGGCATGGCATGATGGGCTTACCAGAACATAGAGAAGAGGAAATAATTGTGTTATCTTTTGAGAAAGGGTTTGTGTGAACCTATGCAGAAAGCTAACTCTTGACAGCAAGTGGTATGAGTAATCATTAGCTCATGCTCACTTGTCCTCGGTCACTCTAAAAACCATGAATTCAATGAAGGCTGAGCTAAATAATCCTTGTACCTGACTGTCCCTCTCTAGCAGCAACCCGTCCCCACCTCCACCAACACTCCCAGCATGCCTACAAAGGACCAGGAAGAGAACACAGCCTTTCTTTTCAGATCACATTTCCATGGTCTTTCCATTCATCTTAATTTATCCACTGGGTGTGTGGTAAGTAAAATCTCTCAGGACAGGGTAAGTAAATGAACATGGATGCCAAGTCTTCACCAAAGGAATGAAAACAACTTTTTTTTTTAAGTCCCCTGACCTAAAGCATGAGAAAGTTATTTCTTCTAAAAAACAGAAATTGACAATTCTGAAATTTCAACTACGATATGACAGACGTGAAAAAGGCCAAGATGATGAAAATACAGAAGTTATTCTGTGTTCACAAATAGAAATTTGGAAGATAAAATTCTTAAGTCTAAGAAGATGAGAGCTGAAATGGGACACAAGGACAAGCTTCTCAGTCATGATTGACACAGAGGGTAACTGTGAGGTTACTCCCTGAGAGCCAGGATCTCAGGACGAGGAACAACCTCTGAAGCTAGGAAGAAGGCACATTTGGGACAAATCAGGGAAAGAATACTTTATAGTGTAGCTAGTAAGAATGATTACAGGCAAAAAAAACAAACAAACAAACAAACAACCCAACAACATATGATTAGCTTCCAAAACTAACTGAGATTATTTCAATAATGACCTCGCCACATCGATTTTAAAGGGAAATCAAGATTCTGGAACCAACTCATCTACTAAATGTTTACGAAGTACCTCCTATGCACTTGGCACTATTCCAGATGCGAAGGATTCACTGGAGAACAAGACAGACATACCTGCTCTCGGGAAATTTAGGTTCTAGTGGGAGGAGAAAGGTAATAAGCCAATAAATAATATGGAACAAAAGAGAACTTCGAGGCCAGGGATTCATTTTCATTTTAATAGGGTGCTGGGACAGCAGGACTTGGTGGCTGCTTCTTACTGGTGGTGAGGAGGGACTTCTCCACAGAGGGACAGTGAAGCTGAGAACGGAAGGGGAAGGGGGCCTCATTCTAGATGAGGGAACAACTGGTGCAAAGTCACTGAGGTCACAGTGAGCTTGGAACTTAGGCCCAGAGAGTCAATGTGTCTGGAAGGAGGGAGGAAGAAGACACCACGCAATATGTGACCATTGGTTCTGACCAAATTTGGAGCAGGAGAGGCTCAAAAACAACAACCTGAAGATTTTTATAGAATGTATCTGTCAAGGTTCTCTAGAGAAACAGCATCAATAGGAGCAAAAGAGAGATTTAGTTAAAAGAATTGGCCTACACTGTTGGTGGGAATGCAAGCTGGTGCAGCCACTCTGGAAAACAGTATGGAGGTTCCTCAAAAAGTTGAAAATAGAGCTACCATATGACCCAGCAACTGCACTACTGGGTATTTACCCCAAAGATACAAATGTAGGGATCCGA
>NC_138380.1:6733491-6768235 GCF_054177405.1 Leptonychotes weddellii
TTTTTTTTTTTTAAAGATTTTATTTATTTATTTGAGACAGAGAGAATGAGAGACAGAGAGCATGAGAGGGAGGAGGGTCAGAGGGAGAAGCAGACTCCCTGCTGAGCAGGGAGCCCGATGCGGGACTCGATCCCGGGACTCCAGGATCATGACCTGAGCCGAAGGCAGTTGCTTAACCAACTGAGCCACCCAGGCGCCCCTGGTTTTTGTTTTTAATTGCTTTGCCAGAAAGGAGAAACAACTTGGAAATTTACCAAGAGAGGTTTTAAAGTTATATTCATATGAATTTGATATGGAAGGGAAGACATAATAAATGGAAAGACATTCTCTTGCTGGACAGGGAAACATTACTTGCAATTAACTTACACATAAAATTCAATCTCAATAGACATTCTAGAGGATCCCAATGAAATGACTGGAATTCTAACATCACATGGGAAAAGTAAGTGTGGGAGGATAGAAAAATTTTGAAAAAGAATAAAAGGGAAACCAGCTTTATGAGATATTAAATGCTATTATAAAAGCTGAATCATTATCATAGCTTGCTACTATCTCATGAAGAGTCAGATCAACCTAATAGATCAGGGAGTCCAGAAGCAGATTCAAATATAAAGGGCAATTCAAATAAATAAATCTCTAAAAAATATGTAAATCTTACAAATAAAGTCATTAGAAAAAGATGTGAAATAATTTTTAAAATAATTTCTGAATGGAGAAGGCATGACATAAAACCCAAAAGCCATGAAACACTTTATATTGCACCCTGTAAATTTTAAAGTTTGTACATGGAAAGAACCCCATACATTCAAAAACTAAAGATCAAAGTGGGAAAACATTCAAATGTAGTAAAATACTAATTTACCTAACATATAAAGAATTCTTGTAAGTCAAGTAAGTAGTAAATGACCAACAAACAAATAGGAAAGAATATAAATAATCCTTTGGTCAAAGAATGGTAACAGCCCATGGAGAAATAAATACAAGTACTTGTTAACATATACAAAGAGACTTAATCTCCCTCGTGATTAATGAAATCCAAATTCAAACAATGAAGTTTCATTTTTTTCAAGTAAGATCTAGCAAAATTCAAAAGAACAGTATGATGTACTAGGTTGGTGAGTGTGCGGGGAAAAAGACACTCATACCTTCCTGGATTGGAGGTACTGTATCTGTGAAGGGTGATCTAGAACAGCTATCAAAATTAAAAATGCATCCCTCAGCCCAACAAAATCATGTGTTCAAAGCCATTCCTTATGGAAACAAAAGATGGGAACAATGTCAATGACCATTTGATCACAAATCCGTAACTCTGATCTTACACTTGACTGGGGCTTCCATAAATATGCTTGGCACTTCTACAGAAAAGGACAATTTGGACCATTTGCAGGAAAAGTACACATTAGAAAAGGGGGTGATAATTGTTCCTGCACTTGAATAACTGTGTACTCTTTCGGTCACCGAAGGGAACAAAAAACACAAAAGATAATAAAAAGATTAGGTATCAGAGATTGAATGCATTAATCATGCAATCTTAGCATAAGGATGAAAACAGGGATCTGCTCAGAAATAATTAAGATGTAATTATAAGAGCTGGAACGATTATTTTAAGTGCTTGCAGGTGGTAAAGAAAACCATCTACCAGCTTGTAATTACGGAGGAAGCTGAATAGATAACGTGCAGCTTTAAAATGTTCATTATTTCCATGAAGATATAAAAATATTTTATCTTCAGATGGTAGAAAGGAATTGTGGAATAAAGACAAGAAATCAAGTCATTAAAAATCATGGAAGTAGAGGTAGGGGTGCCTTTAGAAATCAACTTGCTGTTTCCAGTGGTAAAAGACCTCAGAGGGGGGCAGCCTTAGCCCTCCCGGCCGGGGCCTGGGGGACTATATTCTGGGATCTAACAGGTGTAGGGCAGTTACACTGAGCCATCCCAGGGACCATAGTCCTAGTTCCCGGTTTATTTGGGAAAAGAACCACATTCCTAAGAAGGCCGGTTTTTCAATTATTCTTCGAACCTGAGTGAATCCACTGAACAAGTTTTGGTTTGGATCTCCCGGATTCCTGACAACCCGTGACCTTGGGTCCAGGGAGGTGGGGAGGTGTGGATCAGTCTGTGCTAACGGTTTTCCACTCTGCTCAATGCTTTAGGACTCTCCATGTCCTGCCTGCTTCCCTCCAGGGGGCTGTAAGGATTCTGGTCAGAAGCCTCTCAGGATCAGATATGGGTTCACTTTAGGATGGGAGCCCAGTGGCTGCTGGGTAGAGTGGGTACTAGGAGTTTGGCGGCCAGCACCTTCCAGAGGCCCATTCCTCAGGGCCTTTCCAGGGTGGGATGCACCTGTCATATTGTGCACTTATGCTGAGACTATAACCTGGATGTACTAGGAGTCTTGCAAGATAGTAACCAGTCATAATCTTTCTAACGAGAGGATCCCTTAGGGAATGATATCTTACATCTTAAGATGCCTTGTCTATGTTAATCTATATTTTAAAAATTTATTTGAGGGGGGCGGAGAAGCAGAGGGAAAGGGAGAGAGACTTCCAAGCTGACTCCCCACTGAGTGTGGAGCCCGTGGCACGGCTCAGTCCTACAACCCGGAGATCATGACCTGAGCTGAAACCAAGAGCCAGATGCTTAACTGACTGAGCCACTCAGGCACCCCTCTATGTTAATATTTTTAAAAAAGATCCTAGGATGTGGCCTTTGGTCTGATGCATTTGGTATCAAATATCATGAATGTGATAAAACACCCCAACACTTAATATGCATGCCTCATAAAACAGCTTGAGGTACAGTTTGGAGTTGTTACTTAGTGCAGAAATTTATGGCATCAGACTCCTGGATTTATTTTTTCTGGTGTTTGTTTTGTTTTTGTAGTTTACAGAACGTACACTGCCTTCTGCAGTTGTCTTTCTGCTGGCAAATCCATGCCATTTTAAGGATATAAGATTCTCTGAATTTGACAAAGAGAAAAAACAGAGCCCATAATCCTGAGAGGTAGATCACAGCTATTGTCTGGTGCTCTGTGACCTTTAAATAAACCAGAACTCAGGGTTGGGGTTTGCTTTTTCTACCTTGTAACTGCTGTTCTAAAAATATTCTAATGACCATAATGATGTGCTTTAGAAACGGGCTGTACCTGTTATCAAACGGGGGGAAAACTGGGTGGAAAGAAAGACTGGATGTTTCTAATACCACAGAATTGGTTTAAATCAAATCCACATCATTTGATCGTTTTCCCCTCTAAAAAACACACTCTACCAGCCCCATGCTAGGCCCTTGTGTTTGTGATGCTCCCGTCATAACTGTCCAGTGTTTTCCAAACTCCAATCATGTGGGGACCAGCTTCACCTTTTCTGCCAAATCCATGAAAAACCTAATTACTATTTATTTACTTATTTTCACTAAATTGATCCAATTTCTTATTTAAATAAATGCATTGATTATACTTTATATCCCTACTGAGTAATTCCATTGCCTGTCAAGCTTGTTTTTTGTTTTTTTAATTAAAGAGTGAATAGCAAGGGTGGGAGAGGTTCTAAAGACATGCCAGAACCCAAAGGAGATTTTTCTCTTGGACAAGATTAGGAGGACTGAAAGAGAGGTGAACAGGAAATAACTTTATATTATGTAATGCCATGTCTATTTCTTCCCATAATGATCTGGTGACCCCTATCAAGACCACCATGTTGCATTGCTCCGGAAGCCCCAGACTGCGATGCAAATGACATCCCTTAGAGTTAGGCAGTGCACAGCCCGACCAACTGTAAACATCCCTCACTTTGGAACACAGTGACAGAGCCTAAAAGGCTTTATAGAGGTAAAGAGTAGCTTAGTTAGTAGTGTCAGATCTGGTCACTCGAAGCCAGCATACCTTGGAATACATTTTTTGTTTTATCCTTTGGTATCATCTAAGATAAAAGGAAGAAATGCAAGAGTGCAGAAAGAACACAAGATCTAGGAGTGGATATCTTGAGTTCTAATTTCCAGGTCTCTGCAAAGCAAATGTCCTGGTGTGAGTATGAAGTGAGTAGCCCTAGTTCATCATTAAGGTCCTTTCACTACTAAGGCCATAGGACTCCCTATTCTTCATAAATATACCTCCTTTATTTTATTTAAAAAAATTTTTTTTTTAATTTATTTATTTATTTGACAGAGAGAGAGAGAGAGAGAGCACAAGCAGGGGGAGCAGAAGGCAGAGGGAGAGGGAGAAGCAGGCTCCCCGAGGAGCAGGGAGCCTGATGCGGGGCTCGATCCCAGGACCCTGGGATCATGACCTGAGCCGAAAGCAGAAGCTTAACCGACTGAGCCACCCAGGCGCCCCTTTTCCTTGATTTTAAAGCTGCATTTTCCCCCCCTGATATCCTTTCAAATTAAGTTTGCAGCTCATTCAAAAAATGGAGAAATAATTTGCAGGCACTTCTATAAGGATGCCCTTTCTTGAGAGCCCCGGAGTCTGGCCCCACACTGTGGATTTCTTGTTTGTTTGTTTTTAGTCTTTTTCTCTAGTTGTAAGTAGGCAGACCGGCTCTCCTCAAGTTTAGATAAAACTTCTTTATCAGGGTGAGTTTCGTAACAAAATAAATGGTCAGAGGAGCCCAGCCTTTTGTAAGCTTGTTGCTACAGCCTTTTAATTTGTGATTTTGCCACATAAAGGCTTCATTGTTTTTCATAAACTGTTTTTTTTTTTTCTCATTATTTGGCTGTTTGATTTTCTTGTCTTCTGGTAACCTTACTTCAAAGGGCTTACCAAGGCGGCTGTTAGTAAGCTTCTGTCTTATTTGATGAGTGAGTCTCAGCCTTGACTACCCATTGGAATCATCTGGGGAGGTATGCCATCTACGAACACCTGTTTCTCCTCTCCAGAATGTCTTAATGGGTCAGGGGTGCAGCCTGGATATCAGGATTTGTCAAAGCTGACTAGACTAGGTAATTCAAAGGTGGTCTGAGAGTGAGAACCACAGCACTAGATTAGTGTTTCCAACTTTTAAGTGCACGTAAGTCACCTGGGGATCTTGCTAAAATGTAGATGCTAATTCGGTGCATCTGAGGTAGGGGCCTGAGATTCTGCATTTTGAACAAGCTTCTGGGACCACACTTTCCAAGGCACCAGATCAATCAATCTACTTCCAACTGACTCTTAGCACACACCTTCATTCTTGTCCTGTCTGATCCCTACACAGACTCAGGTAACATATGGCTTATGGGCAGCGATGGTATTTTTGTGTATATACTGTTGTTTTGTTTCTGAATGTCTGATAGCAAAGATTCTTATTCTACCTCCACATGAAAGATTATCTGATAAAAGCAAAAGGCTCCCCAAGAGTAGGGTGCACTTGCTGATGTGGGGGTCTGCTTAGAACCCCAGAGTTGGTATGAAGATGATTTTAAGCTGAGGACATTTGGGTTCCACAGCTGCAGAAAGAAATCTTTTTGGAACTTCCTTTAGCTGACTGAAAGTGGAGACTTCTGGGAAATGAGACTGCTATCCTCTCTTCTGGGTGCCTGTTACTCCCAGGAAGGAGACAGAGAGTAAGTGTACTGTAAGTGCTCTCTCCAGGGGACTTCTATGGCCTTGAAGAAGACAGACCATTCATAGCTGCATGAACAAGCATTATCACACACTTTCTTAGCTCCTGTTTTGTTTTCTTTTAGAAACCCATGTTCTTCCCATAAAGGCCTTTTCTCCTCGTTCCCTTTTCTCTACTATGTAAGGCATTTAAGCAAGTAACCATTTATTGAGCTACTTCTCCTGTAAGCTCCTGTATGCACAGGAATACATTTTTTTCTCCTGTTCATCTGCCTTTTATCAGTTTTTTTTTTAGATGGGGGAGGGGCAGAAGGAGAGGGAGAGAGAATCCTAAGCTGGGTGTGGAGCCTGACTTGGGGCTCGACCTCATGACCCTGAGAGCATAACCTGAGCCGAAACCAGAGTCAGATGCTTAACCAACTGAGCCACCCAGGTGCCCTTGCCTTTTATCAGTTTAATTTGCAGGCCCCTGGATGCAGAACACAAGAGAACAGAGGAAAAGTTCTTCCTCCCTGACACTATTAAGTAACCTTCCTTTATCTCTGTCTTTCTCTGTTGCCTGTCCAGCCCTTCACTCCCATTCTCTCTTGTTGTCTTAAAAGAAAAAAAAAATCCAGTCATGTTATCTAAATAAGCCTTCTGCCTCATAGTTCATAAGCTGTTTTCTGTCCCTTTAATAAAGTTCATGAGACAGACACACATACTCCTTTATAAGCATTCCCCACATATGGAAATGGCTGGTGAGGAGGTCGATGCAGTGTCCAGTCAACACCAGGTGAGGACTCTGCCCAATGCAAGTGGCAATTCTCTGCAAATGGACCTTATGTGACAGTACAACCATAATATCTGGGGTACAGATATCTGATTTAAACATTGAGGGGTGCCTGGGTGACTCAGTTGGTTAAGCATCTTGCCTTTGGCTCACGTCATGATCTCAGGGTCCTGGGATTGAGCCCCGTGTGGGGCTCCCAGCTCAGTGGGGAGTCTGCTTCTCCCTCTCCCTCTGCCCCTCCCTCTGTGCCCATGGGCGCTCTCTCTCTTTCTCTCTCTCAAATAATAAATAAAATCTTAAAAAAAACCACTGAATAATAACAGAAATGTTCCCTACATACATTTTCACTGTATCAATCACAAGAATGAAACTGTCCCATGTAAAGCATGATTTTTAAAAAAATCAATGAACTCAAACTGTCTAGCCCCTACAACTGTATCCCTCAGACCATAAAGCAAATACTTTGCTGATTAAGGCCCAGTGAATGTGAGCTTGCATTGGCCCAGAGTAGCATCTAGAGGTTTTTGAAACTGGTTTCTTGGCAGCCGATGTAGACCACACACGCTCGTGGCCTCATGTAAGGGAGTACCTGGAACAGCGTAAGAACTTGCACATTTCAAAGATCTTGTGTTGTCTTGGTCGCTCTGGCATCTGGAGGAATTTATCTGAGAAATCTTTGCTCCTTTGTAGCCCTGACATATGTCTTTTCTCAGCTTATATTTTCACTCCTACTTTTCTATTTTCGGCATTAGGAATGCTTTCCTTTGTTCAAGGCAGCCCATGAGGAAAAAACCAGCCTGCTGTGTAATCCTAACAACATTCATGAAAGAGAATTCTTTATAAGTACCCTTGGCACACAGCACCCCTCATCATGTTATAGGAATCCATGTGTGAGGAACAAAGAGGATTGTTTAGTCTGTAAATTGGCTATTCTGACAATGGGGCAATTTTGGCTTCTTTCGAAGCTTTGTAAAGCATTGCAGCACGAATCCTGGCAAGCAATCACAACGACAAGAGCTGCACCAGAGCTGATAAACACCGAGTATGGGCTGGAATATGTGTAAGGCAATCAGATGCATGATGTTTACATGATGAACTGTTATGAATTCCAAGTTAGGGTCGGGGAGAATTTAGAACCTTGACTGGACATTCAGGCATCATGGCAAATCGCGTCTAACATCATAATAACATTGTTAATATTATTGCTGCTAAACTTTTTACAAGCTTGCTACATGTCTACAACCACTCCAAGTGCCTTCAGTATGTCGTCCCACATAGAATTCTGGGAACTGGTCTTCTTATCTCCATTTAAAAAAAAAAGATTTTATTTATTTCAGAGAGAGAGCAAGCACGCACAAGCAGGGGGAGCAGCAGAGGGAGAGAAAGAAGTAGATTCCCTGCTGAGCAGGGAGCCCGATGGGGGGCTTGATCCCATGACCCTGGGATCATGACCTGTGCTGAAGGCAGCCCCTTAACCGACTGAGCCGCCCAGGTGCCCCAGTCACCTTATCTCCGTTTTATTCACAAGGAAGCCAAGGAACGAGATCAGGAAACATGCCCACGTTTTTAATCTGCTAATGAGACAGGGAGAGTAATGGAGCCGCATTGCCTCCACCGTCCTCTTCCTGTGTTTACATGTCGCTCTGGAGATGCACGGACTCTTCGATTTGGAGGTCACATAGCGATCACACCCCACCCTTCACCTTGGGGGTGACAATGCAGAGGCCTGGAGAGGTGGCCCAAGGTCAGGCTGGGTAGAGCAAAGAGTAAGTACCTATGGCTCTCTGCCACTCGACGTGATGGGCATGCTGAATTTGCTCCCAATTAATTTTGCAGCCAAGAGCCATAGCCTTTCATCGTAGGCCTATGCTTTCCAATTACATGTCTTATCACCTGCAGGAGTGGGACTAAATCCCGAGTCCTGTAAGCTTAAATGCACCTCTTAAAAATCTGGAAGCCTATGGGATTATTCATATACATACAGGGTCAGGAGATGGATCTCTTCGTTGCTTTAGGTAAATCTTTCCTGGGGTGCCTGGGTGGCTCAGTCGCTTAAGTGTCAGAATCTTGGTTTCAGCTCAGATCCTGATCTCGGGGTTGTAAGATCGAGCCCCTCGTAGGATACCATGCTCAGCGCAGAGTTGGTTTAGGGCTCTCTCTTCCTCTGCTCCCCTTCACTCCTCTCAAATAAATAATTAAATCTTTTTTTTAAATTTTTTTTTTTAAAGATTTTATTTATTTGCAAGAGAGAGAAGGAGAGACAGAGAGCACGAGAGGGAGGAGGGTCAGAGGGAGAAGCAGACTCCCCGCTGAGCAGGGAGCCCGATGTGGGACTCGATCCCGGGACGCCAGGATCATGACCTGAGCCGAAGGCAGTCGCCCAACCAACTGAGCCACCCAGGCGCCCAATAATTAAATCTTTAAAAAAAAAGAAATCTTTCCCCTGATAGTAGACTTTGGGCTTCGGGGACGCAGGGAGAGTCCTAAAGGCAACAGCGAACCAGGTCGGTCCCAAAGTCACATTGTAGACATCAGTTTAAGCATCTCCTAATTTCGCTTAAATGAGTTCGAGTCAACAGTTTCCATGTTCCTTACCTTCACCTTATGTACTTCTGGCTCTGAGCCAGGCTCACGGTTGTAGCTTCTGGGCACTTGGTATGTGGCTAAGCACTCCTGGGCTCACACGTTCCCTGGAGCCCTTAGTCCTCCAACAGCTTACCAGCCTTACCGGCCCTGCTCCTAACCCCATCTTACAGACGATGAAACTGAGGTTTGAAGAAATAAAGACACCCGGCCAACGCCGCTTTACCTGAATCCAAGTGATCGAGGTGCCAGGGGTCGGTGGCGGACGACATGGGGGAGAGGGTCAGCGGGGACGCCCCGCAGTTGGACTCCACCAGCTCGCCCTGGATGTGCACGTGAGCCGAGGCGTTCGTCTGCCTCAAGGCCGCCTTAAGAGGAGCAATCTGGTTGAACTGGACTCTGGAGAGGCACCCAGTGAATCCCGGGGTGTTGTATTTGTGAATCTCTTGGTCAATCTTCCCGGTTTCTAAAAGATAAAGAAAGAGAAAATAAAAGTCTATCCCACTCACTATATTGCTGCTGTTACAAAGCCTCGTCTTTGAACGCCTGTGTCCAAACCCTACTCCAGGTTTCAGTTTAAGATGTTATATTCTTTTAGATGAAATATTAAATGACTCGAAGGCTGAGGGCTGGAGACTTTGCTGCAAACGAACCTCTGAGAACATGTAGGGTGAGGAGACTCTGACTCTATTTAATAGTTAAAATAAAATGCACACATAAAGACCTTCCCAATACCTGTGGTATTGTTGAAACCAACCACATTCACTGGCTTCTGACTGATCTTTCTCCTTCTCTTTTCCCTCTTACACATACTGAACAAGGCCCCCTCCTGGTAAACTATGGTTCCGTTTTGTACCTCATTCTTAACTTTCTTCTTCAGAATTCTTTATTTAAAAAAGAGAAGAGAGGGAGTTCCCATAGCCTATAACGGCATATTTTCTTTCTCCAGCATCCAATCCCTGTGGAGTTCTGAGGTTTATAGAATCCCAGCTAGGATCTGATGGATGTTTTGGAAGTCAGGAAGCTTTCCCAACTCAATCACAAATACACCTGTGCACTTAAGAATCCCTACCTGCCCCCCAGTCTGTGAGTTCGACATCTTCCTAAACTAACATTCAAATTAGAGGGGAACCTGAGTAGAGGTGTTTCTAATGTACTGTTTCAATTAATATAACCACACATTGTCTTACCAGTTAGCTCAGCAAAGCCAGTGCCTTTTTGACCCTCTGTCCTGAGTTTTACAATCTGTGTAGCAGAAATGAACGTTGAAGGAGTTCTAGATCTTTCTTATGGGTGGTCTTCACAAGTGCGGTTCCTGGACCAGCAGCATCAGCATCACCTGGGAACTTGTTAGGAATGCCGGGGGTGGGGGTGGGGTGCTGGCAATCTGGGCTTCCACAAGCCCTCCAGGTGACTCTGTGGTCCGCTGAGGCTTGAGAACCACGGGCATAGCCACTGATTCTGCAGCACTATCAACCCAGGTGGTGGGCAAATGGCCCTTCAGAGAAGGGCAAGGCAACCTGCGTTCTGGATGGGAGATTATGATGACTGTGGTGACTGTCTTTTAAAACCAAGGACAAGGGGGAACCTGGGTGACTCAGTCGGTTAAGCATCTGCCTTCAGCTCAGGTCAGGATCCCAGGGTCCTGGGACTGAACCCTGAATCAGGCTCCCTGCTCAGCTGGGAGTCTGCTTCCTCTAGATCTGCCTCTCCCCCCGGCTTGTGCTCTCTCTCTCACCTACTCTCTCTCTCTCAAATAAATAAATAAAATCTTAAAAAAAAAACAAACAAAAAAAACCAAGGACAAGGATGTGAGATATTTCCCCTTCCACTTGAACTGTGAAAAACACAGACTTTGGGAAACAGAAGGCTACCTACTTCTTTAAAAAGTTGAAATCTGAGCAGGTGATGTTTCTTATTGAGGAATGAACTCAGATAAAGCAGTCTTATAAAATTTTACTCCTCATTAAGGAAAGAAGAAATCAGTAGAGAAGGGATCTTTTAGGCCTTGGGGGCAGAAGTGGATGTATTGATTACTCATCCTATTAAAGAAGCAGTTCAGTGACTGACCTGTACTAGCCCAATGTGAATTTTTTTTTTTAAAGATTTTATTTATTTATTTGATACAGAGAGAATGAGAGACAGAGAGCATGAGAGGGAGGAGGGTCAGAGGGAGAAGCAGACTCCCCGCCGAGCAGGGAGCCCGATGCGGGACTCGATCCCGGGACTCCAGGATCATGACCTGAGCCGAAGGCAGTCGCTTAACCAACTGAGCCACCCAGGCGCCCCCAATGTGAATTTTGATTAACAGAAGAGATGGGCAGCAAGGAATGGTAATGCTGGGGATTCTAACAGGGGCTTACTCAGCCAAGTACATAAAGAAATTTTAATTAACGATTCTTCATAGTTTTCTCCTGCAGTAAATTTCAGTCTGTGACTTTGAGCTAGAGCATGTTCCAGTTAGGATGGGGAGGCAGAATGCACCTGTGACTGAACAAAAAAATCCCACAGTCACGATGTCCCCTTGATGAACAGGAAGAGGCTCTGGTCCACTGACCCCTCACTGGCTGTTCTCTTCTTCCTCCTCCACTTTCTCCTCAATAATTGCAGGATTCTTGAATGAATAAATTCATGGATTTTCATTGAAGGAATGAATACAAAGTAAATGATTCAATCTTTGTCTCCTGGTCTCATATCAGAATTCCTTGTTCTGGGTTCACCAACTTGTCTTCCTTGCAAAGAGTTCATATATTTGGTTCCTATCCCCTCCTTCTGGTGATCTGCCTTCCTTTGAAACATGCTGAGGGTTGCTCCATCCAAGGAGACTCAGGGTGATTCTTTGTTAACAGGGTGGGAAGGGAGACCTCAGCTCCTTGCCTTCCCAAATTCCTATCTGGCTCACATCTGTGGTCGAGGCACCAGAACAAGCTGCTGCTGGGTGGCAGGACACCAGGAACAAGCTCACTCCATCTGCTGCTTCTCGTCCATAAATGGAGAATTCTTTTTAGCCTGTCCAGCCTTGGAGCAGGGCTCATGAAGGAAGAATTTTGGGGCTGGGAGCTACTGCCATCTGGTGGGACTTCAATTCAGTTCAATTCAATTCAATTCAATCAATTCAATTCATTGCGTGTATTCACTGCCTGGTAGCAGTAGCAGGAAGGACGTAAATACAGAAATTTACCCCAAGTAGCTCACAACCTAGCTGGGGAACCAAGCTTGTGAACAACCAAGGACTACAACTGAACAAACGCTGTACAATGATAAGAGTTAACATTTACTGAACGTTTAAAACTAGATGCTTTATACAAATTAGACATTTGATACCCAGAATAACCCTATGGAAAAGGGAGCGTTATTATCCCTCTCTCAAAAAACAGACTATATTGTTGTTTTTATATTCACTTGGATTTTGGCATTTCTAGTCAGGGACTCTATAGAAATGTCATAGTGAGGTTCAAAAGAATTTTTTTAATGGCTATTAGAAACTGCTTTTTTTCTTTTAAAGATTTTATTTATTCATTTGAGAGAGAGAGAGAGAGAAGCAGTGACAGCACAAGCATGGAGAGAGGCAGAGGGAGAAGGAGAAGCAGACTCCCTGCTGAGCTCGATCCCAGGACCTGGAGATCATGACCTGAGCCAAAGGCAGACACTTAGCCATCTGAGCCACCCAGGCGCCCCTAGAGACTGCTTTAAGACCATGTTTCATTAGTGACTTAGCCAGTAATAAAGTTTTAAAAAATGCCATGAACTGACGTCACAGCTTTGCCAGCCTCAGTTAAAGCACCAGCAAGTTCTGTCGATGCTTGTCTGGAATACACATCTGTCCTTCGGAACACCTAAGGCATGAGAGTAAAGCTATCCCTTTAGTGTGTTTGAGCTCATTACAGGTAAATTAATCTGTAAAATTAATTGAACGGCTTTCGCACTGAAATCAAATACTACAGCACAATTCACTGTAAGAAACTACTTTTTGCATGGAGACGTCTTGGCCGAGGTGCATGTGGGGGAGACCTGCTCTGAAGAATGCTAATTTTAGAAGTGCAGTACAATCACTTCTGAAATTACATTCTCAAGCTGTCCTGGGTATTTTAATACCTTACCTTCATAATGATGTGGGTTATAGCAAATAGCCCACTTAAAATATGACACAATTCCAGGTGAAACCTTACAAAGAAATGTGCACGATGATACTTTCAAGAAGGAGGCAGCGATTACATTTGCAATGCATTAGCAAGCTTTCTGGTTCCTGCTTTTCAGCTGCTGAATACCAAGTGCCCAGCAGGAGTGCTGTGAGAAGGGAGAGAAGGGGCATCTGCACAAGCCACCACCCTCCCCCGCCCCCCGCCCCGACCGCAGATCCATGCAAGGTCCCGTGCACACGCGTGAGCACCGCTTCAGCGGCTGGAATCCAGATGCTGACACCTCAACAGAGATTTCTCATTTACCTTAGAGACTATTTAAACTCATCCGGATATTCTTCTGGTGCCCCCCATGGAACCTATCCATCAGCTGATTTTTTTGTTTTGTTTTATATGTCTTAGAAATTCCTATCCATATTTTTTTTTGCGAGGGGGGATGGGATATGAAATATCCCTGTAAACTCAATTCTTTACTTTCTATGAAGGAGAGCCAAAAGATCTTAGAATGTCAGTGGGACCCAATTTAAAACTTTTGACAAGGCTCTCTTGTGTGCCCGTCACCGTGTTAGGGGCTGGGATGGGCTTTTAAGAATCTGTGGGATGGACGGAGATGGCAGAGCCGGGTGCCAGCCCCCAAGCTCACCTGTGCTCTGCAGAGACTCAGGTGCACCTGGCCCCATCATGGAGGGGTAGCCGTCCCATCCATTCCCTCACTCTGCTCCTGGGGGAATATTCCTACTGGAAGGCACTGGGGGTGGCCTTAGGTCATTCTCGGACTGGACATTAAATAACATGTGATCACAGGGAGAGGAAGTTCTTTTCTTCTCGTTCTCTTTTAATCCTTCACAAAGAAGCTGTCAGGTTGGCTCAGTTTGGGACTGGACTATCTTGCTCATCACTCCAACACTTGCCAGTTTCGCTTTTTAACAGCCGACCTCAGACCTGAACGCTCCAGGTACTGAATTTCCCAATATTCCCATGCCATGTGTTTTTACCAATCTTGTATCGCTACAGCAAGTGACACTGGTATTTTGTTTTACGGTTATATTGCAAGGCTTCCTTATAACATGCTCTCCTTTGAACATAAATTTATTTAAGGGAAAATGACGAGTCCATTTCAAGAACAATGTTAAGTAGGGGGTGCCTGGGTGGCGCAGTTGGTTAAGCATCTGCCTTTGGCTCAGGTCATGATCCAGGGTCTTGGGATGGAGCCCCATGTCAGGCTCCCTGATCAGCGGGGAGCCTGCCTCTCCCTCTCCTGCTCCTCCCGCTTGTCCTCTCTCTCTCTCTCTCTCATTTCCCTGGAAATGGGAAAAAATGTAAACAGAAAAGGCAAAACATGGTGCCGTTGGCTCTCCCACTACTGCTCTTTGGGGAATACGACTGTGGAGAAACTTGGTGCTCCTCTGCACTCCTTAATTTTTGGCTTTAAACACCTCTGTTCCACCCAAATGGAATTCTATTCTCTTCCTCTGTTCATGCTTAGTTCCTGTGAGTATCCACACTTCAGAACATCAGAGGTCCCCAGTCCTTCAAAAGGAGAGCTCCAAATGGCTTCCTCCCAGATTCTGCTCCGGGCTCTACCTACCTGGCCCAGGTGTGCTCTCTCCCTGTCCAGATGGGCCAGAAACCTGAATTTGTGCCTCCACTAGATTTACAGTTTTCTTGAGAGCAGGACTGAATGTTACTTATCTTTGTGTTCCTCCAAATGTCTAAAATAGCCTCTTGCACAAAGGAATCAGCCAGGGACTGCATGCATGACTAGAACCGTGACTATATGTTAGACAGTCTGTCATCCACACTTGGGTTGTGTGGGATGGGAACCAACACCAGAGATTGAGGTAGAGGCAAGTTCACGGTAGGCCAAAGTTTATCAGCGTCGATAGGTGTGGAATGTGGCTTTGAGAGAGGAAGGGAAAGTAGGAAATCCAGATCCAATACAGCTTTATATTTTTATATACATTTTATATTTACATATATATTTTATAAATATTTACATATAAATGTCTTTATATACGAACAGACTTTATATATGTATTTATTTCTAGAAGTACTATCATCTGGAAATCCATCTCACTGAAAATGCACTCCTCTGAAAATATAGTTGTCTTGCTCTTACCTCGACAGTGGTCTATTTAATGTTGAATAGCCATTACTATAGAAACCCTCCACCAGCCTCAAGAGTGAAGTAGTGGTTATATGGGCCCTAATGGAATAAATAGGAAGTGGGTTTGAAATCACTGCCTGCGTGAAGTTTTAAATAATTCTTGGACTATCAGACTGAAATGAGATTGGGGAGTAGTCCAAATGATACACACTGGGAAACATGACTAGGGTGCGGTTGGGCTGGCAGCCACCCTAAATTGCGACTCTCAAGGTTAGGGCTGAGCATCTGGGTCTCAGCTGGCAGAACACCTGGATGAAGGTTAATTACACTGGGTACAATTTTCCCATTTGGTTATAGTTGTATGGACAGGAGCCTGAGTGGGTCAATGGAACAGATAAATGGGAAATAACCGTAAGCAAAAGAAACTCAAAAAAGACGGGGGGCGGAAAAGGCAACAAAAAAGCCAAGGGCATTCAGCTAAAAAAGCAACATAAACACACACAAACCCCATTCCTCCATTTCAACATGATCGCATGATTAACATTAGGCAGGGCCCTGAGATGTAGGCATCCAGGTTCAGCATCAGCTCTCTGCTCTCATGGGCTAAATTTTTTGATCAGTGACGTCTTCCTCATCAGCTGCCTTTCAAAAGGTGCACAGCTAGAATTAAATCCGTGTACATAACTGATGTATAGAATTATGTACTATGACATTTTATTAATCCCTGAGAGAAAGACACTAATGAAATTTCCTTGTATTTATTATATGCTTTTCTCTCTTCCAGAGGAAGGCGGGACTAAAATATACAGGTGTGATTTAAATAGCTCTTGACCTGTGACAAATGCTAACTCAGTTACAAAGAGGCAATCTGTTGGGAGAAGCAGAATCTTCTCCTCCTACGTTGCAAATCTTTTTCTAAGGATTAATAAAACAAGATTGGATTTTTCCCCCCAGAAATAATAATAAAAAGAAATGTCTTAACGTGAAGATGCTAGCCCACACTTATTTTGCAAAATGATGAAGTATTACATTTTTATTTGCATAAACTTATTACAATCCCTGAACTTTGGGGGAATGTATATAAAGGTTGGAACTGTCATTCCCTATCTTAAAATCTAATCTGAGAACTACAAACTTGCTGAGTAATATAACCCAGTGTGATTACAATACAAAGGGAAGACAGGATCCCTGAGCTGTTTCCAAAACCCTGACATTTGGCATCATGCAGAACACACACATCTGAAAGATAAATTTTCCACTTTCTCCTGAATGTTTCAAGTTGTCAGACATGAGATAGAAAGCCTGGTGCCCCCTTCCTGCAGCTTGGGGTGCCCTGCTGCACAGCATGACTTTTCAGGGCTAAGAATAACAGGCTTTGCTGAAAGTAACAAGACCTTTCAGAAAACTGGATGTACCTGTCAGTCAAACCACAGAGTTGGGTGCCGTGGTTGACTTCATTAGAAAGGCAGGTCTGATTTTACCTCTCACAATCTTAGTAAATATCAGCTACATGTCCTAGCTATTTGCTACTGGAGAACAGAACACTACAGCGTTTCCCACAGGTTGGAAATGAACAGACCCGCCTCTTGCTCACTGGATTTTATCCCACTTTCCCTTTTGCATTTTAACTTGTTAGCAGCAGAAACAGAATTTTATGTACAAAATTACCAAACTGAAAAATAATTTCTTCTGTGTGTGCTCTGCTTCTGCTAAAACTTTTTTTTTTTTTTTTTTAGGTTTTGGGAAGCCCTATTACACTGTAGCCAACACCATAAGGAGAGTGAGTTTAGCTTTTAAGTTTTCCTTAATGCCTCTCTAAACCATTGAAGAGTATTCCAGCCAAGACTAGCCCAGGGTCATGTGAAGCTAACTCTCTAGGGAGCAGGGGCATTTGGGGCGATGGGAGGAGGGGAGGGTGCCGACTTCATCTGTGTCACAAACAACAGAAGTATAGGCTAGGAAAAATGTGTTAACAAATTTTTGTATTTCCAGATTAGGTCAAATAGAATGATTCAGTAAAATATTCCTTTGTTCTCACTTGTATTGTAATTCCTACCCCAGGGGCGTCTAAAGCTCTCTTACCCAAGAGAAAAAAAAATCCTTTGAGGGCTACGATTGCATGAAAGCCTGACCATTAAAGCATTAGAAAATGGACATGGAGGTAGGGGTCGAAGGCAATGGTTTTCCCAGGGCAATTAGACCTGTCACACACACACAGAAAGAGAAGAGAGCTGTTATCAGAAAGTGTACTGGGGGGGGGGCGCTCCCCTCCATTGGCTCTCCAGGTTACATAATTAACATAAGAAAGAATTCAAATCTTGGGACTCTGACATATGAGCGGACTTTCAGAAGACAAAACCTGGGGCGCCTGGGTGGCTCAGTCCACTGAGCATCTGACTCTTGGTTTCAGCTCAGGTTATGACCTTGGGGGTCCTGGGACTGAGCCCTGCTCCAGGCTTTGCGCTCAGCAGAGAGTCTGCTTAGGAGATTCTCTCTCTCCTTCTCCTTCCCCTTCTGCCTTTCCTCTGCTTGTGCACTTCTCTCTCCCTCTCTGAAATAAATAAATAAATAAAATCTTAAAAAAAAAGAAGAAGAAGAAGAAGAAGAAGACAAAGCCTAATGGATGCGTGGAGGCTGAACCAGAAACTGGGGTGGATCCTCACAGGAGTCCGAATGTTTCAACTGTACCCACCCTGGAATGGAGTCAAGGCGTGGATCGGGAGGCCTGTCGACACAGAAGTGTGCTTCTCCCCCCAACACCTTCTTCTCTGTTGTACCTCTGAAACCAATGCCTTTATTTCCAGATTGGAGTAATGGCCTACTAGGTTGGGGGAATTCTGACAAAGCCTACCTACCTTTCAGCAAATCATTTTTTTTTGTCTCCCATGACATTTTCATGGTCAAGACAGGTATGTGTGGGCTCATGAAAATAAGAGCATTTTTTTTTTTAAGATTTTATTTATTTGACAGAGAGAGACACAGCGAGAGAGGGAAAACATGCAGGGGGCGTGGGAGAGGGAGAAGCAGGCTTCCCGCAGAGCAGGGAGCCCGATGCGGGGCTTGATCCCAGGACCCTGGGGTCATGACCGGAGCCGAAGGCAGACACTTAGCAACTGAGCCACCCAGGCGCCCCGACAGTAAGAGTATTTTAAAGGTAGACTTAAAACAAGATGAACTGTGGGTGGAATTGATCAATGGGTAGAAATTGGGTTCAGAGGAGAATTTTCATGGTATGATTCCAAGCTGACATTTTATTAATTTAGATAAGGATATCAATGGCACATTGACCAATGGGTCATATGGCATTTAGTGGAAAGGGTGGTCATACGTGACATCACAGGGTCATGAGCCGAAGGGGCTCTGAGAGGCTGAAATGATAGCCTGGATCTAACTAGAGAAGTACAGCAGACACAAATACCCAATTACCATGGTTGGAAATGACACCCTCCGCCTCCCCATCACCTTCACTGTCAAGTTGGACGGGATACTCCCAACGGCAGCACGTACCTCCTTCCTCCCCTGTCCCACCCCAGCCCCCACAGGATTAGGGTATTTTAATCGCAAGTGACTTAGGAGTTAAGAGTGGGATGTGGTTGAGTCAAAGAAAGGATGAAGTCTAGATGCTAATCCAGAAGGTGGTTTCTGAGACCGTCTCCTATGGTCGTCAGAATAAGCCCAGAGAGGTGCTCAGTTCAGGCCATTCTGCACGAGGCAGCGATAAACGAGGGCGTATGGCAGCCGATCACCACTCTTGAAACTGCATTTCCTACCCCATCCTCACACAGGTCTCTGTCACTGAAGATCTTCCGCCTTGTGAACTGCTAATTACTCCTGATGGCACTGGTCTGCACTCTTCAAAATACAGAAGTTAGTCAAACGAATCTGTCTCTAATTTGCCTACATCAAGTGACTTCTATGACTCAGGTGGGGTTTAGAGGTCAGTTGATTTTCGTTTTCACAAAGGACAAGGGACGCTCTCCACAAGGTTTGCTTGGGGGCTTTCCTTTCCAGCTCTGACTGAGTTAGCTGAATGCTTATTTTCCCAGCTGGGCACATTCGCCAGGCCTCATTCTCTCTCCTCTTCTAGCTGCCTGTACATGTCAAGAACTTCTGTCTCCTCTCAGAAGGTGCGAATTAGAGTGGCAGCAGCACCTTGAAGAAAATGCATTTTCTCAGCACCGGTAGTCATGTTCTCTTGCTCTCATGCTGCGGGCTTTGTTTCGGAGAGGAGGAGGGCTTAAAATATTTTATGGGGCAACTGCATGAATCTCTCTTCTCTCCTAAAATAGGTTATTGTGAATCGAGGCATCCTGGAAAATGAATCTGCGTAGAGAAGATTTTTTTTTTTTTTGTCTAAACTGAGGACTTAACTCTTTTGCCATGAACACATTTCAGTATTTCTGACACACAGGAGACCCAAGAGCAGGGCCATGTGATGGCTCTCACGAGGCCTCAGCACTTTTGCCTCCAAGGGCCCCTTCCTCTATTAAAAAAAAAAAAAAAAGCCAGGGGCACCTGGGTGGTGCAGTCAGTTAAGTGTCCGACTCTTGGTTTCAGCTCAGGCTGTGATCTCAGGGTCATGGGATCGAGCCGTGTGTCAGGCTCTGTGTTCAGTGCGGAGTCTGCTTGAGATTCTCTCTCCCTCTCTCTCTCTAAAATATAATAAATCTTAAAAAAAAAAAAAAAAGCCAAACATGATATTTTAGGACTTTGTTGGTTTAAGATGAATATATTCGTGTATTAAAACATTTTCTTCTACCTCAAAGTTAATTTTTTTCTTCTAATTTTGAAAGAAGTGAAAACATTTTCAGGGTTCTCCAAAAGTACTATGGGCTCTGGGAAGTGTAGCTACTGGGCCTCATGGATGTGTTGGCCTTTAAAGAACGTATCTGATGACTTTTCTTGATGGCTTGGGACTCGACGGGGGACAGTTTTATCAAGCCAGGGAGAGAGCTACAAGGTAGCCCTGGGTTTTTCATTTTTGAGTAAGGGTCTGAAGTCACCTTTCTTTTTGGTCATTTACCTCTGTTTCTAAAGGTGGAGTAAAAACCACGCTACCCCGTAACACAGCTGCCTTTCTGCGGGGGCAACTCCACATCATAAACCACTTGATGTTCTCTCCCTCCTGAAAATCATCTTCATCTTCTCCGGTACTTTAAAATTTGTGAACCATTCTAAAAATCAAAGTCATCTTCTTCAAAAGATGACATTCCTTTAGCTATGATGCTATCTACTGTTTGTACAATTTTTTCTCAATGTCTGGTCTTTGGCAAGAGTCCATGGAAAAAAATGTGCTCCTAATTTCATAGAAAGATTGAGATGAAAGTCTTATACAGATCACCTTTCTCATGGAAACTTCATTTGTTCATTCATTCATTCGTTCATACAAGGATTTATTGAATAACTACTGTTTGCTAGGTGGTGGGAATTCAGTACTGAAAAAGAGAAGGTTTCTACCTTCAAGGACTGTAATTTGATCTCATATAATATTCTATTTTCTGACAATATGAGGAAAAATAATATTAATTGTTGCATGACTTAATGACTGAATAAGTGAAAGATGAAAGAGCTACTTCTCTAGGGTGAGCTCAAAAACCGGTTTAGCAATAAGCAAAACATCATTCCATTCCTTAGGGAAAACCTAGTGCTCTGAAATGCAATTTCACTATGAAAATTAAAGCTGGGAAAGGCACAGATTATGTGTGGGGGGAGACATTATTTTGAATAAGACAATCCGGGAAGGCCACGGCTGAGATGACATTCGAGCTCTGAAGGAATTTAAGGGAAGTCAGGTACTTATCGAGGGAAAATAATTCCAGGCAGAAAGAATAGTAACTACAAAGGCCCTGAGGAAACACACGTATGTGCATCCTGGCTTCCCCTTAAAGACTGAAACTCGGGGCTGGAGTGGGGTGGATCCTGCTTGCCCAGGTGTAGACTGGGTGGGTGACTTTCAAGCTTCCTGCTAGCAGCTTTGTATTTGATTTGGCACGTGAGCACTAAGGCATCCTCTAGGTGGGACAGCCACTCTTGTCTGTTGGATGAGGCTGAGGCAGCTCTGTGGCCCCACAGCCTGACACATCCTGGGTGCTGGACGGACGGTGGCTAACAGAGGCCTGGGACTGCGCACGGGCACTTTAAGACTTGAGGGAAATGGCGGACCACGACCTTTAGTAACCCCCAGCATGACATTCCCCAGACCTCAACTCCTCAGCAGATGTCAATGCAGTGATCAGCCCACACTAGCCACCAGAGCAAAGACCTATAAGGAGCCTGTTGTGGGTTGAGGTGTGTCTCCCAAAAAGAAAGATATGCTGAAGTCCAACCCTTGGCACCTGTGAATGTGACCTTAGTTGTAAATAGGGTCTTTGCCGATGTCCTGAAGTTTAGATGAGGTCACATTTGATTAGGGTGATTAGGGTGGCCCTCAACCAAGGACTGGTGTCCTTACAAGAAGAGGACAGACCCAGACACACGCAGGGATAAGGTCAAGTGAAGATGGAGGCAGAGACTGAAGTCCTGCTGCTACGAACCAAGGGCCACCAAGGGCCACCAAGGGCCACCAAGGACTGCCAGCAACTGCCAGAAGCCAGGACAGAAGACAGATTCTCCTTCTGAAGTCCTAGGAAAGAACCAACCCTGCTGAACCCTTGATTTCAGACTTCTGGCCTCCAGAACCAGGAGGGAACACATTTTTGGGTTTTTTTAGGCCATGCGGTTTGTGGCATTTTGTCATGGCAGCTGTAGGAACTAAGATGGTCTCCTGAGTGTCACCCCAGACCCCTTGCAGTCCTGGAAATGAGACCGGGGGGAGAGAGCGAGCATCTGCCCCTGAGAGAAGAGTTAGCCTCAAAGAAACACTTCTAATATGAGATATTTCATTGACCTTCGGTGCAAGCTTAAATCTCTGCCCAGCGCAAGCCAAGAACACAGGAAGGGGAGCCTCAGATCATGATGGGGCCAGCTGTGGAAAATGGCAACAACAATGCATCTTTTTGCTCATCTGAACTTAGTTCATACACTTTTAAGCCCTTTACAAACTAATGAAAATAATGCTTTCTTCATGCAATTGGCGACAGAGAAAGGGATCATTCTGGTCTTTTCTGGGGTCACTTCTGTAAGCTGGGGGCTCCCACTCTGCCATGGCCATTGCGTGAAGCGCCGAAAAGCTTTGACTCAGAATCCTCGAAGCGTTTGTTTCTTCTGGGTTGAGAAGTCTTACAGGGAAGTTGATCCAATAACTAGACGGGCCTGTTGCTGTATCTCCTGTTCTGCTGGTGTCTCCCTTTGTGACCTCAAGCGGGGTGGCCTCTGGGCCGCGGACGGGGCTGTGTCTCTCACCTGCTGGTGTGGGGGAGCTCTCTCCCCTTCTGGCTGCTCTCTTTGTCCCAAGGCTTGGTGGCCTCTGAGTCCCTTCTCCTCCTCCTTCTCCCTCCTCCCAACTTTTCTCTATACCTTACAAAGAGTTTGTGGGCCCAGAATGGTGAATTCGAGTCAGAGACAATGGCCTTGGTGCGGATGAGGCCTGGCATCCACGTGTTTACATCAGCACAGACAGTTAGGAGTCCTCACTTGTGTTCTCACTACACGTAGTTCAGCTCATCGTGTTTCAGGGTCAGCGCGGGTCTCCTTCCCTCCCCGTCCGGCCAGCCCATGGCTGCTAAACCACCGTACTCCACGCTGCTGTAAAGGAGCCCGAAGGACTCTTTTTTTTTTTTTTTTTTTAAGATTTTATTTATTTATTTGAGAGAGACAGAGTGCAAATGAGGGCAGGGGCAGATGGGGAGGGAGAGGGAGAGAATCTCAAAGACTCCATGCTGAGCGCAGAGCCCAACTCGGATGCAGGACTAGATCTCATGACCGTGAGATCACGACCTGAGCTGAAACCAAGAGTCCGACGCTCAACCAACTGAGCCATCCAGGCACCCCAGGAGTCCTAAGGGTTCTTCTAGAAACTACCGAAACACACATCACTGTTTCTAGAGATTTCCTTTGGTAAGAAATGTTACTGTATTTTTTCACATTTAGAGAAATGTCCTCGATTAAGGATCAAATACAAATCATTTCAAGTAATGATGAATCTAAAGATATTGCATCTGCACCTGAGTATCCTAAAGATTTAACACCAACAACTGAGAAGATTTCCTATATATCCCAGGGCAGTGAGATGTATTTTCTCTGCAGACAATTTAGAGTGGGATTCAAGAACTCTCCTTTCTTTACCTTGCTTACTGTTGAAATTCATACAGCAAAAAAGATAATGTGAGACACCAAGAAATATCCCTGGAAGTTGGCTACATTGAACCTGTCTTAGTGAATGAGTTTACTGAAGAGCCTCCTAGGAGAAAGGACAAACTTCCCTCAAAGGAAACTTTCAGAAGGTTACTTAAGTATTCCATCTCTCTAGTAGTTTAACTGCTCACACCTTTCATTTCCGGATCCGGACAAAGACACATATGTGAATGACACACATACAAAGAAGGGATGTCACAAGCAAGTCACTCTTGATATAAGAGCAGACTTTCCATATCTTCCTATACAAAGACAAAACACTTTCTCCAAATTTAGTATAAGATGAGCATCTGAATTGAAAAGTGTCCTTATTTATATTTAAGAATGGAGGCTTTGCCCCTTTGTGTTAGGTTTTCTAGAAGAGCTCCTATTTTTCTCCTCCTTCCTCATCAATGGCCAATAAAGGGAAACAGTAACAGTCATCGCTGACATCTTGAGCACATATTTTATGCAGGGCCCTGCCCTGTGCTGAGCAATTTACACGTGTTAACTTTTCTAATTCTTGTAGCTCCTCTGTAAAAATAGGTGATTATCTTGCTTCTCATTTTGCATTGGAAACAGGCTTGGAGCAGTGACAAATCTTAACCCTTCTGTTACTCTGATCTTAACTGTTCTCTGATGTATTCCTGATCAGGTGCTTGAAAGGAGAACATCTGGAAGCTGACAAAACTTCTGAAGGAGGTTATTATCTATTTCCAGAAAGTTAAACAGAAGGTCAGAGCCCCTAACAGCAGTTCCTATAGGTGCTGCCTCTCTCCCCCCTGGGACACCCCGGTAAGTGTATGAGACTCCTCAGGCTCCTGGGGGGTGAAGGGGCAGGTGGGCCATCCCCCCTCACTCAAGAGCCATCCTTTCTCATGCATTCAATCTCCAAACTGTCAAATACTCCCTCCTCTCCCATTTTCATTTAAGCCTGCCTCACTTTGTGTCTGAGTCCTTGGGGCAGCCTCGCTGCCTGCCATTTTGCCCCCCCACCCCGATTTCATACTGGTCCTTGCCCTTGGAGGAATGCTTCCAAAACTCAGATGGGATCCTCTCATTCCCCTTCAATGGCTGCCTGTAATGCAAAGAACGTGCTCCTCAAAATGATCAACAAGCCCATCCACTCTCTGACCCCACCTCCATGTCTGGTTGTCTACTCATGCCCTCTACCAACCCAGGGGTCCGACCACCTTGAACTACCTCCAGGCTGAGTCATGAGCACCCCTTTTGGCCTCCTCAGAGGAGTCTGGAGGAACAGGGTTGTTACTTTATGTGATGACAGGTTATTCTCCCCCACTAGACTTGAAGCTTCTCTCAAGGAAGGTGCATGTCTTCTTGTCTTGTGCCTTCTTGACATGCTCGATTGCCTAGAACCTGGGCTCCACAGATCATGAGTGAACGAGATGTTCTCCTCCTGTGCATACAACTTCCTGCTTGTCTGATACTTGTTTTGAATTTTTTGCAGACAAACATCTGGATGCTGACGATAAAGCAATTATTTTGATCCATATGCATACACTTAGCCATAATTCCTACATACGCATACAAACGTTGAGTTGAAATCAGGACTACTGACTAATTCTTTCTTCATGAAAGGCGCTGTGCCGGGCACTGGGAGCAGAGACAATCAGGCAAACCACAGTCCCCTGCAGGCATCTCACCGTCAAGAGTGAACATGGGCCCAGGCAAAACAAGGTAAGGGCCATGATGCACCTTCCGAAGAGCGAGCTGGAGGAGACTGGAGCAGAGAGGACCACGGGAAGCCTGCTGGAAGGGATGATGTAAATGATCCCTGAACCAGGTACAGTTTGAAGACGGAAGGAGGAAGGCAGACAGAGAGGCGGGCATGTGCACAACAGCGGAGCACATGGGGCATGCGCACAAGGCAGCCGAGGGGCACAGGCGTGAACTCTAAGTGCCACAGAGGTGCCGGGGTGCCAGATGAAGCCTGAAAATGCCCCTCCGGTGGATGTTGTGCGGGGCCTCAAGTTTCAAATCCGTTTCTCCTCGATTTGGTAAGCACTGGAGCATCCCTGAAGACTTGTTTTTTAATTGTAGCAAAACACACAATCTAAAATTGAAGAGCGTGGGAAACACTTAAGTGGAGATGCGTGTCAGCTCACCTTGGCATTGGTGGGTGAGATGAGTGGGGAAGGCACAGGAGACCAACACCGCCACGCTAAGTGAGGGCTGGTGAGGCTCTGACCAAGAGGTGGTCGCCCAGGAGAGGCCTCATTCACAAATGAACATCCTTCTAAAACCCTGGTTTTCACCTGCTCTAATTTGTCAAATAGGAAAAAGGATGATACCTGTCAGGAAAATTTTAAAAAATGGTAAATTAATATAATAAAGGACACGGGAGGGTTTGAGTGTTTACCCCTTGGATCTTGGAGAAGCTGGAGTTCAGTCCGGAGGCACCGGGCACTCAGGAGCTGGTGCTTTCCACGAAGACGATTCATTTTGATGATGAAGCCTCGCTGACCATTACTATCTGTGCGTCCATGGGCTGAAGAAAGCCTGGTTGCTCTTGGCGCACATGACATATTTTTATGATACAATTCTCTTCACTTCCTGTCCTTTAGGGATCATTTTATAAGAGTGAGTAGAAAGGTCGTGTGTGAAGCACGATTTAAAAAAGTGCACAGTGAGGGGAATCAGTGCTTTCCTTTAGATGGGAAAATTTAAGAAGTTCAAGTTGTGAATGCTAATAAAATGCAAATGTCACAATATTCTCCAGGCACATGTAACCACATATGTACATAATCATCCTCTCGAAGTGAAATAATAGTGGTGGATATCAGTATCTCTCATCTATAGATGAGGAAACCAAGACTTACTCTCGTGAAGCGACTCATCACTCAGCGACAGATGGCAGAACCAGTGTTGCCGACCCTCATTCTGGGTTTCCAGACACCTAAGTTCTGAACACCCACAAAAATGGGTGTTCACTCGGACGACTGGCGTGGCAAATGGAGTGGCTCTCCTAGAGACACAGACTGTGTTTTGCTGATTTCTATTCCTCTCTAGTTGTACAGTACCTCACTTTGTTTCCAAATTACGTAAAATTTTTCTGGAGGAAAAGTGATGTGACCCCAGATGAATCGATGTTGACTCACGGCACAAGGGAACACCAAAGGGATTCCCAATGTTTGAGCCAAGTATTTACTGTGAGTGTTCACATGTGGAAGCTGTTCTGCTCATTTCTTGTTCTACCTCTCAGAGTGCCTGAAAAACTGGGAGCAGACTGATAAACGGAGATCGACAACAGGCTTATTTCCTAGTAAAGGAAGAATCCTGGGTGGGATTATATGAAATCACAGGCGTTAAGTGCTTCAAGTTAACTTGGCAAACTGTTAAGGCTAGAATGGAAGGGAGAAAAAGCTGCCAATGGAAATAATTTTGGCTAAATCTCTTAATGCTCGGGGCGCCTGGGTGGCTCAGTCGTTAAGCGTCTGCCTTCAGCTCAGGTCATGATCCCAGGGTCCTGGGATCGAGCCTCACATCGGGCTCCCTGCTCGGTGGGAAGCCTGCTTCTCCCTCTCCCCTCCCCCTGCTTGTGTTCCTCTCTCGCTATCTCTCTCTCTGTCAAATAAATAAAATCTAAAAAAAAAAAATCTCTTAATGCTCTTAATACTGAAAGAACATTGGGAGGGGCTGAGTAATGAGTATCCTCAAAGAGCAGCGGGGTGGGGGGCGATGTACGGATATAGTGGGTTCACTTTGTATTGTCTAAGTCAGGAATCATCATTGTTAACCCTGTTATTGCTAAAGATAATAAGCTCTGCTAAACTTCTGCTTTTCAATGAGAGCACAGGGGCTGACTGCTTTACAAACATCTCATTTAAAACCAAGCTTCCCTGTTTTCATCAGTTGTGAAGTTTGTTTGGTTTGGTTTTGTCAGTAGTGACATCCCTTCCTCCAAATCAACGTGGGGTGACCTGTCCACATCAGCCTGGAGCAGCCCCGGGTGGGAGTCTGCCACTGTGTGTCCGGATCGAGTTGGGAATGGGAATTCCTTACCAGCCGGCTGGGCTGGTGACTGGCGGCGTAAGGTTGACTTGGAATGAAAGGATGTAGCAAACAAATTGGACTTTTTTCAGAACCTGTGTCTCTGACTTTGGAGGAGTGAAGCTGCAGCTCAGGGATGTTGTCCCAGGGAAGGGAGTTATCTCAGGAAAGGGAGAGATACCCCCCCACCCCAAACACAGAGTCAGAGGCTGCCTGCCCCTCTGTTTTTGGACTCGTGAGCACGGCTGGCTCCGGGGGGAGACTGGGCTGAGTGTGGAGGAAGGATGCAGTTGCAGTCATTCTCCAGAAGGTCTGGGTGGGTCTCCGTTTTCAGCTCAGCACGTCCTGGACTGGACCGGCAGTCTAAGGGCCGCCCCAGATAATTTCCCCCAGGTCATTTTAAGAATGTGTCTAAATCCCAGCAGAGCTGGACAATTTTGGCCATGTCAACGATTTTTCCACAGGAACAGTTCAAAGAACCAAAGAATGAATCAGTTATCAAAGGGAACCAGAAAAATGGGACAGAAAAGAAATACTTGGAACTAAGATTTGCTTCAAAATATTGGATACTAGTATTTGTTTGACAGGCTTAAAAACCAGATCTTTCAGTTTATCAAAAATACAATAGTCTCCTTGAATACTTTTCAACACCTGCTAAGGCTGGCCACTGAAAGCTTTGATTTCCTGGGTTTATCTGAGTTTTCAGGTTGTACAAGCCGGTTATGCGCTGTACAACTTTGTTATTCAGAGATATGCATTTGTTTTATCTCAAATAACATGAATTTAGGGCTAAACCTTAATTTCCTGGCTAAACTTTAGTCCTAGTAAAGGAAGCTTTTGATAATGAGCTCTGCGCATTCCGATTGTACTCAAACTAAAATCCTCGGTAAATACCGGAAGCCAGAGACAGACAGAAAAATATTAACGTAATATAAAATTGGAATTTTTTGGTTTGCTTTTTACTTTTTAAATCCAGCTTACTGAGGTATAATTTGTATGCAGTAAATGCACCTATTTTAAGTACAGTTTTGATGAATTTTGCCAAATATATACACATACGTAATAGTCTAACCAAGATGCAGAACATTTAAGTTGGAAGAGTGTACAAATTTCCTTTGGCTTCCTGCTATTTGTGTGTGTATGTATGTGGGTGGGGTAAATTCATCCCTGAGAATGAAGGTCCTTAAAAGAACTTTCACCCTAGTGGAGACCCTTGAGAACAATTCTATTTGAGATTTTTAATAGTCCTGCTATTTGTATAAGAAAGTTTATAGAAGAATATAGCATTGTCCTCAAAATCTTATCAGGTGATGTTGATTTATAGGAGAGTTTTTGCCACAGGAAGGCTTTTTTCTGCCTTTTTAAGGTCCCTTCAGAGACAAAAGGGAATGTTTTATAGGTGATGGGGCAGCACATCATCCTTAGTTTCCAGGTTCTGGGGGTATAAATCCTTTCAGAATGCATAGTTTTGTAGAATCAAGTATGAATCCATGACTATATAAAGGTATCTTTGTAGTACCTTTCATAAAATCTTCACCGGCTCCCTCTCTTCCATTTTGCTCCTTCCACAGCATTCTCTGAGGGGGGTCACTTTGGTGGGCCTTCTCAGGGCAACCACGCATTACTGAAGGACTTGAAAATGGTCCCCAAACAATTGCTGGGTGGCCTGCCCAGCTGACCTCGAGCTCAGAGTTAGCACCCAGGGCTCCTTCCCCTTGAGCTTTTATTAGCATTTGCATTTTCAATTAGCACTACTATCTCTAGACCACATTTCAGCAAAATTGAGTTCTAATTCCTCAAAATCACCTCATCTATTCTTGGAATCTGGCCAGTCCTGCTCTGAAGGTCACAGATATAATGGCTTGTGATATAGGGCAGGTGGCTTTGGAGAAAGGTAGAGAACGGAGCTTGTTTGTTCTAAGGGAGATGCCGGGGAGGCGAACTAAACCCTAACTGTGTGGTTCAGGAGAAAGCCCCAGATCAAGGATGCCCCCCTCCAGGGCTGCCTTCCAGTGCCTAGAATAGGACCGGAATGTGCTGGGAACTCAGTAAGTCTTTATGGAATAAATGACCAGATGTAGCCATAAGCAATGGGATCCATATTTCTATTTTTTTTTTTTCCTCACTCTTTGGATCTGGTACAAACGAGTTGGGGACATCTCAATCAGAGTTCAGAGGTAAAAGAACTCTTTCTTAATTACTTAGCACATCAGCAGAAGATAAAGATCTGAATTTACTGCTCATAAGGAGATAGTAAAGAACAGCTTATCTACTAAGACCAATTTATTAAAACCATGGAACATGCCTGCATCAAGAGCCCTTGTAAGAGGCAGACTTGATCTGTTGCCTGGTATCCCTCTAATAATTTATGATATCACTAGGAAATGTTGGTTCTGAAAACAAGACAACCTCTGAAAAGAATTTAACTGAAGTGCACTTTGTGGTTACAAACACCTACCATCAGAGACGGCGTATCGATCCCAGTGGGTATGATGACTGGTTGCAATAAGCCACAAATTGACCCACTAGTTGAATGGATCTTATGCGTTGTCTATTCTATACAGCCTCAAAAAAATCATTACATCACTATAAAGAGGAGTTCATTGGACTTCATACTCATTTGTCCCTTTTTAACGTAATCCTCATATCGTTGCAAGAATGAGCAGAGTTGTTTTGGAATTAAGAGTGCTGGGTTGGAGTCCCAGCCCTGCCTTGTACAACTGTGAAGCCTTTGAGAGATGTTCCTTGACTTTGTTGAGCCTCTGTTGTTTCAACATGCGAATTGAGGATTTGGGCCTCTTTTCCAAACTCCCTGAATCTAACCCATCAGCAGGTACGGTCAGCAGTACCTGCAAAATATACCAGGCATCTGCCCATTTCTGTCCATACCCATGACTTACCATCTGGTTCAAACCACCAGATCTCCCAACTGGATTCCTGCAGTGGGCTCCCACCTGGCCTCCTCGCCTCCACTCTGCTCTCTCCACAAACCATTACTCAAAGGCTAAAATTTCAAAACCCTCCAGTGACTTCCCATTACACTCATACTACAATCCAAACCACGAGGCTCTCCTCAGACTGGCTGCTGCCTCCTCCCTGCCCCCAGCTTCTACTCTTCTCCTCCTGGTTATTTCACCAGGTCAGCCACACCTGATTTCCTTCTGTTCAGGAGACCAGCAGCCTTGTCTGGCCTAGGGGCCTTTGCTCTTGCTATTCCTAGTAGCCGGAGCACCCTCTCCTTTGATCTGGCTCCTTCAAGTCCTCCCTAGAGAATCCGTTCTAAAGATAGTACCCCCTCCTTGACCATCCTCTATCATATTACTGGTTTTGTTTTCTTTGTAGTATTTACCAGTGATCTAAAGCATCTATGTCTTTACTTATTCTTGTTTGCTGTTTTTTTCGCTCACCAGAAAGTCAGCTCTGTGAAAGCAAGACTCTGAATCTTTCTTCACTGTTGGAGCCCCAGCCCTTAGCACAATGGCATTTACTTAGAAGGCACCAGTTAAAGAGGGATGGATGAATGCAGATAGAAAATGGTATCTATTTCCAAGGGTTGATGCGTGGCTTAAATATCAAAAACGCTTGGTGAAGGGTTTTATGGTTGTTGGATTTTATCAGTCATTTTATGAGTCTCTAAGTAGAAAATATTATACTGACATTTACAAATTTAGGTCATAGTCAGATGAAAAAAATCTTTTATCACATTAGTGTATCTGCCTGGTATCCTTGTGCTTGAAGCTGTTCATGCTTATTGTAATGAAACCATTCACCAACTAGTAAGGATTCATTATTTGCTTCTGCTTTATGGGGCATGGCTGGAGTATGAAAGATGTGAAGTCCCTATCTTTGCCTTGAGGGTGCTTACAAACAAATGAATGCAGGGCGCCTGGGCTACTTTGTCCTTCTGATCGTCTGTAGCATTATAATCTGTGCTCTTCTGCCCCACACTATAGTCATTTCCTGTGCTGGTGCCTTGCCTCTCTCCTGGGGAGAGGAGTCCATAGCACAAACCATGCTCTCCATAGTTATTCTGAAACACCCATGGTAGAATGGAAGGCACCCAGGAGAGCTGTGGAATTAAACTGAATGATGGAGGGGCACCTGGGTGGCTCAGGTCCTGATCTCAAGGTCCTGGGATTGAGCCCCACCTCTGGCTCTCTGCTCAGCAGGGAGTCTGCTTCTCCCTCTCCCTCTGCCCCTCCCCCCCGCTCATGTTTTCTCTTTTAAAATATTAAAAAAAACCAAAAAACTGAATGATGGATCATTGCCTAATATATATTTTTGTGGGTCCTGCAAAAATATCCTCTAATAATGCAGAAAAATATCTCATTTTGTCTTGAGAAAAAAATGTATGCTTTACTAATAATACGTTCCCTTCAAATATAAAGATCAGATTGATGTACTGGAAGGCTTACTCTCGTTTTCTTATAGCAGGCTCGGTTGCCTGGACCATGCTACATACACACCTCTGCTGGGGCCCACATGGGACCGATGCTTGAATCAACGAGGTGGGTGTCTGAGAGCAGAGCTTTCTCCTTGTCTGATCTCTCTGCTAGGGGAGAAACAGTCTTGACTTCATTGTGTAGAGGGCTAAAAAACCCCAAAAAACAAAAAATGACTAGATGAAAAAAAAATTCAGATATAACCAGCCAAAGAGGTTTTGGAAGCAAACACACACACACAGAGATTTTTCTGAAGTACATCTAGACACAGACATGCACTGAGCAATTTAGGGGAAAAAAGTTGGGGGTGGAGTTTGATTTGATGACAACTCCAGAACGTTAACAGTCCAGCTCAGGACTGTTAAGATGCCATGCATCCTTAGCTTGCCTGGTTTCCTCCAGACAGATTCTGGTTGGATAACATAGGACCCATTATCCACGTTAACGGACAGACGTGCTTATTTCAAGTTCTGTTTCCTACTTTCTTCTGCTTTTTCTCCATGCTGGTGTCTGAGCTTCTCTTACTTCTCCTCTGAGTCATCACAAAGAGTGAGCTCTACATCCTGGTGTATGTTTTGTAGCGTTTAAGGACATTAGGACCATTTAAGTCTATCATCACGACAGAGCCCTAGATAATGTGATTTTGACCTGCAAAGGCCTAATTTATCTCCTCTGTGAGGCTCTGGCAGCCAAACAACCAGATACCTGGTCACTTAAGTGATAAAGTGTGACAGTTGCACATTTTTCAAATAGCTGTGTGTTTAGGTGGCACGGAGGTGGGGCACCAATGGTGGGAAACATAAGATGTTGTGTTTGACTCTCGTTACACAGTGTTGAATGTTTTTCCCATGTTTCAGGTAACCTAGGTCAGTCCATTTGCACTTTGGCTCTCATTGTTCATTTGTTTTCTCCTAAAAGCCTTATTGAGACAGTTTCCTATCAATTTCTTGGAAGGCTGATTTCCTCTTTTTCATCTTTGGGGAGAGAACTTGGTCCCCCTTGTTTACGTGGAAACTGGAACCTGTAAATGAAGGCTGATCATCTGGTATTATTGGGTTTTTATATGCAGAGAATTGTTCCATGGGAACCAGACTTTCTTCATAAAAATATGTTATTTTTTAAAAGATTTTTTTATTAATTCAAGAGAGAGAGAGAGAGGCAGAAGCAGCCTCCCTGCTCGGGGAGCCTGACGCGGGACTCGATCCCAAGACCCCGGGATCATGACCCGAGCCGAAGGCAGATGCTTAACCATCTGAGCCACCCAGGTGCCCATAAAAATGTATGTTTAATCATAAATGCTATGTGCTGTGAGTAATCATAATTTTCTTACACTTCACATTTAACAGAAACGACATCACATTTCGGTGTTCTGAAAATGTTAACATTCTACAGACGCGTGGGAAGGAGAAGGAGGGGTTGTCTTAGGAAAACATGTCCACGGTGTGCTTTTGGTTGTTCTTGCAATTTTTTTTTCAAGATTTTATTTATTTATTTGACAGAGAGAGAGAACACGAATGGAGGGGAGGGGCAGAGGGAGAGGGAGAAGCAGACTCCCTGCTGAGCAGGGAACCAGATGCGGGAATCAATCCCAGGACCCTGAGATCATGACTGAGCCGAAGGCAGACGCCTCACCGACTGAGCCACCCAGGCACCTGTTCTTGCAATATTTTAAAGTAAAAAACACTTCCTTGATACCAAGTTCAGGTTCTCCTCGGGTCATCCAGGGAAGGCTCAGGTACATTAAGTGCCATCGTAAGAAGGTGAAGGAAACTGCAGATGCCACAATGCAGAGCCCAGTGATAGAGCTCAGAGGGCTTTCATATAGTCCAAGGGGCCAAACTCCAACTTACCGAAAGGACAGGTAAGGTTGGAAGAGAAGAGGAAATGCTGCAGGGGGTGGGAGGGCATCACTCAGTGAGCAAGGACAACAGAAACCCCAAAGCCCAACAGATTTCCAGGCACCGTTGTAAAGGGGAAGCTAAGTGTGCACAGCATTATTTCAATTAAATGTCACATTAGGTAGGAGGAGAATCCGTCCAAACGGAATGAAAATACTGATGTTAGAAAAGATGGATAACATCAGAGCTGGAACAAGTACCAGCTGGCTGAGCTCTTACAGCTTTGCTCTTGGTCTTATGATTGTCTAGCTTCTCTACCTCTAGCGACAGCTGGCTTGGTCCTTGCCCAGGTGACAGGGTGCCGGCTCTGGGCTGCGTCACTCTCCTTACCCCCAGTGGAAATCTGCCACCCAGGACCCAGCTGTTCCAACTTAGCTCTCCTCCTCCACGTGCCTCCCAATGGAGAGTGACGGGCAGACCTCACGTCCCCACATCCCTTCTCCTTCAGCTAAATGCCCCCAATTCCCACTGCTGTTCCCTGAGTTACCTCCACTGGCCACTTTCTGGCGTGGCAGTGTCCACCCCACGATGTGGCCCCCCTAACTGGATGCCATTCCAAGAAGGCCCAGCCATAGCTCTGCTACTTGGACGCTCAGCTACTCAGCAGCCCTAAAATCGCCTTCTTTGCGTGGCTGGATCACAGTGTGCACGCTGCTGCCCTCCCAGGCTCCTTCCTCTTGGACTCGGGTCATCGATTTTTTGGAACCTAAATGCATGAGCCTGTATTTAACCTTCATTTTATTGGTTTTGGCTCAGACTTATAGCCACTTAAAATAATGATGATAACTTACATGTAATTATCATTTACAATGATCAAAGTGCTTTCACATATGCTATTATAATGAAGTCTGATTCTCTTATTTGCCGTATCGGCTTTCCCTCTTGAATGTCCATCATCTGGAAATCTGATGAATAGGAATGACAACAGTTGTCACTGATAAACAAGCTAAATGGCAAGGAACAAAGACCCCGGTCCTGTGGACCG
>NC_138380.1:6768335-6905551 GCF_054177405.1 Leptonychotes weddellii
AGACCAGAGTGAGTGGGAGTGTGAAGGGCCCCAGGATAGACCCCGACACGCATGAATGAATGAATCCATTGACTTCCTGCTTCATGCCAACGAGAATTTCAGGCAATCAGTGTTTGACTTGGATTTGTTCTCCTCGCTATCAACTAACTCATACTTCACTTCTGAGTCACAAACGCTGAATAAGCACCTAGACAATGCCTCGCACATAATATACATTTCCAGGACTATTCGTTGCATAAGTGAAAAAATATACCGTGACAGATTGTGTCAAATGTTCTGCTAAAATTAAGAAACACTATGTCAAGACCATTTGACAAGGCTTTACAATGCTTGCCCTGGGACACTAATCACCCATCGCACTCTGAGGGGTATAATTAGATTGTGATCAATCGGCTGGAGCCCAGTTAAGACAGCCCTCAGGCCATGCGCACTTTCTGGTATACAAGCAACAACTCAGGCTGATCAGAACACGTCCCTGAGTTATGAATCTCTGGCCTCATGGAGCCCCTTTTTGTTAATCCCAGAAAAATGGAAAATGGTTAGCTCGGTATGGCTTGATTCTGGGGAACTCCTGTTGGGTTCTACAAGTCATACTGTTCTCCAAATCCTCACATACCATCTATTTAGAGATCTCCTCCAGAATTCTGTCAGTCATCATTGTACCAATCACTGCTTTTGGGAAACTACTTTTTAAAAAGGTTATTTCTGGAAGTTGGCATTTCCCGGTGTCCATTTTTCAGCACCCCTCCGGAATTAGAGCTCCGCTATAGTTACTGATTGATCACCTCTACAAATGCATTCAGCACCTGAGGTGGTTTGTCTGCACCTGGTGAATACAAATTCTTATAATGAAATTAGTTAATTACCGATTGATGGAGCAACTACCGTATACCAGGAAATACTCAAATAGAGACAGGAGAGATGGATGAGGGAAAGGATAGAAAGAGGAACAGGACCCTGCTCCTGAACTGAAGATGGACAGACTAGATATGAAACATAAATAAAAGACATTGACAAATACTGAGATAAAGTCAAGTCTGAGAAGGGCTGTAATCTGGGCAGGCAACAAATGTGCAGTGAATGTAGAGTAGGAGCAGGCCACCTGTGCCCAGAGAGCGAGGTCCTAAGCACGGAAGGACAGAGTTCCTAGAGGTTGGGATGAATCCCATGGGGCTGCAGGGAGAGGGCTGGGCCAAGACATGATTAGGAAATTGGGGTCCCTACAGGTTCTCCAGCAGGGAGTGGCTGGACCAGCTTTGCAGAGAATTCACTGGAGATGAGGGTGGGTGCGGCTGGAGCCTGGGGCTCCCCAAACCTCACCTTTTCCAGAGGGAGTGTTCCTCTGCACTTTCTTGTTTGAAGGTAATTTTCCATTGTAAAGACATTCAGTCTGGAGTCCTCTAAACATTTACTATGGTGAGGTTGAGGATTAGCATTTTAATGGAGTTTCCTTTCTCAAAGTGCTCCCTGTAAGTGGTTAAAACTACCCCTTTCCCTCCACCACTGCACAATATTGATTGCAGAACTCCAACGAAGAATGGCTGATCATAGAGACAGAGCCATGCCTTAACCAGAAGTAATGAGAAAGAACACTTGCAGGGTAAACTAGAATGAGAAAATACTAAATATTCAGGAATTTAAAAAAAACTTGAGATGGACTGACTTCCAGACTAGCCTCTCACTCCTCAATCATTTGGATTATACAGAAAGAAAGTAGAGGACAGTTTTCAGGAATACAGAGTTTTAAAATAATGAAAGTAGCTGAATGGTTATCATTTCTGACTTGTTCATAAGAAGGATGACAATCTCACACCTATATTGTTTTGTTGGAAGCCTGGTAAGAGGGGATTTTGAAGACAAGAAAAACCACCATGGCATACCAGTTTAAGGGTCATGGGAAAGGCCTCTCCACAGGGACCCAACTTCTCTTGACATAAATAGCTCCGGGCTTGGTTGATTCAGACAAGGAGAAGAAATTAAAAACATACAACACTCTTCCCTTTTGGATGCACTAGTTAAAACTCTGCTCAATCAATCCCCTGCTCTCCTTTTACCTCCGCAGGGCACATAACTCAAAGACCTCTGGAAGAGAGGAGAGCCCCTCCTCTGGGGTTATGGGGTGCACTCTCCTTCTCTTCTTCTCTTCCACCCCAATCTCTCATTGGGAAATTGGACATTGGGCCAAAGGTGGAGTGTGGTTTTGGGGGAGTCAGCGATTCGTTGTCAGTGTACTGAGGTTTTCTGTAGTTCCAGTGTACTTCGTCCAAACTGCTCTATACTCCTTCACTAGTGAGAGAACAGTAAGGCCACACTAATTCATCTAAATTTATCATGTCTTCAGAAGTCTGGGGATATGCAGGTTAGAGCAACAAAGTCGTAGAGAAAGACCCTGAGCTTGGCAGTCAGACAGACCTGGCTCCCACCCCCATTTAGAAGATGAATGATTTTGGACTAGTCACTTCATCTTTCTGATCTGTAAGATGAAGATAATACTAGGTACCTCTTAAGAATAGAGTGAGAATTAACTGGGACAATATGAATAGAGCCCTTAGTTTAGTTAATGGTACATAATAGACTTTTGAGAAATGGTTGCTATTATTAGTTCTATTACTAATTTGCAGCCGCCCTGGGATTCAAATAACAGCCAGGAGCTATATGCAAAAGAAGGTCTTTCAAATAGGCTGTTATGGACTGGGTCTATGTAGTACAGCTTCACTATCGGTTTTAAAAACAAATACCTTCTGAATAAATGAAATGTAGTGAGCTTCCAACCGGAACAATTCAAGTGAGTAGGTGTAGTCTGGTAAGAGGTATTATTATATAGAATTGAAAGGAACATGGAGATTGAGTCTTCTAAAGTAAGATTTGTGTTATTCCAGATCTTGATTGGCCACCATGGTATTTCCCCAGTCCCAGAGCTAAATGCATGTGGTATGCACACTGAATTCCTAGAGGGACCGTAACTGTGGGTCAGAATCCAGAACTTGGCCCTGCAGACCAATTCAGAGGAAATGGCCAATCGAGGGCTATCTAGTATTCCCATCTGTGAAATGGACTTGCACTACGGGAGCTTCAAGTTTCCTTATAATTTGACAAAGGATTTCATGATTTCCTTGTTCTGGAAAAAGTAAAAAGGGACCCAGAGAGGCAGTACTTGGGTTTCTCATTTTCTCCTCCCCTCATCTCATTAAACATACAGCGTCAAATAGGCGAACAATCTCTAAATAAATAATCTGAAGGAATCCATGATTTCCCCAATTCTTTGGCTTCTTAATCAAAAGAAGAGCTTCCTTTCCATTGTTAATCGTGTAAATCAATAGAAAATGTGGGAGGGAAGGACATTAACTCAGAAGGCTGAACTTCTGAAGTGCTAATGGTGATGATTAGGTATTATGCAAAGAAAAAGCAGAATCAATTCTCTTCTTCACTGCACTGCCTGTGGGAACCAGTCCCCGAAGGGAGATCAGCAGAGTCTTGAGAGCAGGCTGCCAAATGTGAGGGTGAAAAATTAAAGCCTTCTTCAGGGATAACCAGACACCATTCTAAGTTTCAAAAGGGGAAAACCAAACAGGCAATTTGATGCTTTTTTTGCTCACCCCCCCCCCAAAGTGAAATAAACAGAACCAATTACTTTAAATTTAACGAGCGATTTGAGGAACATATATCCTTTATCTTTCCTCAAAATATTATTTTATTTAGGGGATAATTAATTTTGCAGGAGTGTAAAAGCATGCTCCTTTTGGGTGATATTTTCCAGTTTTGGTGTTTATGCTTAGAGAAAGCACTATATATTATTATCATTATTAATTACCATCCTTGCTATAACAACAAACTAATTTGTCCTAAGTTTTTTAAAAAGGAAGCCCTTCTCATTAAACAAGTCTCAAAAACCCTACAACACATTGAACAGTTCACAACACCACGTAAATCTCAGCTCTGCTTTCTCACACACATACACACGGCATGAAGCAATACTCTACCACATTTTCCTGATTTTTCTTTGCTTGCTCCCAGCTCAGTAATCCTGTGGGGTGTAGGATTGGTGCTTCTGAAGCAAACCCAAGCACTCTCCGTGGTTTAGTCCCACAGTGCCATCCCGCTCCCAGAGGAACACCCGACCTCCCAGAGACCAGATCAAGATTCAGAAATCCCTTTGCCAAACGCCCTGCTGGCAGGGTGTTCAAATCCAGGTTCAGCACCCCTGCTCCGCGCAGGGACTCCCTCCCTCTCGCGCGCCCTCGGACCGGCTGGAGCGGCGCGCGCCTTCCCAGGGACCCAGCATCTCAAAGTAGTAAGCCTCCAGCTGGCAATACTTGCCTGGTCCAGGCAGCCCCGGCTCAGGTGTGTCCCTCGCTCCCGTGATGCAGGTGGATTTCCCAGGGGCCAGTCAGGCTTCGGGACCCCCTAGGGCCGTCCTTTGTCGGCAGCTGGAATTCCAGCCGCTGCTTTCCGCCCCGGGACTGCGGGACCACCGCCCGGACCCGGAGAGGCAGGTGAAGGGAGGGGGGAAAACCCGGAGTGGAGTACCGGGCTGGCGGCACACATCGGCTAGTGCCGAGAGCGCGCCACGACTCAAGGCAACGCCTAATACACGAACTGGAGTTTTTGGGAGGGTTTGTTTTTAAATATAATTTTACTTGCAGCCCCCACACGTTGGCAATACACACGGCACGCGGGCGAGTCGGCCTTTTCTGGTGTTTGGGGCTTGGAGCTGACGCCTCGGACCACCTGGGTCAGAAACCTTGGAGGCTGCTCATCTTTAAGGAGAGCTTGGCCTTCTGGGGGGAAACTCTTCGGTTTACTTATTCACTTATTCCATGAAAATGATGTCTGTTCTCGTGGTGGATGGCATTCGTCCTGGGATTCGTGTGGAAGGGGTGGCAGTGTTTGACGCTATCGGCAGGGAAAGACACCCAAAGCCTGGTTCAGTAGGAATTATTTCTCGGGGACATTTGGTAACTCCGGGATCTGGGAAAATAAATATAACGGCCGCTGATTTTTCCTGAACTCCGAGTGACCTCTCCTTGCCTCCCAGTCTTGCCCAGGCGTCTCAGGTGATTCCTTGCAGCTGGGGGCCCACCTTCCTCACTCTTCCAGTGGAGGTCACCTGTCAGAGACTGTAATTGTATGAAAGCCCCACGGCTCTCCTTTGGGAAGGGGTAAATCATCTACACCTGTCAGGAGCATCTTAATATTCTGCATTCTATAAAATCAAGTGGCTTTCTTTTGCATATGTGTTGCCTCTCAAAGACAGGTAAAACAGGAGGACCGGGTAAGGGGCGAGAAGATGCTTACTCAGACCAAGGTGGAGCCTCTGAAGCCGAGGAAACATAAACCTCACTATGTCTCCCTGCCTAGCAGCGGGAATGGTCCCTCCTCCAGGTTATAGATCATATCAGAGACAGGGGTTCAAAAAGAGTGGTAGGTGAGGCAGGAGGGTGGGTGGGAAGAGGGAAAACTTTGGCCAAGGGAGAGAAAACTAGGAATCTGCAACTTGACCTTTACAAAGGGCCCTGTCTGTGTTTGCCAAATGAAGGAAGAGATGAAGTGTCTGTTTCATCTTGACTTTCTAACTGATGACGGGGGGCTGCAAAAAGGAGTATGATGCACAAAATAATCCACCATATCAGATTATAAGTGCCCGAAACCAAAACATGAAGAAGGAACAGTCAGCCCTTTCTCCAATATTTATTTAAATCTGTCATCTTTCAAAATGCTGTAGCCAACATATTGTATGTCTCCCTTTATATGACAAATCACATTTGGGGAAAGGCAAAACTAGAGGGACAGAAAAAAGATCAGGGGCTCCCACGGGCTGAGAGTAGAGGGAGGGGTTGAGTACAAAGGGCTCAAGGAAAATGTGGGGCCTACAGAATTATTCTACGTGTTGAATATGGTGGTGGTTATTTGAATATATGCATTTGCCAAAACTCATTGAACTCTACAAGGGTGAAATTTTCTGTGTCTAAACGAAAAAAACATGTTGCAGCTGTAATAAAGATAAAATTAATCAAGTTGAAGGACTTTTCTTTAAAAGTCCCTGTGGTCAGTTGCTCCTCTCCCTCCTTCATCTCGGAAGTATGATCAAGAGCTTATTCACTATGGAGAAATCACAGACATATGCTTGGAATTTCACAGTGAAGCGTCCTTAATCCAATTTATAGCGTATACTCTGCGTGGTACAGGGCCAAGAGTTGGCTAAAAATACATAAAAGTCCAATCCTTTTCATGCTGTGCAGTCATGAGTAGAGATTTCTGTGCATGAGGTTAGAAAGACTTTATAGTAAGGCTTTGGAGAGGTGGGCAGATAAGAGTGGTCAGATCTTGGAGGAGGTAGCAGAGGGAAATAAATGCCTGCTGATTCTGGAAAGACCAAATAAAAACAATGTGGCAACCCAAAGTAGTGGTTCTCAAACCTGGCTGCTTATGGAAATCACCTGATTCCCAATAGGTCTTGGGGCAGGGTCAGAGCATCGCATTTTTAAGGAATTCCCCCAGTGATTCTTTGCAGCTGCCTAAGGCCAGTGCTGGGAATGTGAGTTTAAGAGTGGCCAAAGCTAGAGTATTGTTTCCTAGGACAGAAGGAAAGTCCTTTCTTTTTCTCCATGAGGAAACAGACTGGGCTCCTGGTGGAGAGGTAAGCAAGCAGAGGATGTGAGGGGGCTGCTGGGATTTGTCTGCGTGGAGGGAGGCTTTCCCTGGGCGCTGGGGTGATGCCCTCCCAGAGAATCAGGGAGCAAAGCCAAGGTAAGGCAAGCATATAGGGCTGTGTGTCTGGCAGGCAATAATTCGGAGAAATCCAGGGTGTTGCTCTGCGTTGTTTGCCAGTAGATTCCCAGCATCTGGCACAGTCCCTGGGCCCGTCAATAAATATTGGTTGACTGAGTGGATAAATGAATGCAGCGCAGCTAGGCATCTTCACCTCTGTTACCTAAGCATATAAACCCTACAGCTACCCTGGGAGAGAGAGATTATTTTCCTTTCTAGCTGGGGCATCTTCAATACTCAGAGAAGTTATTTACCTGAAGTCGCATAGTTAGCAAAGGCAATGGATACTTTTGCAAAAGAAGAACACAGATAAGCCCGGTAAGTTTCTTTCCAGGCTATTGGGATTTTGGTGATGAACTTGAGTGTTCTACATTTTGAAAACATCTGAAAGACCGATTTCCTAATGAACGATTAAATTTTGAGGTCAAACCAGTAACTCTGAAATGTTCCCTAAGGAGTGCGAGTGTATCTATTTTGGATGCAGGTTCTATGACATTGAGTTCTTCCATGATGGCTCCAATTTGTGTGTGAAGGCAAGTTGCCTTCATTTTCTTGCCTCTAGGACTTTTTAAATGACTTCACACTTGGTTTGGAATATACCTATTATTTTTGACTTTTTTTTCTTTTTTATCAACCAAACAGGAAGTGTGGGTTAGATAGGAGCCAGTTAGTACTCACAGACCTCCCACTGGATAATCTCTTCTTAAAAGCAACTAAAACTTAAAAAAAAAAAAAAAAGACCATGCCCATTATCACTTATTCATAAAACATGACCCTGAGAAGCATGCCAACCTCCGCACATCTGTGGCCTTCCTCCAATCCTGATGTGGGACCTTTAGCTCTTTTGTCCCTCATTTCATATTTCTCTAGATGAAACTAGATTAAGCTGCATCATAACGTTCCATTATATCACCATCTTATGAAGACTGGAGTTTAGCTATTATTTTTCATAAAATTACGTTTACGTGCAGAGTTCATTAAGGCCTAACCCCAAGTCTGTGAAATAAGGGAGAACCAGTCCGAGACCATTCTGACACTGGATTCAAATCCAACATCAGTATTAAGTTTATGGGGAACGCATGAATACGTGAATCCAGTCTCATAAGGAAAGGCAGATGTTGGGACGCCTGGGTGGCTCAGTCGGTTAAGTGTCTGCCTTCGGCTCAGGTCATGAGCCCAGGGTCCTGGGATCGAGCCCCGCGTTGGGCTCCCTGCTCAGCGGGGAGCCTGATTCTCCCTCTGCCTGCCACTCTCCCTGCTTGTGCTCTCTCTCTCTGACAAATAAATAAATAAAAATCTTAAAAAAAAAAAAAAAGAAAGGCAGATGTTTACACCAATGATTTGACGATGCCTGAATATTCAGATAGAAGGGCATGAAGACAGACACAAATACCGATGGGCAAGTGGGGAGAGAGCGAGCAGGCTGACCATCCTCCCAGTCCTTAGTTTAGCAGCTGCATGAAAGACAAAAGAGTTCCAGGCTAGGAGAAGCTGAGCACTGATTGGCTGAAGTCCCGAAAAGCTGGCAAAATAATTAAAAGCTTTAGAGAATACTACAGTTGAATGTATCAAAAAGGCTGCGGTAAAGGTAAGTACATACAAATCTATAAATACCTATAGTATCTATCAAATATGAGTCGCCAGAGGGAAGGAAAATTAAATGGATCAGAAAGCAGTTTTCTTTTGCGTTTCTTTTAGGAGGCTGTTAGCTGGGGAGCAGGCTACCTACTGATCGCAGCCTTCACGATACTGTTCTCGGGGGCTGCTCATGTCTGCCTGACTTCTGTCTTTGGACCCGTAATCATGAGCTGGGTGTATTTGTGATCCAGCAACTGGTCTCCTTCCTGGTGTCTGGGAGGGTTCTCGTCTCTGCTGGAAGTCTGTTATCTGACCTGCAGCAGTGGGGCCTGATGAAGAGTCCCCTTGCCCCTGGAGGTACGAGCAGCGCTGTTAGACTTCCAGTGGCAGGAGACAGGAACACCCCCATTCTGCTCTGCCAGACTCCCCACGATGACTCCCAGAGGCAGTAGATTCATTTCAATGGCACAGCTGCCCTGGGTCTCCTGTCTTTTCCCTTTATTGAATTGCAGGCACAGAGAGAGGGGCACGCTGTGGGATTAGCGAAGGTGGCCTTTTCTTTTCTCTGATGTCACCTTGAGCCGCGGGAGCCCTTTCCTTCTTGGATGTTCCCATGGGCTTTGCTGAGTCTAGCTGCTGTGCTAATTATATTTTCCCTTGGTTGGCAGAATATACATCGGCTTAGTCATGTTTCTATTTCCTCCAGGCTCAGTGTAGCTGAGAGGGAGTTTGGCTAAGTGCAGACAGGAAGACCAGGCGCCCCGGCTCCTAGTGCCTTGTCTTCCCCATCTTTGAATGGTTCCACCTCAAGGACAGATAGATGTAAGGACAAAGGGACATTACAGTGATCTGCAAACACTGGCCTGGGGGTCAAATGAGAGTTTCAATGTCAGTAAAGCAGCGTTCCCCTGGCTGTATCTTTTCAAAAACCTTTGTCTCCTCACTCTCCCAAAGTGTCCCCCAACAAATGCTGGCGTCCCCAGGCAGTACCTGGCATGGCCAGTTCTTCCCTCTGGTGCCAAGCACCTGCTCATCTTTCCCTCCTTGGGTATCAGGGCAAGGGTGTGCTCACCCTGGTGCTGGAGGCTGGTTTTGAAGATCCAAGCCTGGGTGCTCTCTGCTAACATAGCCGAGTCTAGGGCAGCGTGTGGTCCCTGCAGAAGCCCTGGAACTTTCCCTTATGGTTACAGAACTGCAGGCCCACAGCAGGGGCTCTCCATGACCCAGAACAGTCACTCTCCCCGACTTTCCTGGTGTTTCCTCCAAAGTCTGCTGTGCTTTCTGGGGCTCCTTTGCCTAGCTGAGTTATTTGCAGCCAATTTCCATCATTGCTTGTGGTCACCTTGCAAGAACTTACTACGGGTTAGGCCACTCGATGGACAGTCATTGTGCTGTATCTATAACGCATACTTCCCCCAGCTCTGAATGGGCTCTACTTCTCATTTTGACTTCTCTTCCCCTGAATGAGTTCTTTCCCGGGAGACCCTGGGACCCCTCAAGGAAACGGACTCGAACCCACAACCTGCCTCACCCCAGACATGCCTGAATCCTGGGTCAGGCACGACTCAGATCAAACTGGAATCTCTGCTAAATAAGAACGACAATCACAGTCCTGTTACTGTCACTCACTTGAGTGGGAATATACCACATCTTCTGAATGTCACCAGAACTACTGCTGTGGGTGGTTGGGACCATTATGATGACATTACGCCAACTCTCGCAAACACCTGGAATGCTGACAAGAATAAGAGATTAACTCCCTTTCAAGGATGGAGACCATGGATGCAGGGGTGAATGTTCTGGAACAGAAACCAGGCGGCTTTAGACACCAGTGACAGCCCTTGAGCAGATCCGAGTATTTCTTGGAGCCCTGATCTGCTCTTGCAGAGTGAGGGGTTTAGACTACTGAGTTGGAAGTTTCCTTACACCCTTGCCATTCCGGTCTCTGCCTACTTTCTCTACTGAGGGTCCCATCAGGACACTCCTCAGCTCACACATGGAGCTCGGCGGCCCTCACCATTCACCACCCACACCCTCATCTGTGTGCAGCAGACTGGGGAATCAGATGATGCACGTTTCTGTACGGTGCCCAGGAAGGCCCCCCAAGAGCAGGAGGCCTGACTCAGAGGCATCTCTTCTGGTTGCATGCGTGTCTTTTCCCATTAGGGCCGATATATATATATATATATATTTTTTTTTTTTTTTGACAGAGAGAGAGATAGAGAGATAGAGCAAAAGCAGGTGGAGTGGGAGAGGGAGAAGCAGGCTTCCCAATAAGCAGGGAGCCCGATGTGGGGCTCGATCCCAGGACCCCGGGATCATGACCTGAGCCGAAGGCAGACGCTTAACGACTGAGCCAGCCAGGTGCCCCAAGGGCCGATATTTTACAACCATCGGAACACGAGTCACTTTCCCTTAGTCTAGTGAACTCGGTGACCTCATCGAACTGAATTTCTGGACATTAGGTTGAAGTCACCCAGGTAGGTGATGCTGTGTGAGGCTTGTTGGCAGCGAATCTGGCCAGCCTTTGCACAGTGATGGTCTGAGCCTACCTCATGCCCTTCTGTTCCAGTTCCCACAGTAGGAACAGACACCAGAACGTTCCACCAAGTCCTCCCAGTCACTTAGCCTCACCTGAAGAATGAGGGATGTGGTGGCCTGATCTCTAACTTCCGTGATCCGGGCCAAGTGCAGGCTAACCAGGTGCATGCTCAGCAGCACCGACCTCGTGACTGGAGTACAGCGGACCTACTACGTGTGACCATGCGCACGTGCACACACACGTACCAGGTCTGCATAGCAAAATACTGGTCTAGATTGGAGATACTTCGGATTCTGGTTAGAGACCTGGAATTAACTGTGGCTTCAGCTTGGCAAGCCGCAGCCTCTCTGTGGCTCACGTGAGAAATTCGCACTGGGGTCCACCCCGGTTCACTTGGCTTTAGAGGATGATCCTATAGTCTCTGTCTCTAGGTTGCTCAAAGATGTGTTTTTCAGACTTTGGTGGACTGTTCTCCTGCCACGCTAGGAAGCTTTGCTCCTCCAAACAAAGCCATACGGAGAGAGATGTCAATCACAGAGACATTTGTAAAAAATACACTGAATACCCAGATGTGCATGGGGAACAAAGGTTAAGGAAATTATGGCCATGAAATGAAATATTGTACAGCCATTAAAACATCCAAGAGGGTAAACTAATATCATCTCAACCACCTTCACTAATTAATCCAGTTAACCATTACTTTTGGAGTGTCCGTCATATGCCGTATGCTGTGGTCAGTCCTGGGGCACGAGGATGAACAAAGCAGACGTGGCCCATCCCCTGTGGAGGTTCCCGGACCTTACTATATGCTGTGTCATGTGCTAAAAGCATCACATACTTGATTTTGCCTAATTTTCTCAACAGCTGATGAGGCAGGTCTACCCTTATTCCTCATTTTATGGATGAGGACACCCCGGACCAAGAAGCCAATGGAAACTCCCACGCGAGTTGATCCAATTTCTATAAATACATGCTGCTTCCTCAACTAGTTTTATAATGTCAGCAGGATTGTGTGTAAGAGGCATATCAAACTTAGGTAATTAAAAGCACATCATTTTACAATGGTGCTCTTAGGAGGGTCTGTGATCCTATTTCATACTTGATTTGAACCCCATTTTGCTTTTTGCAGATTTATAGTAAAACAATTATACTCACAAACTGTTCTACATCCCTCCTCCCCCCAGTATTGATCCCCGAAGCATTATTCAAAAAAGGACAAACGGCCTCAGAGGCAGATAAATTGATGGCCTGGTTAAATTTTTTTTTTTTTTAATTCATGAGAGACAGAGCGAGAGAGAAAGGCAGAGGGAGAAGCAGGCTCCCAAGGAGCAGGGAGCCCGATGCGGGACTCGATCCCAGGACCCTGAGATCATGACCTGAGCCGAAGGCAGACGCTTAACCATCTGAGCCACCCAGGCGCCCTGGCCTGGTTTAATTTTAAATGGCATGAATAATGTTGCTTCTCTCGCTTCCCCTGGAGCCTATTTCAATGTCTGATTGACAATGATTGGTGAAATTTTTCTTATTTAGCAGGAAGAATTAGTCTGTTTTAGTATCCAGAACACAGCGCTGTATTTTGCGGCTAGCCAAGTCCAATTTATAATATATTACCATAGACCATGAACACTGTGAGATTCAGAAGGGGCTTGCTCTGAATCAGGATGTTTGCACAATAAACAGAGACTCGATGCATTTTTCTAGAACAGTCAGGGGCCTTGCCCTGGCCAAGCAAATAATCCTTTCTCTCTGAGCGACCTGTTCACAATCAATGCTCCCTCTAATTGTGAGCAAAGCACCATATCATGTCATCTGGAGAATGAAATACGAAGGTGGAACATACCAAAGCTGGAATTTTGTATCATAAGCAAATCAAACTTACATGGCTTCAATATACACGTTTAATGCTATGCAGTCATTGTGTAATATAAAAAAACCTGAAGTCATTATGATTTGTACTCAGCTGAACCAAATGTTTACAGATTTCTTCTTCTCTCTTAGTTTGTCATGATGTTAGCAGGTAAAACGTGGTCCTTTTACACATCTGAATTAACACACAAAGGCCCTGGCTTTGACGCACCTGCTAGAGCAGTTTCCTTCATCTCTTCTCTGTCCCATCCCCAAATTTCGCCTGCCCATCATAGCTTGGAGCTTGTTCACTCCAGTCTTCCCTTCCTAGAAGGGCATTTGCCCCCAGTGCTCAGGCTCACAGAAACTCTGGACACAGAGTGGGATTAGGGAGGGTACAGGCTAGAATGTGCTCGGGACCCCTGCCTGCTGGGTTCTTGAGGCAGAAGGAGGACACTGGGAATGGAAGGGGGCTAAGTTCCTATACAGGCTTAAAAGGGAGAGGGGGGTCTGGGAGGGAGGTGTCCCCAGTTCAGGTCTCCAGCCACTGATGCACCTGCTGCTGTCCAGCCCTGCAGCCTCTCCCCAAGCCCCTCCTGCCTGGGGCAATGTTAGGCCAGATGCCAGTTGCCTATAGGACCAGCCTTGTGAGTAGCTGGAACATTCTTGGTGCACAGGGAAAGAAAGAAGGCTTTCCTCCATTCCCATGAATGCCAGAGGGGGACAATGCCTTCTACTCCACCATTGTAAATAAAAGGCTAAAATGCCTGAGAAGTAAAGAATTGCAGCTCCTTCACACCACTGCCTTAGGGCACAGTGAAGACACAGTAATAACATGGACGATCCTCACCACCAACAGCTGGGTGATTATTTGCACCCAAACATTGGCTTGAATTACTTCAACTATATTTGGCTTCAAGAAAGAAATTCTGGTGGGTTAAATTTATTTTTAACACTAAAGGTCAGCTAATCAATCAATAGCTCCAAGAGCCCCGGTCAGGCCCTTCCTCAGCCAGGGAAGACAGGTGAGAGGGCAGAGGGGGGCCCTGCAGCGGAGACTGTGGTCCAACGTGGTCCAAGGATGCTCACTTCTGTTCTCTCGCTCCTGCCCGCACACAGTTACTGGATGCTGTCTTGTGCCCAGCAGTGTACTAGCTGTTGGGGAATTCGTGTCTACTGGGGATTTTAGACACATAAGCAGGCCATGACACTTACCCCTTTCTCAGTCCATATTTGTGGAGTATGTTTTGTGGGACAGACGCTGGCTGTCACCGGGCAGTGGTGGTGAGTTCAGTCAACCGGGCTCCACCAGGCAGAGGGGTAAGGGATACCGGGGAAGGAGCTCCCGGGAGAGGCCCTCACTCTGCTTGGGGGACCAGGGAAGGCATCTTGGATGAAGTGATGTCTAGTTGCTTGAACGGGGAGTCAGAGTTTAGTCAGGCATCATGTTGGATGAAGAGCATCTCAGTAAGAGGGGAGAGCATAGTCATGGGCTCCCATCTGTGAGAGGGAGAGTGAACACAGCCCTAACTCTAACTGGTGGTATTGTTGGTGCCTGTGGCCCAGTGGGTACTGCTGAGTGGGACAAGCGATCACCAACAGACTACCCAGAGCCTCACCTCACCTCATGACCTTTCCCTTCAAAACCTCTTCCAGAGCCCCCTTGGTTGTAACAGCACCAGGCTGGCCTCGCAACTCCTGTCCGGCCTCCTGGGGTACTCTGCACCCACTGCCCGCACCTTCATTCCCCAAGACACCTACCAGGCCTTCTCGCCCCTCGTGGGGTAAGACTGCCCAACACCTGCCACAGAGCCTGGGCCACAGCAGCTTCTCAACAGCTGTTAGTTGAATGAATATAAGAGTCAATGTGCTTGGCATTCCGACCTCCTTCTAGGCATTTTCTTGAGCCTCTGATGCCTCTAGAGTCTCTCTTCCAATCCAGCCCATATAAAAACAGAGTTTAATTCTTTAACTGACTGGCAAGTAACTTAATCCTTGGAAGCTTGCAGCAATTTCCAGAAACACCAGAGTCCCCAAGGTCATCAGAATCCAGTTCTAGGGAGCCTGACAGGTGTCCTAATCCATGCTCAAGGTTCCAAGTCCATCAGCAGATAGGGAGAAGACAGTCTTGGGATGGACTCTCTCTCTCCCTAAAGCAGTGTAGAGAAAACTGTGGTGAAGAAGAAAGTCAGCTCCAATGATTGGGTCTTTCTAAGAACAGCAACCCCAGGCCACGTGCCCTAGAGAGCTGGAGGGAACTGTCTCTGACCCAGTCCTATTTAGAGGGTGGACATGGGGTATCAGCTGTGAGCTTTGTGAGCCTCAATGTTGTTTTCACTACCTAGGTCCTGAAAAAATGCTCTCTACTATTCCATGGCCCCAAGACCTATGGAACCCTGAGACACTGCATGTACGAAGGATAATGGTCAGCCTGTATGTGACAACTGCCACAACCTGCAGGAACCAGCCTGAGAAGCCCAGCTCCCATTGGAATAGGCTCTCTCTGCGTGTACTTGGGCATCTGTAGGTTTTAGAAGCCCTCCAGTAAAAGCAGTCACAGGCAGTGAGGGTTGAGTCTTCGGGCTGGACCAACACATTGGGGAAGCCCAAAAGCAAAAGATGGGCAACTAGAGGCCATTTCCACTTACGGCATTCTCAGACAGTAAATGGAAGTTTATTGGTGGATGGAGAGCTTCTTGGTAGGATCCATCCATAAACCCCGCTCTTTCTCCTTCCATTCTGTGCACCCTAGAGCTAGGGAGGGACACAGCCTCTCTGAAGTCCTTGGCTGTGCAGAGGAGGGTGGATGCCTGAAAACCAGAGGAATTCTACGAGGGAGGAGGAGGAGCTGGTGGTGAGGAAGGCACCCATCGGCTTCTGCCAGGTGCTTGCAGATTCGCTAGTCATGAGGCTTACCCAGCTGCCTAGTTTAAAAGTTACATATGTTGCTATCTTAAAATAAATCTGTTGGTTTGGGGTCATGGCTGTAAAAAATAGATACAAATAAATCTGTCGGTTTGGTGTCATGGATTGTGGTCACGAAGGGTAAATAGTGGGAACCTCTGGGCATCTCTGATGCAACTTTCTCAATGAGATGCTGAGGTGGTTTTCTGCTGGAACCGAGATTAGCTTGAACATTGGAGACTTTCTCATCTATCTGCTTCTCTGCAATGTCCATTTCAGATGTTCCCTCTGAGGAAGGATAGCACCAAATGGTCTTCATTGCTATGACCTTAGTCCTTAAAGTAGATAAGCAAATGATGTTAAAAACTAGGTGGGTTCTGGAGGCGTCTGGGTGGCTCAGTCAGTTAAGCGTCTGCCTTCAGCTTAGGTCATGGTCCTGGGGTCCTGGGGTCCTGAGATCAAGCCCCATGTTGGGCTCCCTGCTCAGCAGGGAGCTTGCTTCTCCTTGCTTCTCCCTCTCCCTCTGCCCCCAACCCCTCTCCTGCTCTCTTTCGCAAATAAATAAATAAAATCTTTAAAAAAAAACAACAACACTAGGTGGATTCTGGAATCTCAGATTAAATCTACACTCTTCTGTTTCTGAAGGCCACACGATGATAGGTCTTTATCATGTACTTCTAGGGCATCCACAGTACAGTGCTATTCTTAAAACTTTTTCTTCTTCTTTTTCTTAATAAACAGGCACCGAGGCAGTGAAGGTGAAAAGATACTTCAAAATTGTATTTAAGGAAGTTCTGTGCTACTACATTCTGAGGCTCTGGAATGTTCCACAAAAGGAAGGATAAGAAACTCTCCATTAGTTTCACAAGAATGGTCTAACTCTAGGTCTGGCTTGCCATCGGAGTTTATAGAGTTTGCTGTGTAGGTAGCTGATTCTGCAAAAATGAGGCCATTGATAATGTTGACTCAGGCATTTTCAGTGGTTTCAATGTAACTGAGGAGGAAGTGAGAGGAATTTTTAACCCTCTTCTCTGCCTGATTAGAACGGGTTATGACTTCTGTTAGATTATACAATTTATATCTATATCTATATATCTGCCCCCCCACCCCCACATTCCCGACACAGGGCTCCTAAAACCCTTGTCATTTCCTAAGTGATAAGAGCACTAGGAGCATCTTTTGTTCTGCTGTTTGGTCTTTGACCCCATCCCTGACCCAGGGCGCCTAAATACCTTGGAATTTCCTGGGTGATGGCAGTGTCTTTTGTTCTAATGAAGTGACTCTTGGAGGGCTCCTGGTTGGGAGCTGGACGCCAGAAAGACCAAGCCATGATTAGAAGCTTGGAATGTTTGGCCCTCCCTCCCATTCTCCAGAGGGGGCATGGAGTTAATGATCTGTCATGCCTACATGATGACGTCTCCATAAAAACCCCAGAGGTATGGGGTTTGGAGAGCTTCTGGGTTGGTGAACAGGTGCTGCGAGAGGGCATGGAAGCTCTGAGGCCCTTCTCACATACCTTGCCTTATACATCTCTGCCACCTGGATGTTAAACAGAAAGGAAACTGTTTCCTGAGTTCTGCGAGTCACTCTAGCAAGTTAATGGACCCTGAGGAGGGGCCTGGGAACCTCCAAATCATAGCTGATTGGTCAGAAGCACAGGTGGCAAGTGGATTTGTGATTGGCATCTGAGGTATGGTGGGGTCAGCCCTGTGGGACTGAGCCCTTAACCTGTGGTTGGTGATGGTCTCTCCAGGTAGATAGTGTTAAAATGGAATTGAATTATAGGACACCCAGTTGGTGTCATGGAGAATTGTTGAGTAGGGGAAACCCCCCATACATCTGGTGTTGAAACAAAGGAAGACTAATTTTTTCCTAAGACAGCTTAACTCCCTTAAATGTTCTGCTTACAATTCATTTCATTCATTCAATAAATATTCTTAAGCACTTTCTCTGTGTCCCATTGTTATGGGTTCTGGGTATATGGCAAAGAACAAACAGATCCCAATCCCTATTCTCATGGAGCTTACATTCCAGTGGGAGAAGGGCCACAAACAACTGGGAAATGCATAGTATGCCAGACGAGAATATGAGCTATGGAAAAACAAAAAAACAAAAAACAGGGAAGAGGGATATGGCATGCATGTGGTAAGATTTGCAATTTTAAAAAACAGTGCCATGGGAAGGCCACAAGAAGGTGATATCTGAGCAAGGAAGTACAGATGGCTTCCCGGAGGATACTAGGATCCATTTCTGCTCACCTGCCACTTCCTGGTTATTGCCTATGTATGGTACCTAGGATGCAGTGCTCTCATTTGGAAGATGAATGGGACTTCGGAGACATCTAAGTCTTCCTCTTGTCTTTAGGAACAGGCAGGCTGGAAAGGCTGACCCCATGGACAGCAGCGGGGGAAATGGCTATTCCAACCTGCCTCCTCTTTACAATCGCAGTGATGTATTTTACCCTCCCCTAATTTCTGGTCCATAAATGTTTGTGTTTTTAAGAGCCCACACTTATATAATAGACACAGATGGTGGCTGTCTCAATTAGTAAAGTGGATTGAAAACCATTCAAGTAGACTTAAGGAAGAGGCAATTCTTTAAAAGGAGTTAGAGGTGATGGTGATAATCCATCTATAAATAAAGAAGAGGAACTTAAAATGAAGGTGCACATGATGGGAATTCGTTTCAATTTAATTCCTCCAATGTTAACTGACACTTTATATGGGTTCAGCAAAGTGAAAAGTAGGCACGGTAAGGCAATGAGGCAACAACTTTCCAAAAAATCACTCCCTTCTAGAATCATGCACAAAATAGATTTGTTAATTAATAATACAAGGAAATCCACGACTGGGAAAGCAAGCAACACAGAAGAAAGACCATGGATTTTCAAGTCAGTGGGTGCTGGCTTGAACCATGATTGTCCCTATGACGTGGTAGCTACATGACTTCGTGATTTCTGATAGTTATTTAACCTTCTGAACCTCAGTTTCTTGACTTGTAAAATGGGGATAATTGATGTTACAGTGTTGTTTGGATAAGCCCCGGGCATGGCAATGATTGTAATCATAATGATGCCATTATTATCATTAGTCAAAATGAATGCCACTGACAATTTGATTTATAGGACTCAGAGATGGAAGAGATCAAAATAATTTGGCATATTTTGGAGAAGACTTCAGGAGGAAGTTTCATCCTGGCCATGAAGGATGGGTAGACTTTAGGAAAATGGAAAGAGGAGAGTGCATGTGTATGTGTGTGTGTGTGTGTGTGTTCTCTGAACAAAAGCTGGAGGTGAGGAAGAAAGAAAACAATCACAATGCTTATTGAGGCAACAGCTGGGTGAACAGCTTGAATGGAGGGCTTAGGAGTAAGAAAGGAGAGATAAGGTTGAATAAACTAATACTAATATATAACCAGACTCTGGAAGCCTCTAAAGAATGTCAGCACCGTTCTATTGTTGTATTGTTTTGTTGTATTGCAACAACACATTAACTCCTTGTTTCCAGAAGAAACTATAAGGGATGTGCTCAAGTATAACTTTGAAAGAAGTCCACTTCTTTGGCATCCAGGTTAAAGTTATGATAAATTTATATATAAAACAGCTATGCTGGAGATATTAGAGATCAGCATATAAATGTATACATCTAGAACTGTGTTAATATTTCATACCTAAAATTTGTTAGGTTATGGCCACCAAGCTCTTACAGGCATATTTCCTGTTTCTTAAATTTCCCTCAAAATGGGCAATAGTGTGGCAAAAGGGAGCAGAAATGTAGGGGTGGCATATGGTCACAAGGCTTAATTCCTTTTTCAGATGGTTCCCCCCAAATTCCCAGAATTTTTCAGTTCTCTTGGTAAATCTCAGCTAGAATTCTATTGTGATTTATAAATAATTATATAGTTTTTCTTATCTCTGTCTCTTTGCTCTCTCCCCCCTTTTCCCCTAGAGATACATGCCTAGAATGAGACATTGCAGCTAAAAACTAAGGTAATTTATTCTCAGCATGTCAAGAAAACATTAAGAGATTATTTTGCCTGATGACTGCATTGGACACAGAGTAGAAAATGCCTGAATTCCCTCCATCTAGGATCTTAAGGGACTTTGCTTCTTTGCTGGGAGAAACAGATCTAACTTACACATCAGCCCAACTTTGCTTGGGGGAGCTATTTTGGATACAGTACATATATTACTTCCTTTAAATGGGAAAAATAATTCTGTTTGATAAATTTGACCATGATGATGCAGTAGGTTAAAAAAACCTTCTTTTGCTTTGGGAAAGCTACTTTCTGTCCCCTCTCCATCCCCCTGTCACCAGCCCCTGTCCACCCCCAAGCCAACCTCTAGTCCTACTGGCGCTAGGACCACAGAGAGCTGTCTCAGAGCCAAACCCCTTCCTTGCTGTTTTGATGGGTTTCTTTTTCTGGATTCTGAATCATAACCCTAAACATTTTGATTGGAACTCCCGACTTCTTCTGCTAAGCTGTCTGCCCTCCTTGTTGTACTCCACTGTTGAAAAAGTTTCCAACAGCTCTCACTACCTACCAAATAAAGGTCCAAACCCCTTAACCTGGGCTTCAGTCTCCACGGTCCACGTGGCTTCTCCACACCATCTAATAGCCTGCCTTTGTTTGAGCAGGTCCTCATCCAGATGCTCCTCCCATTATTAGAAAGAAGCTCTCTTTACTCTGAAAGCATATTTATCAGGTAAGCTGCCAATCTGTTAGCCTCCCCACTCATCAGCCAAGAGCCTATATTGACAAGCAGTACCTTAGATGAAATCCCCAGAAATCACTTACAATACAGCACCTTAATAAGAAGCTGTTGAAACAAATCCCTTTAATTCTCTACCAGGTATTAATTTTTGCATATGTCATAGTCTCGACTATAGGGACTTTGGTGACGGTCAGCATGTCTGATTCACCTTCATTGTCCTTTGAGGGCCTAGCAGTCATATGGCGTCGAGTAGGCACCTAAAAATTACTGATCAGGTCCCAGATCTCCATCTGGGATCCACCGCTACCTGCTGCTTCCCATAGTCCAGTGCGATGCAAAAAGAGAAAACAGACAACATTTTGAGACAGAATGAGGCTATCCATTCTGCAAGATCTGAATGTGGTCTCCCAAACCCTAGTTGCTGGTCGACAAGGTTCAGGGGGAAATCGACAGCAGCTTCTGGGAGGGCAGCACATTCATCAGCATCTCGAATACAACTCGCTGAGATAAAAAAGCCTGGGTGCCCCAGTGGGAATTCAAGCAGTGCCTATTGATGCCTACTGATGCCTTCACCAGGTGAAGGGAGAAAGTGTTCATTTAAATATACAATCACAAACGCAGCTCTACCCAGAACTGACGCTACTTCCAAGGCTTTTAAGACGATGAATGGAATGAACTTTGTAGATGCTGGCAAGACAAAGGATTTTGATGTCACGATTATTTTTGTATTGAGAAAGTGATAAAAATTTCCATCTAACTCACTTTTATGGGAAAGACCTATGAGCGCAACATGATGATCTTTTTCGTCATTGTCATGATCTATTTTGCCAGAATAAAAAATGCAGGAGCTTTAATGGAATATAAAGGAAAAAGTAGCTCTTCATTACAGAGTGTATTTTCCATGCATTGTTGCTGTCTGGCATATTACTAAATACAGAGTCAACTTGATCAATATGCTTTCTTATCTGTGTTAATAGCCAATTCATCAGTCTCTCTGCTGACAAACAGCCGACACTGACAAATAGTACCTTTAGATCATACATTCTTCAGGAAGAGCCTATATGCAATCAAAAGCAGCACGTTATTAGGAAGTTATTGAAAGAAATCCTTCAGGAGAAGAGGTTCTAGTTCCTTTCCTGATGTTTTGATTACTGACCACTTGGAAAACGTAGGTCAGAATTGGTAAGCTGCGTTAACAGAGGGAGGTTTTATTCTTTTGATCTGTTCTTTCCTGACCACGAGAGAAAGAGAGCGATGTTCCTCTTTCCCTCTACCCTCTCTTAATAAATCCCTGTTGTCTTTTGGAGATTCAAACTCAAGAGTGGGATGCAGAATCTTGACGAGATTGTAACTCCTAATGGGAAGAAATATGTAATTACCCATTCGGACCACGGAGCCCATTTGCAAAGGTTAATAACGTCCCCACACTGTACACGCTCTGCCATCTGCTTTGTGTAAAAATGAGCCTAATTCAAATGTAGGCAAGACTATCCAGAGTCATCAGTGTCCAAACACCTCGGTACTAACACCTACACCAGTTTAGGAAGTTTCCGACCCTTTCAGATTCACCAGACAATTGGACTCCTGCTTTGTGTTCGCAGGACCCTCCAGACAGCTGCTCTCCCCTTTCCACAAGCTTACAGCCTATCGCTAGATTTGTTAGAAGAAAAATCACACCAGCTACACATATGGGTTCTGTTCATTAACACCCATCACATCCACACTGAAGGGTGTGAACACTCACGTTGCTAATGAGACAAGAATGGGGAGGGGAGGGCAAAGCCATCCGCAGTGCAATGTCAGCAGGGAGTTTATCTTCCCGACAGTTTGAAGAACGTGGAGTCTGAGCTGATTAGCTCAGGTATCTCTCACCACTATTAACTGGTCTGCAGGAAACTCTCCTGATTCTAGGAGGTTCCACAGGAGATAGAGTCCCAGAGGAAGGGCCAAGATTGGTGACTTCTATCTTACTGCTCATCTCCTCTCGTGCTGATTAGCATCTCGCTGCCTGTTCTTACTTGCAGTCAATGTGGCTGCCTCTCATGTGTCACCCGGATCCTTCTTCTCACGTGTTAGGTCTTGCAAGGGCTAGGAAACCAGATAATGATTTCTATTGGACTTCTGCATAAAATGAGCATAAGTAGGACCTGTGTGGGTAACACCTGCACCCACCTAGTTTTCTGTACCTAGAGTCTCTGAAATCCTCACAACTCTATTAAACACCACCTAAATGTTGAATTCCATCCTAGCGTCTGGTACAGGTCAGGGCACTTATCCTGGGCTGCTGGTCCTGCTCTGTAACAAACCCAGGCTCTCTGCAGTCTAATGGCCAGCTTCCCATTTATCTGCTTCTTTATTCCTAAGACCCTTGGTTCTTGGGATTGGGTTTCTGCCATACTCTTGCCATCTATTTTTTTTTTCTCCCTTGATAATGAATTTTCTTCTTGTACTAAGAAGGATGCTCAGGAGAGGATAGTAGGCACCATATCAAGCAAGAAACAGGATCTCAGGACAAGTTTGTTAAACAAAAGTGTAAATAATCAATATGAATATCTTTTGGCCTACATGTGGCTTTTGGAAGCCATATGTTGCTGAAGGAATACTTTTTGTCTTGACAGGTTTTTTATATGGTTTTTACATGTAAGTCTGTACTGATTTTGGTTCAGTGGTAGGCAAAGCAGGACTTAGAAAACCCAAGTACATTTATGAAAGCAGAAATTCCAAGAATGGTGCTTTATCAAGACATTCCTGTCAGGCTAGAAAGATAACTGACAGGTTTAAAATATCAGAAAAGGTATAATTCATGAATTTTCTGGTTCTTTATTCCTACTACTATTCTGCTAGAACCAGAGCAATTGACATCATTTTCATGCCAACTGAAGGCTTCAGGTCAAATAAATGATTTCCCAATTTAAAGCCCCAAGGCAACAGGAGGTACGAATGGCTATGAAATGGACTGTGTCTGACAATTGTGTGTGGGGCTGAATTTTAACTACACACAATAGACTTATCATTCTTCAACAAACAAATATGCTTAAAGAACAAATAAATTCATCACTGCAGTGTTCCCGTTTACACAGCAGAAGTCTTTCAGAAAATCTACGCATATATCAAACTTTAAAAATTGGATCCATTTAAAAATGTTAATTGAAAATGATGCATTAGTTCTTAACTGTATGTACAGCATGTGGACAACATATCAAACTGTTTTCTATGATTTTTAAAAAGATTTTATTTATTTATTTGACACACAGAGAAAGATAGTGAAAGAGAGAGCACAAGCAGGGGGAGCGGCAGGCAGAGGGAGAGGGAGAAGCAGGCTCCCCGTTGAGCAGGGAGCCCGATGCGGGGCTCGATCCCAGGACCCTGCGATCATGACCTGAGCCGAAGGCAGAAGCTTAGCCAGCTGAGCCACCCAGGCACCCCAGTTTTCTATGATTCTTAAGAGTATGGTTGATTTTTAGGCTTATCTTATGTATATTATTTCCAAAATTTCTATAATGAACATATATTCATTTTATAATTCTAAAATTATTTATATATAATCCTATGACAAAGAATTCACCTATAACCATTATAATTTTATGTTCTCTCCTGAGCATCCTCTTAAAGCAAGAAGAAAATTCTCTGTTGGGGGAGGAAAAAAACATCACATAGTTTTAAAACATGAAATTAGTTTTAACAGCAAAACCTCACTATTTGAAAAAATTCTTTGAGTTCCTTAATAAGCCAATTAATTCTTTTGAAAACCAAATTAAAGGTGATGCCGTGATTCTAGTTTTAATGAATCAGAATATTTAAAAATGTGTCTTTTTTTTTTAAGATTTTTAAAAAATTTATTTATTTGACAGAGAGAGAGAGAGAGCACAAGCAGGGGGAGCGGCAGGCAGAGGGAGAAGCAGGCCCCCCACTGAGCAGGGAGCTGATGTGGGGCTCGATCCCAGGACCCTCGGATCATGACCTGAGCCGAAGGCAGATGCTTTAACGAGTGAGCCACCCAGGTGCTCCTAAAAATGTGTCTTTTCTATGTGTACTTCAAACTTCCTCTAAAATAGAAGTTCTGGAAGCTTCCTGTTAAAGATGGTGGATTGAACACATACACATACCACTGCTTTCTCTGTAAGTTCCATGAGGAGGAGAGTAAAGTGTTAAAATACATGAAAACATAAGGATAAAGAATGGAAGAGGAGATGACCATATTTTGGAAGCTAAAAAAATAACTGACCTGTCTTCAGTGGCGGCAAATCCAAGAAAACAAACTTGAGCCCAGGTTGAGAGGGCAGAGAAGCAACCCAACTGTTACGGCCAAACACCCAAAGTAAGCAGTTGATGACAAGGGTTACCATTGAATATGGGCTGGCGATGAAGCTGAAAACATAGGAATTCACTGGAAGTCTGTTAGAAACAGTTACGTCCCTAGATCCCTGCACCAGGCAACTGCCCTTCCCTTATCTGGGAAGAAGACTCAAGATTTATTCTCTGGAAAAGATTTAGCAGAGAGTCTTTCTGGGGGACTCCAGGCATATGTTAGGTCAGGGTTCTGTACTGAAAACAGGGATATTAAGTCAAAGCTTACACACTGAATGTTGAAACCCTACAGCCTTCTTCTTCCTCAGTTCTGAACAATGATAGCCAGGTGTCTACTCTGCAGGCAAGAGTGGAAAATGCTTTTCTGGAGCTTTTGATTAATCCAAGAGAAAAATCTCAGGGATGATGATGTCAGAAGCTCTCCAGTAAAAGAGAGAAAAAGATGAGAAAATTTGAGAATCAGTTCATAGGATTTGATATTTGAATATAAGTTCCAGAAACAGAAGAGAAAAATGAAAGAGGAAATTGTTCCCAAAACATCAGTCCAACAAAATGTCCTCGAGCTGAAGAGAATTGCTTTCCAGGTTGAAAGACCTATTGAGTACCCACCACGAAGGGTCAAAATAGACCCACACCAAATAACATTCAAGAGATTTCAGGAAATGGAGGAAAAGAAATGAATAAAAGCTTCTAGAGAGAAAAACACTGGATTCAAGTAAAGGATCAAGAATTAGAATAGCACTGAACTTCTCAAGAGCAACACTGTTGACCACTGAAAAATTCCTCCAAAATTCTGAAGGGAAATAATTTCCAGTCAAGAATTCTATATTCAGTCTACCTCAATTAAGTGTGAGGGAGAATAAAGACATTTTCAGGTTTGTGATGTGTCAAAAAATATAACCCCCAGGCATCCTTTCTCAGGAAACTACAGAAAGATAGCTCCATGAAAAACAGGAGAATAGACCAGGTAAGAAGAGGTCATAGAAGTCAAATAAGAGGAGCTCTACCCCATCTAGAGGTCAAGGAAGTCTGTATGATGATGGAGAGGGGAGATGGAGGATGACACTGGACTCCCCAGTTAGAATGCTCTGGAATAGATATCTCTAAGAAAATGAAAAGGAATGTGTGAAAACCAACTGAGAAAAGACTTTAAAAATTGGGAGAGGATTTAAGTTTGCATTCATTATCAATTCATGGAAAATTAATCAGTGGAAAAGTAAGAAAATTATTATCTCTAAAAAAAAATAAGATACTGTTCTAGAAAGGAAACAGAATTCTCTTACATGGTTCAGCAATGAAGAATCATAAAATTGTGATAATGTAAACACCAAATACTTATTTAACGAAAGTTAGCGAAGTGTCCTACTAGAAGGATGGTGGCACAGGAAGCATATGGAGGGGGGCAGTTGCCTAATCCTCATCTTCCCCAGGAAGAATTTAGCTGATAGTGACTGACTAAAAATGGGAATTCAAGGAGTAGCCCAGGGGTCAGTAAACTATGGCCCACATGCCAGCCACCTGTGTTTGTAAATAAAGTTTTATTGGCACACAGCCACACCCGCTTGCTTACATACGGTCTGTGGCTACTTTCGTGCTACAAGGGCAGCATTGAATAACTGCAACAGAGACCATATGGTCCTCAAGGCCTAAAATATTCACTAGTTTACTCTTCACAGGAAATGTTTACCAACCCCTTGTGTAGCAAATGTCTCTAGAGGTTTGGAGACAAATACCAAAAGAAACAAAAAAAAATCTGAAAATTGGGTGGCTGTTTTTCTTTATAAGCCACATAGAACTATCTGACACTTCAAACGAGGTATGTGTTTAAATGTAATTGAAATACTTTGATTAAAAATACAAGCTAAATAAAGATAGAATGTTAATATAATTTATTAGAGGTTCCAGGCAGTTTTTTTTCCAGGGGATGGCAAAAAAACATTAAAGAATTGCCTCTGTTCGGGGCACCTGGGTGGCTCAGTCGGTTAAGCGTCTGCCTTCGGCTCGGGTCATGATCCCAGGATCCTGGGATGGAGCCCTGTATCAGGCTCCCTGCTTGGTGGGAAGCCTGCTTCTCCCTCTCCCACTCCCCCTGCTTGTGTTCCTGCTCTCACTATCTCTATCAAATAAATAAAATCTTAAAAAAAAAAAAAGAATTGCCTCTGTTCTTTTATAAAGTCTCCTGTTTTGGTTTTTGAATATCTCATTTACTCAAAATCCAATTTCCTTCTTTGAGTCAACTTTATTCTCTTTTGCCTTTTTATTTTTAGTTTTGGTTAGAAACCAAGGCAAGAAGTCAAGCATTAGGTTTTAAATGAGTCCTTCCTCTTCTACAGTTTGAATGTATCTGGGGAAGGGAGGTTGCAGATTTGTAGAGAACCACACAATCCACAAGTCCAAAGAATTAGCTAAACAGATTTTATTTTACTCAGGCAAAAGTGATCTCAAATTTTCTTCAAACCTCAATTTATTTATTTTAAAAGGATGGAGCCAACCTCACATTCCACCCATTGATCACAGTTGGTGACATGCTTCCTTCCTAATGTAATCTTGAAATGGCAGAGCATCCATAATTAATCTGGAGGTAAGCCGTCTTAGCCATTAAACAGGTTTCCAATTTAGTAGCACTTTGGGTTTTGTCCCAGAAATCTTAAAGGTCATTTTCTATCCACTGCTTTAGGATAAACAGACACTTTCCGGAAAATGTGTTTTTCTTATATGCACAATGCCCAATAATATATTGATATTATACTCTGGACATGATGGCAAGTATTTCTGTTCTTAAGTCTGAGATGTGAAAAAGGAGGAGCCGTTCTCACTATTATGTTCTCAGATTAATACTTATGACCCTACTCAGCAGAAATTTAAGTTGCAACAGTGCCAATCACTGAAGCTTAGAGGCCCAGTGGGACTCATGCATGCTGAGTCAGTTGGCCATCTCTACAAGCTTCTGGAGGAGGACGTTCTCTCTGCCAATTCTCAGTGTGTTGGCCATCCACCTTCCCTTCTGTGCTTTGCTATGTCACTTAAGTGTGTTCAGCAGTATTTATTGAGTACTTACCATGGGCTTAGTTCTGTGTGAACCCCTGTGGAGAACACAAAGGTGGCTTAAAGATGTCAAAGATGACAACATTCTGGAAAGACATGACAGATACAAATGAAATTGTTAAATAACAGGGCAGGGCCACAAAGTGTCATGTGATAGCCCAAGTGGTTGAGGTGACATGTGCTTTAGGAGCTAGGAGTGGCTAGGGGAAGAGATGGACTTCAGTGTGGGAACCGAAGGCTGGGCCTACCTAATTGGGTGGGTGAAGAGAAGAGAGGAGGTGCTTTCATTTCGAGAGGCCAGATATAGAGGCAGTAGTAAGCATGGGGCATGGCTGAAGAGCCATTCATCATGGATGGAGAAGCTCGGAATTCTAGCCACAGTTATTTAATACCAGAGATTAAGTTTTTACCCAAATTCCATGGCCAGTGGTAGAGTCTGAATTCTAATTAAATAATCTTCTGATGCTAAGTTCATTCTTTATGTGATATACAGACTCGTCCATTGGGAAGATGGACCAATTAATAGACCACCTTTTATCTCTAAGAGTGAGCTCATTGGCCTCATATTTATAACTAATATGAAGACTATCCCAGCGTTTGGTTGTTACAAAAGTGAGGAAAGTTTGCATCTCTAGATATAAGGGTAAGAAGATGAGATAGTTGTGAATAATGGTTTTGGATTCCTGAGAGAGGTCAGCCCTGGAGGTACAGATTGAGAAGGCTTCAGTGTGCAAGGAGAAGAGGTGGCTGAGGTCACTGGTGGATGACCAATTCCAAGGTCATTGTCCATAGTGAAAGAGAAGAAAGCCAAAGTGGGAGCCCATGGTCAGACCAGATTTTAAGTGTGGGCAGAGGAAGAGGGCTCTGGAGAGAGACTGTGTAAGGGCAAACAAATGTGGAAAAACCAGGGAGGAGAAGTATCAGAGAAGACCAAGACAGAGAAATTTTCAAGAGGGATGGAAGTTCAACCAGAGCTCACTCTGCACAACTTCTGGAGTTACCAATCTAGATCCCAGTCGATGTGGGTGGTACCCCTGAAGTCAACCAATATGGTGGCTCTCAGGTCCACAGAATCAAGTGCTAAGGGAGAGGCAAAGATAAGATGGAAAGGTATCCATTTGGTTTAGTAATTATGAGGCAATTGAAGGCATTAGTGAGGGTGATTTTTGTGGAGTGATGGGGGAAAGATAATTTGGGGGGCTGTTGAGGAGTGTCTGGGAAGGGAGAAAGCATAGATGGTTCTCATAAAACTAGTGGATGAGGGGTAGGCAGTAATTAGAAATACATCTGGGGTCTGGACGTGTTTCATGCCCAGGAGAAAGAACCAACAGGCATATAGATGGAGAGAGGTCCTGGAGAACATGGGAAGAAATGAGCTTCCTCCATCCTGAGGACAGAATAGAAAATGGTATATGGTGGTGGGGATGAAAATTGCCCAAGAAGTTTCTGACTGGTGGCTTTTACTTATGTGGGAAGAAGCAGGTGAATAATCAGATGAAATGAGGGACAGAGGTGGATACAAGCTTGAGGAGAACAGAAAAATCATGGAGAAGGAAAGGGGGTGTGGTGATGGGACTGGGGGAGAGTCATATGCAAGGCCAAGCTGAGGCCAGCACGAAGAAACTGTCGGGAGGGTGGGGATCATGGGACAGAGGAAAGACTATGAGCAAGTTTCCAGGTCCTCAGAGAATATAGAGAATAATTAGAAGAACATAGCAGTGACCAGGACACCTAGAACATGTTAGAGCCAGATGGCAAGGGCCTCACAGGTGGAGGAATTTTTATGTCAAAGCAGAAGAATTACTGTAGGGACACTATACCGGGAAAGTGGAAAAATACCAACCTTCCTTACATTCTCTACCTGGACGATGAATCACTTCCATTTCTGAGCTCAAGGGAAACTTTTGTCTTTGGGACAAAGAGAAATTTCAATGTGGGGGGGGGGACATTCTGTACGTATGTTGAAGGTGTATGGGGGCTCAATGACCATGGGATGGAGGGTTCCAAGGGTACAGGAGAAACTGTTAGAAGGGAAGGCCACTTTGGGCGGGATGGGCAGGGAGTAAGTGTAGAGTACTATGGTATGAATTTTAACATCCATTCGGTTCTAGAGTTCAGGCATTTATGCTCTCTATTTAATTTGCTCCTTCCTTAACCAGGTCCAGGTCTTCATGGGTCTTAATCCACATCTACACCTTTGCAGAATCCCCCCTGCTGATCGCATGGCCTCCAGAAGCTCTTCGTTTAATTCATTATGGACATTACTACTGGATGGATTTTCTCACAGCATCCTTTGTATGTTCCCTGGCTTATTTTCCCACTAGCTTCTGCCTAAGAGAAAGTGAGCCCCAAGAAGGAAGGTTCTGGGCCTGTCATGGCTGGAGTCCCAATGTCCAGCATGAGGCCTGGCAGTAGGAGTTCTCATATGGTTTGCTGACTCATGGTGGGCAGAATCCTGGAGTTATAGGGAGGGCAGGACCAAGTCAGCTAGTCTATGTCTTCATTTTGCAGAGGAGGAAGGCCTGGTGTTATGAGGCAAAACTGATTCAGGCCACACGGTGAGTTTGTGGATGGGCCAGGCCTTTTGTTCTCTTCCACTCAGACTCCCTCAAAGTCTCCCTGGGTCTTGTTCCGGGTTTCCTCACAGGGACACAGGAAACTTCTACCACCACCAGTCTCATCTCCTCACTTTTCTGTGCACCCTGCTGTGCTAAGGTCTGCTTATCTGTGCACATACCATTCCAGCATGGAGCCCAAATGGATGTCTGATGCTTTCTGAATTTCTGTTCTATCTCCACAAAGCTGGCCTCCACGTTTCTCTTCTATCCCTCCTCCGAGCGACACATATTCCTTTTTTTTTTTTTAAAGATTTTATTTATTTATTTATTTGAGACAGAGAGAATGAGAGACAGAGAGCATGAGAGGGAGGAGGGTCAGAGGGAGAAGCAGACTCCCTGCCGAGCAGGGAGCCCGATGCGGGACTCGATCCCGGGACTCCAGGATCATGACCTGAGCCGAAGGCAGTCGCTCAACCAACTGAGCCACCCAGGCGCCCCACATATTCCTTTTTTAATCACTAATTGGGTACTTGGACGATCAGCTAGTATTAGTTTATCTTTTTATTCATGCATCTCGTATCTCCCCAACTTGGTGCTATACCCATGAGGATGGAGGGAGTGTTGTAGACAGACTTGCAGAGTTGAACGCATCCTAGGAAACCATCTGTTCCAACACATTTATTTCACAGATGGTATCACTGAGGCCCATAGGAGGAAAATGACTCCATAGTCTTTCTTTCTTTTTAATTGTATTAAAAGATATATAATTTAAAATTTACCATTTTAACCATTTTTAAGTGTACTGTTCAGTAGTACTAAGTTCATTCATACTGTTGTACAACCATCACCACCATCCATCTCCAGAACTTTTTCAACATCCCAAACTGAAACTCTGTCCCCTTAAAATGTCTTCTCCCGTGCTCCTCCCCCCAGCTGCTGGCACCCACCATTCTGCTTTCTGTCTCTATGAATTTGACTACTCCAGGTACCTCATATAAGCAGAAACAAAATATTTGTTTGTTCTGCTTTTGTGACTGGCTTATTTCACCTAGTATAATGTTTTCAAGGTCTGTCCATGTTACAGCTCATGTCAGGATTTCCTTCCTTTTATAACTGAATAATATTCCATTATATGGATAGACCACCTTTTGCTTATCCACTCATCCACTGGTGGACATTTGCATGTTTCCACGTTTTGACTATTGTGACAGTGTTGCTGTGAGCATTGGTATACAAACTGCCCAAGTATTTGCTAAATTTTTTAATGATATTTTTTCCTGCCTAGCATAGTATCATACACAGACTAGAAATGCAGGAAAAAATTTTTTTGATGATGATGATCATCATAGCCAGCCCCTGAAACGTATTGGGGAGAGGAGATTTAAACCAATGAAACAAAAGACCATCCATTCTGTAATTTAGCTAATAAGCTAATGCTCTCTAAATGCAATCAATATTTAATCAAAATACACAGTAACCCTGAAACTATGGATTTTCTTTTACATGTGCATTTATCTTCTCTCCTGTGTCTCTATGTACTTTCCAGAGGGTAGGAAATCTGATCCAGAACTTAATTTCTCCCTGAAGTAAGGCCATTCTCTGGGAATCCTTGGAACTAGGCCATCTTATGAACCATAAGGTTTTAAAACTCCGATGTCAAGGATTTCCTTTGGCAAATCTCATTTAGCACTTCTCCAGCTGAATTGCAAAAGAGGACAATTCAGAAAAGATGTAGGAGCAGCTTTTCCCTTTCCCCTTCCTGGCAGCCTTTCTCTCAAGATGTGTGTCTTTGAAAAAATCCTTTATTTCTGTGCAGCCCTCTCAAGGTAAATCCAAGGACAAGGGCCTTTTAGTAAGAACCTTGAATACAGGGGAGATTTTTTTTACCTCCTCATATCAGTCTATCTATATTCAGCATCAAATCAATTCCTTTGGTGGTTATTACTATTAGCTTTCCAAAATGTGTTTAAATTCTGTTTCTTCACTAATAAATGGAAAAATATTCCCCTGCCAACTGTTCACAACATTGCTGTGTTTGTCAGGAGCTTGTTAAGCTAAAACATGACTGGGCAAAGACTAATAATCATTTTGTGCATTTCTGGAGCACACTGAACTTTCAAATTGGGCCTAACATCCATTATCTTTCTTGATCTGTGAAATGATGCTCTTGAGGCAATCAGGCCAGTATTGTTGCAAGGCTGGAAGAATGGGGCAGAAACCCAGGCCTGAGGGAAGGGATGTGCTGAATGAAGGTCACACACAGTGGTGCTCACCACAGTGGTTGAGGAGAAAAAACTGTTGGTGGCATTTTTGAAGCAGGCGGTCTCCCAAGTGCTCTGTGTCTCGTGTGGAAAGACAGCACACTCTGAGTTGGCTTTGACACACACTGTGGGCCAGAAAAATGGCCTCCTTTAGTTCCTCACACACCACACACTCCACCTTCCCCTTCCCTTGCTTTTCCTCTCTTTACTCATTCTTTTAAAGGAAAAAAAAATGTATATATATATATAAAATATAAATAAATAAATAAATATATATATGTGTGTGTGTGTATAAATGTTTAAATAAATAGTTCTTCAAGGGTTGTTAGGGATAGTTATGGTTTTCTATGCTCTGCCCCCATCTCCCCTCCCTGGAAGCATTTTCAACCCTTTAGGCTGACCTAAAAAGGTACCTCCATATCTCCAAATGACCTACTGAAACTTACAGTTTCATGATGTTTCCTTTTCTGGCATTATCTGTTGACTTATCAATATGGAAAATGAGGGCTTACCTCCCACACCCCGCTCCATCCACAAGCACTGTTCATCTCTCCTTCTAAAGTAGGTAGATTGTGATTTTGATTAGATCCATATTTAGTATTTATATTATTAACAACATGTAAATGCCATTTATAGCTAAATCATATTATTTCCTATAATTAGTTTTTTTTCTCTGCAGCTTTAGTTTTTCCTGGGATTTTTCTTGTTTTCTTTGTTTGATTTTCCTTTGGGGATTTTGTAACTGTGCTCCTCCAATCCTTGATCTCTCAGGAGAAAGGAAAAAAGCAGCCTTGAAAACTGGGAGCCAGCTGGGCACTCATGGTTAGGTCAGCGTGTTGTTCTGTGGAACACAAACCATTTCACAGGACATATCAGGCAAGGGCACTCTGTGACCTTGATAGGCTGAGGCAAAGATGAGGTCACTCCAGTCTTGGCTTAGCCCAAACAAATGTCCAAACCACAAAAATGGCCAAATATACCGCCTTCCTGCCTAATACCTGTAAGTGTTCCTTCTTTACCAACTACACATGTAGCCCTGCCTTGTTCCTGTTACCTTCTAGCTGAAAACATGAAGACATCCAATCACAGAACTATCCCTGGTTCCTGACAGCATCCAGTCCAGAGCAAATGCCTGCTTCTTTGAACCATTCCCCAAATCACTGAACGTAGACCCAAGCCCTATAAGAAGCTCCAGCCATTCCCTCAGAGATGCTCCCAGTTCTCTAGGCTGTGCAATCTACCTTGCTGCAAACCCAAAATTGTTCTAGTACAAGTGCATTCCTAGCGGTCAATGGCTATAACGTAGCTACCAGGCGCCCTCAGTGTTTATCTGAGAGCCTTGATGCCTTGGATAGGGGAACCCTCAACTCACTAGTTCTAGTGGGCATATTTCAGACCCTTTGTATCTCTGGCTGTTCGAAGTATTGCACTGCCCAGGGCTGGGAGGAAGTTCATGCTGAAATGAGCCCCAGCATTTTGTTGAGGTCCCCCATTTTAGGAGTTTTCCCTCTCTCTCTCTCTCTCTCTCCTTCCTTCCTTCCTTCTTCTTCTCTTTCTATCTTTGGTGTTGTCATACCCCCACCCCCATCCCTAGGAACAGCAGTGATTTTTGGGTATCCGATCAGATTTTGATTGTTCTTTGGGGAAGGTGTTTTCCAGTCTTCTAATGATTGTTCCCATGGTCTGTCTGCTTGTCGTGAGTGCTATTTGTTTATAAGAGAAGAAAGGCTACAGGGAGACAAGGTAAGTCTGCTCTGGAGCCAGCTCCAGGGGCCAAGGAGTTCCAAAGGTCTTCAGGTAAACTCTGACTTGGGTCACTATGTCAAAACCTTGTAAGAACTTCGTCATCCATCTTGTCATTGTGTCCCTGAGAACTGCCTTGTTTAGATTAGTCTTGCTGGAATTGGAAGGTATTGTCTGATCTCCAATTTCTGATGATTGGAGATCATGACCTGAGCCAAAGGCAGACACCCAACGACTGAGCCACCCAGGTGCCCCTAAATTCTGCAATTTTTAATTAATTCAGAATTGGTACAAGAGCTCTTTTGTTTACCCAAACTGATCATCAGAAAGTGAGTTTTCATCTTCCTAGAGTTGCCATACATAAAAGTAGTAACACTTAATTATTATTTTGAGGTTAATTATACTTAAGCTTTATAATGTTTAATTATGTCAATGCTTAATGAGTGTATTTCATTAATGAGTATATAATACACTGGTGAATGAATTAAAAACAATAACTTTTTTAATATTTAAAAATGATTTTTCTGCCTTTTTGCAGAGATGGGTACCAGTGTGCCTTTGAGAATGGAGAGATCAGGCGGTAAACCTGGATGACTAGCTTGCATAGGGGGCTTTCTGGGGAATGAGGCACAGCATAGGCTTTAGAACAATTGGAAGCACCTCTGCTCTTTCCTTCCCTCTCTGGACCCGAGGAGTTTGGGCCCTAAACCTGAAACTTGAAAGCACTGAGAATCCTAAATGTCAACACAACCTTTAATCATGTTGAAGTCATGACTTCTCCGCTTTTACTAGTACGGAGGCTGCCTTTAGCCTTTTTTTTGGGAATGTCTCAGGAACGAGAGGATGAAAAATGGGAGATGGAAATCCTCACCCATCGTGCCAATGTTTTGTACTTTTGGGTGAAATCTGCGGGACTGCATCTCAGAGGTTACTAACGCACCTCTGCAATTGGCTATTGGTCAATTCCCAACCCATCTCCTTATTTATCCCTGGTAGGCTGAGTAGCTTTGACCACCTAGTGTGCCGAGTTGCTTACATCTATTACCATTAATTTGATAACAAACCCCCAAAACTCAGAGACATGACTGTATACCAGAAGTCATCTTGCTAGTTAGGCTGTTGATTGGCAAGTCAAACCCAATTCTAACTGACCTTCATACCACAATGTTTTTTCCTTCAATGTCTCAGAGAAAAATACACGCTAAAGGCGGGTTTGTGTTTGTGCAAAGCCCGTGCATACGTGTGTGTACACGTGTGTGTATTGAGATGGTGGTGAAGAGTCAGAAAGAAAAATTGGGGTCATTTTTTTTCTTAAATATGCTTGTCAGTCATGATGGCCATACCACTGTCTCCATTAAATACCCTCTACTCACATCAGAATTTGGGAGAAATATTATGCAAATAAAAAAGCTACTTGGTTAGTGTAGATGGCTGAGGCAATTATAGCCATCTGCTACCTGTTAGCCCAGCATGTTCCATCTGTTACAGAGCTCCCATCTACCAAAGAGGGAACTCAACGCGGTGTAGACGGGGCTGCTGAGACTAGGTGTTGGGGTCTGGAGGGAGGGATGGGAAGGCAGCTAGATGATTTTCTTTGGTCCACCCAACAAGTGTTTGGCTTTAGGTAGTGGCCGGGGTGCCCGGCAGTGTCCTCTGCATCACCAGCTGACTCACGAGGGTGTTGCTATATCACTGCAAACATATTTTTAATCAGAGGCACATGTTTTCATCAGTGAAAACCCATCAGCTTTACCCTATCTTGGACCTCAAATGAAACGTAGAACTTGGGAGAAATTTGGGTTTTCTACACCATGTCCATAATTAATCTGAATATCTAAATTGGTTCGAACATAAAACTCCTACAGTGTCTTCTTGGTCCACGGCATTTAGCAAACTTCCTCTTACCCTAATAGCTCAACCAGGTCCTCTTCTCTTTGTCCTCCTGGCTAAGAAGAAAAAAAAAAATCCTCCTTCTCAGCTCTCACACTTACAGAATTTTGAAAACTGCCTTTTGTGAAAACCTGTCTTATGGAAGAAAGTAACTTTGCTTCTGGGTTTTCTTGGCTCTTAACTAGTGCCAACCTGGGGCATGTTTTTTCTTTTCTTCTCAGGCTAAAATATGAAATGTTGACCTTATGGCTTCATGGCATTTTCTTCACTGTCCAGGAACCACTGCATGGGGTTCAATACAGTAAAAGAGAAGATTTAGTGCTACTTCTTCTGAGATGTCAAAGGCTGTTTTTTGGTGCTCTTCTGATCTCAAAAAGTCTCTATCTCAAATAAAAGTTATTTACACACTTCTGTTATTACTGTGCACTCCCTTTTCTAACTCAGCCTCGTCCTGGAGTAGGTATGGCCTCTCGCTACCAAGCTCCAGCTTCTGCATCCAGTGGAGATCTTGAAGTACTGGAGGGTCCCAAACCCTCATCTCCATGACCCTCGGCACTGTCAGAATACTTAAGTCCCAGGATCTACATTCACACAAATGTAAAATCTGGCTTGTAGTGTCCGTTTTATGAAAGGAAGTTAAAGAAGGCACTAAAGAAACACCAAATCTCCTCTTCAATAAAAGTCCTTTTAGGTAATAATTCTCCTTTGTGCAGCCACAAAAAAAATACCCTCCCGGGTATAAACCCAAGACGGCTGCTAGAAAAGGTTCTCTGAACTTCAGCGACTGATGGTCCTCAGAGATGAGACAGCACTGCGTACTGACATATTTATCACATGCGTTTAGAGGCAGGAAAGCCCCGGAGAAGGGTTTTGCAGAGAAGTGAGCATGAATGCCAATGTGAGTAATGTGCCTGACATAGAAGACTGGAATGGGACCCAATTACAGTGGGAAATGAGCCAGTGCTTTAATGAATCCACAGTGGGAATGGAGCGTACAGGTGCCATCTGCATGTGAGATAGGAAGTGAAGGGCTTGTCTGTTGCTCACACCTGTGGAATGCATTATACAAAACGGGATCACTATCATTCTTCAACGACAGGGTCAACAAAGCCAACAAGGATTCTCATCCTTGCAAACTGGATTTAGTTTTCCTAACCCGGTCCTTCACAATGGGAATTAAAATACAGGGAGTGTGGAAAATCATAAAAAATGTCTTGCAGATTTATTTATTTTTCTTGCAAGCATTATAGAGAAATATTTTAGGGTTAGAATTTGCAGAGGAATAGAGCAGGTAATCAGCTTGACTTTCTGTGTGGTCTCAGAGGGTTGGCTTCTGATTTCTAAATGTTTAGGTAAAAGGTGTTACATACAATGATTTTTTAAAAGCAAGAAACATTTTTAGCCCAGTTAAAAATTATTTTTTGCTCTCTTCTCTTTTATTGCAAGCTTAAATTTCATATCTATCTTCTAGAATACTTAGCCTAGATATATAAAAAATATTATCCAATTATATTACTATTTTAAAAATCTAGGATGCTGTGAATACTTAAACATGTGTTTTTTATTAATTGAGAAAATAAATTCATTTATGTTCTGCATATAACACTGGAAACAGATTCCGATTATAACATGCACTACAAATTTTCGAATGCCGCCTGAATTTTCATCATTTTTTTTTAAAGATTTTATTTATTTATTTCACAGAGAGAGACACAGCTAGAGAGGGAACACAAGCAGGGGGAGTGGGAGAGGGAGAAGCAGGCTTCCCGCTGAGCAGGGAGCCCAATGCGGGGCTCCATCCCAGGACCCTGGGATCATGACCTGAGCCGAAGGCAGACGCTTAACGACTGAGCCACCCAGGCGCCCCTGAATTTTCATCATTCTTAAGAGAAGCTATCTTAAAAAGCAATGTGGCATGTCATCAAAGGAAGGCACACCTCTGACAAAAATAATGCATGATTTGAAATGATGATGTGGAAGTGGGTTCACCAGCAGGTGCTCCTGATGACCACACACGTGTGTGGGGAGGGAGTGTCTGCTCCCAGCTGCTGCCTCTTCCAGCAGCACCTGTCTGTGGTGAGCCTCGTCTGGTGAAGAGCGCAAGCAAGGTAGTCCATCCAGCCGACATCGAGGGAACCTGGCTTGTGGCGTGACATGTGGCAGATGGCAGAATGACCGGCCGTTTGGGGGCAAACTGTGTTTGCCGACAGCAAGGCTGTGCTCTTGACCAACCCTTGGTTTTGTGCGTGCGTGTGTAATTCATCATTTTGCTTCCAAGAATGAATGGAAGTGAGGGGACTGTACCACCTGTCAGTTTTCTGAGCGAGGGTAAGTGAGAGCGTGTGTAAGAACCATCCGTGGATGGGCTTCCATTCGCTGGACCTGGTGGAGGACTGCTTCAGATCTCTCTGTTATTTCACCCTGGGGGTAGGAATCTGTTTCAAAAACTCTCATGATGGGGCGCCTGGGTGGCTTAGTTGGTTAAAGCATCTGCCTTTGGCTCAGGTCATGATCCTGGGGACCTGGGATTGAGCCCCGTGTCGGGCTCCTGGCTCAGCCAGGAGCCTGCTTCTCCCTCTCCCTCTGCCTCTTCCCTCTGCTCTCTCTCTCTCAAATAAATAAATGAATCTTAAAAAAAAAAAAAAAGAAAACTCTCACAAGCACTGTGCCCGTTACATGTCAGAGTGACCTGTGGTCTTGTCATTGGTCACCTCTCCCGCAAGAAGCAGATTGGTTCTGCTCCTGAAGGGCAAGCCTGGGTCAGCATCCACCCTTCTTCCCACTTTAGTCCCCTCAACCTTCTTGTCCCAGAAAAGGATCATTGTCTCTCCCCTAAATCCCCCCATGATGGCTCCTTCAGTACAGCACTAGGGACCCAGCCACCTTGTAGCCATTTGGGGACAGCTGAGCTGATAGAGTCCTCTGAGGGCACCTGGTGTGGAACATGGGGCACCTTTGGGAGATCGGGGCAATCAAAGGCAACATATCCTTCACTCTCTGTTCAAGTCTCTTCTCTTGCGTCTTTAAAATTCAATATACAATAAAGTGGGGGTCTTCTTTTGTTGTAGAAGAAAATATTTTCATCTGTTCTTATTAAAAAGTCAAAATAAAATGAACAGAAAGTTTCAGAACAGGTCCCTATGCCAACTTCAAGCATGTAGTGGTTGTACAAGAAATATTTGCTCATCACTTACAAATTGTGGCTTAGAGTCATTTCTCTAAACCTTAAAAGTGTTCATTTCTTGGTGGAAAGGTTTTGCAGATACCTCAAATGAAAAGGCTATGCTTGACTCTTTTGGATAGGCAGCAGGAGAAATGATTACAACAATTTTCAAAAAGAGATAAGGACTATTAAGTAACATGTAATCTGAAAAGACCCACAGAATGCGCAAAGCCAAATTAATTATTAGTGTCATTTCCCCTCCCTAATTTAATAATTTTACATTATCTTAAAGAGGATATATGCATAGTTGTTAAAAACAGGTTCCTTTGATGACCTAAGTGTCCTTTGACAACCTAGGTTTGTGAATGGATGGATAAGGAAGATATCAAATACATACATATAGATTATATATAATGGAATATCACTCAGTCATAAAAAGGGATAAAATCTTGTCATTTGTGACAACATGAATGGACCTAGAGAGCATTATGCTAAGTGCAATAAGTCGGACAGAGGAAGACAAACACCCCAGGATCTCATTCACATGTGGAATCTAAGAAACAAAACAAAAGACTAGACAAAACAGAAATAGACTCAGGTACAGAGAACAGCAGGAGGTTGCCATGGGGAGCGTGTTGGGGGATGGGCGACATAGGGGAAGGGGGTTAAAAGGTAAAAACTTCCAGTTATGAGACAGATAAGGCACAGGGATACAATGGATAGCATAGGGAATATAGTTACTAATATGTAATAACTTGGTACGGTGACAGATGGTAGCTAGATTTATTGTGGTGATCATTTTGTAATGTATATAAATTTTGAATCACTATGTTGTACACCTGAAACTAACAGAATCTTGTATGCCAATTACACTCCAATTAAAAAAGTAACAAAACAAATTGCTTTGGAATTCAGATGATTATAAGCATGAGTCAGGAAAAAGAGGGCCAACCCAATACACAGGATGAAATGAAAACACTTAATTGGAGGCACCAAGCTTGCCGTCGATGTCAGCTAGTCAAAGAGCTGTGAGGTGCATACAGTTAAGGGAAAAGCTGAACAACTGGTTTTCTTTACTGACTTCTGCCTCTTTTCTGTCATAGCTGTTCAAACTTAGCTTCCTGATTCCACCCCCCCAATCCCACCCCCTGCCCCCAGCAAAATAAGGCTGCAATATCATCCAGGGGAAAAAAAAAAAAAAGAAAGAAAGAAGCTACTATCAAGCCATGAAAAGACATGGAGGAACTTGAAATGCATCTTGCTAAGTGAAAGAAGCCAGTGTGAAAAGGCTACATAACTGTATGATTCCAGCCGTATGACATTCTGGAAAAGGCAGAACTACGGAGACAGTAAAAGAGTCAGCGGCCGCTAGGGGATGGGGTGGGGAGAACAGTTGGAACATGAGGGATTTTTAGAGTAAAGCATCCTAACGGACACTGTAATGGTGGACACATGTCATTACCCACACGTCAAACTCTACAGAATGTGCGACACAAAGAATAAACCCTAATATCAACCATAGACTTTAGCTAATAATATTGTACCAATATTTGTTATTCATTTATAACAAGTGTACTACGTTGTGGCAAGTGTAGAGTGCCAAAAATAAGTACGATATGGTAGAGGAGACTATGTATGCATGTGGGGACGGTGGGGGCGTAGATAGAACTTTCTGTACTTTCCCTCAGTTTTTCTTTTTTTAAATTTTTTAAAAGATTTTATTCATTTGAGAGAGAGAGAGAGCACAAGCAGGGGGAGCAGGGGCAGAGGGAGAGGGAGAAGCAGACTCCCGACTAAGCAGGGAGCCTGACGTGGGGCTCGATCCCAGGACCCTGAGATCATCTCCTGAGCTGAAGGCAGACGCTTCACCAACTGAGCCACCCAGGGGCCCCCCCTGAGTTTTTCTTAAGCCTAAAACTGCTAAAAAATAAAGTCAATTAATTACAAAACTTAAGAAGCCTATAAAATCAAACCTTCAAACTATTAAGCTGCATGACAGTAAGTCACTTGCAAGCCTAGGTCACTTGGTTTGAAATTAGTTCTATGACTTCATATATACCTTATGTTGCTCTTAATTTGGTATTAATAGATTTTAATTAAATAACCTTAGTGTTAAAAAAATGAAAAGATTTTACATGTTTTAGGGTTTGATTCCCATGACTAAAAATAAGAAAAATCTCTAAAAACTTAGTGTCTTAAAAAAGAAGAGTTAGGCCCCCCAAATTAATTCATGCATCGATTTGTGTTGAAACTATATTTATCTGAATGACTTGTCTTTCCTCCCCAGCTCCTACTGCACTTCCCATATGAACAAGGATTCTGAATCTAAATCTTTCTGTGGAGGGGAAGAAGAGAGGAGGGCACAGTGTTACCAGAGACCCATAGGATCCCCATTTTGAAATGTCAAGTAAAAATACTGTCTCCCTCCCACCAGGCCTTTGCTCTTTCATAAAACAAACACGGACAATCAACAGTTAGAGCTGCACAGAAAGACCTGCCCTGAAATCCGGGCTCCACCATGGACGAGCGATCTGACTCGGGACCTGTCACTTTAAATTCTCCGGGACTCTCCCCTCATGTATCAAGTGGAGATTTAAGTAGGTACTTACCCGCAAGGTGAATTTACTAAGCTCTCAAGCAGACAGTGCTCCCTGTTTTATCTGTCTGGTTACTGTAGATGAGACCGAAAGCAGGCCCTGAACTAAAGTTGACTCTAGTGATGGAGAAAAATGAAATAGGGATTCCTTTCTGAATTAACGACTTCGCTTCACCCCCTGAGTTCACACTTCAAATGTTAATTCCTCATGGATAATAAAGATGGGATCAGAGTTTGAGAATGAATTCACCTGGGCAGAGAGGTGTGAATTATGAATTAAAAATCATCGACAATTTCTTTAAGAAGATTAGCTCTCTCTTAGATAAGCACACTTTATTGTTTTTAACAGCTATATATAAGAGCAGGAAAAAAATCTTATTAGGCCACAGAGTCTATCTATCTTATTTCCAGAGCATGGAGGTGACACATTCAAAATCCAGCCATGTTTGCTGTCAGGAAACATTAAAAGTCATAGGAAATATCTGTTGTAAACATTTAATGCTTCTTTCTGGGGTAGCCAAAGCAAACATTGAACGTTGAAACAGAAAACCCAGCAAACATTTTTCTATGGCTTCTCTGTCCTCTGTCAGTGGTTCCAGAAAAGTCTGCGAGGAGGCCAGACTTCCCGAACGTGGTTATGAAGCTGGGGGAGAAATCTCCAAAGTACTGACTTCCTGGCCAACTCTGCTCCCGTCCACTCTTCCTGGCGTTTTCCTATTTTCTCTTTCCCAGGATTCAAATAAAGTGTGACCCAATTTCATCTCATTGTGTTTACCTTCAAGGCCTCCAAGGTTTAACTTGAAGGTCCTCAGCAAGATTATGCAAGGGATCTTTGTCATCCAGACTCCTTTCCCCAAAACATGCTATATTCTCCTTCCCGGGGTCCCAAGATGCCGCGATGCCGAGTGGCAGCTAATCTGTGTGTGGCAGGAGACACCGTGAGATGTTGCAGCCCCAGAGGGGAAGATCAAGGCCCCCTGTGTAATGCCAGTTGGACTTGTTACCCTACTTCACTGAGTAATAACGACTCTCATCTTAACTTCTGTGGGTATCAGACGTGACAACAGTTATGCACACGCCTTTAAAACTGCCAGGTGCTGCATGAATACAATGTATGATCTTATTTACGTGACAGGGAGTTAAAAACCATACGGTGGGTTCTCATTATTCACAGCAGTTATGTTCTATAGAGTCACCGTGAGCACGGGATTGGTGAACACTGGACTATTGCTCCTAGGGGAAATACACGGTTAGGTTCCTGAGAGCCTCTGGTCACATTTCATCACCCAATCCATACGTGACCTTGTTCTAGATGTGTGTTTGTTAAAGACACCTTATTGACTATATATTGTTGATCCATTAGCATTGAACTCCTAGCCAACAGTGCTAAAACTTAATGCTTACCAATGAAGCCTATCTAACACGCATATTTTATCTGGAAAACACATCACGGCCGCCTTGCTTGGGAGCAACAGCATTTCAGTACTACAGTTAGGTGACATTAAACAGTGAAATCACCAATTAAAAAAAAAAAAAACCTCATAAAAATGCAAAAAAAACAGATGGCACTAAATAGACCAGAAAAATGAGTTGTTAAGAGCGTGAGAGCGGAAATGAGAAGGAAATGTTGCTTTATTCCATCCATCTTGGCTGGGAATGTGTGCTCTGTCCTGCTCATGTTTGCAAAGGACCGCAAAAGTGCCACGATCACTCCTTTCGGGTTGTAAATTTTAACAAGTAGGTGAACTCCCAAATATGAAATCTCTGAATAATGAGGATTGACTGTATGTATACAAGAAATTAAATTTTTTCTGTCTTCTGGAATACTTTTGGGTATTATAATAAGAGGAATTTTGGCTTTCACAATGTTTGTTTATTTAGAAATAATTGGGTATACACATGTATGCTGTGTGTCAGAGACAGGTGATTTGGGGCAGAAATAGGTCCCCTGTTTCTGACAGTCTGGTTTGAGCAGATACTAAACATATCATGAATTTGTTTTCTCACTGCATTTTAATGATAAATGCCTTTTTGGGGTTGTTTCTGTTAATGAAAAATTAACTTTGGAAAACAAGACAGAGAGATGATGGTACCAATGTGTTTTCCACTGAAATTTCTCAAAGTTTTCACTGCTTATTTTATTCTTTGTTGTTGTTGTTATTTTTTTTTTTAATAATAACTGGGTATTAAGGTCAGCCCTTCATTTTTATAAATTGAAAATCAAAGATCAGATGTAATAACACTTTCCATGATGGATTGAGCACTTACAGTGTGCAAGGCTCTGTGACAGGCCCTTTACATTCCCGGTACCATTTCTAATCTTCACAACAAAGCGTATGCCATGCGGGGGTACCACTATTAGGAAACTGAAGCTCAGATATGCAGAAAACCTGCTGAGGCTCTTTAGCAGGTGGGACAGCTGGGATCCCAGGTGTCTGACACCACAGTCTGTGCTCTTAACCTTCACTCCATGTAATCTCCTCTTCCAGTCTACACTTTGTTAAAAGATTTGCTTTTGTAGCTGTTTTATCTTGATATCTTGTGTGTCTTTGGGTCATAATGATGTAATTATTAATCACACTTGTTTAAGACACATTTGAGCGACAAGCCAAGATGATTATGATATTGATGGTGTTAGGGTATTAAATCAGCTTGTTATGTGACCTTGGCCCAATGACTTCACCTTTGTGGGCATCGTTTTCCTCAGCTGTGATATGACAAAGTTTAAATAAATTATTCCTTAGGGCCTCCTATGATTCTACAGAGGTAATAATAATAATGAAAAAAATCCCAATACATTTCTAAGAATGACAGTTGAAGGCAATTAAAAAATAATGAGAAACTAACCTTAAACTATAAGTCACTGGGCAGATTCCTTCCATGTAGATTTCCTTCAGCCTGGAGGAGATCTTGGACATTAAGACAATGCTAAATTTTCTTTCCGACATGAAAAATTAGATGTAATTGCTTCTCTTCAATTTTAATATTACTTCTCACCGATCACTTAAACAAGGTCTCTCATCAGTGTTTTACTTCTTCTTTAATCATTATAATAAAAGCCAAAGGCAACTAAGCAGAAATTTCAATTAACTATTTGCCATTTGTTCATTTATCAATTCTGCCACATTCCACTCTTTGGACGTGGACATAAATCACAGGGGGATAAGTTGCTCTCAGGGCCTCTCTCTGAAAGCAGTGGCCGGGAGGTCAATGTACTACATTTTCCTCTGTCTCCATTTCTAGAAATGCATTAGTCATCCCTTCAATAGCGACTCTAGGAGAATGATGGAATTCCAAGTGGTAAATCAGTATTTCATTCCTGTATGTTTCCTAATCTTCAGTGGCAGTGGCAGGAGAGTTGAGAGTGAACAGGAGAGATGCTGGTGCAGTCATCTCATGTCCTCCCTGTGTGTGGACCACCCTCCTGCTGCGTCCAGGGAGCTAGCACCTGGTGGACTACCCACCATCCCAGAGATAAATGACTCCAGAGAATACCATGGACTAGGTCTTGCTTTACTTCTATTACTTTTTAAACATTGAAACTTGTATTGAGGTAGTTGTAAAATCGCATGTTGTACTAAATGATACAGGAAGTTCCCTGGTATATTTTGCCCAGTTTTTCCAAAGGAAACATTTTGCAAAACTATAGGAGAATGTCACAATCAGGATGCTGAGATGGATATAATTCACTGATTGTATGTGTATCATTTGTGTGTGTGTAGAAATTGTAAAATTCTTTTTTTTTTAAAAAGATTTACTCATTGTGAGAGAGAGAGAGAGAGAGAGAGAAAGAGAGAGAATGTGTGAGCAGGGGGAGGGGCAGAGGGAGACAGGCAGACTCTCTGCTGAGTAGGGAGCCAGATACGGGGCTTGATCCCAGGACCCTTAGATCATGACCTGAGCCAAAATCAACAGTCAGATGCTTAACTGACCGAGCCACCCAGGTGCCCCCAAATTGTAAAATTCTATACAATTTTATACCTGTGTAGGTTTGTGTATTCACCACCACAGTCAAGATCATGAATAATTCCAACAATTCCTAAGAATTCCTCATGTTACCCTTTTATACCACCTCAGACCCTCTTCCCTTCTGCCCCTGTCACTAACCACCAGCAACCAGTAATCTGTCCTCCATTTGTAAAATATTATCATTTCAAAAATGTCATGTAAATGGACTCACTAGGTATGAACCTTCTGGGATTGGCTTTTTCCCCTCAGTATAATTCCCTAGAGATCCATCTAAATTGTTTTGTGTATCAATAGTTTGTTCCTTTCATTACTTAGTGCATGTTCCCTTCCATGGTATGGAGATAACACTTGTGTTGTTTCTCATTGGAACCATCTTCTTTTCTCTTTTGCCTTTCTGAGTGATGACCCATGACCTAGGCAACACTCATCTGCCTGCAGAGGGAATAGGGGGCAGAGATGGGAGAAGGTGGGATTTGCTTCAGGAAGTGCTCATTTTCTGCAGCAGAGGACCACACCTCAATGGAATAGTCCTGAATGTGTCCAACATGAAAGTCTTAATTTTATCCCCCAGTCCCAAAACTTTTTGTCTCCCAGTGTTGCCCTCAGTAAATGGCACCACCATTTACCCACCTATTCAGGCCAAAAACTGGAGGAATCTTCTTTGATATCTCTTCCCTTCACCTACCACAGCTGATCCATCACCAAATCCTATGCGCGTAGAATATATTCTTATTCCAAATATTTCTCCATTGCTACCACCACAATGGCTTTGGTGCAGGGATCACCCTCTTTCACCTAGATTCTACAACTGGAATTTGACTGGTCTCCTGTGTCCATCTTGCCTTTCTCTTCTTCTGCTGCCCAACCGCTACAGTTAATATGGTAGCTTCTAATACATAAATCAGATCAAAGTCTTCTGCTTCCCATCTCACTTACAATAAAAGGCAGACTCTCCACAATGGTCTACAGTCTGCACTATCCAGCTGCTGGCCAGCCCTCTAGCTTCAGGTATCCCCTACCACTCTGTCCCATCCTTACTGTGGTCCAGCCACACCACCTTTCTTGCTGTTCCTTGAACAAGTCCAGCATGTCTCTACCTAACCTCCCAGCCTCTGCATTGCCCCTCATGCTTCCTGGGATGCTTTCCCTCCAGGGGCCAACACATCGCCCTCCCTGGCATCATCAGGCCTCTGCTTAAATGCAAGCTCCTCCAACAGGACTTCCCAGCCAGCCTAACACTCTCTACTGCTAAGCCCCCTTTATTCTTCTTGATAGCATTGATCACTAGCTAACATCTTACCAGACAGTTATCTTCTCCTTCTTTGTCCACGCCTATTAGAATATATGCTTCATAAAGGCAAGGACTTTGCTGTTTTATTCATTGTTCTATCCCTATCACCTGGTATATATAAACACTCAACATACTTTTGGGTGAATAAATGATTTCCCCCAATTCCTTTACTCATACCTTTTAACCCATCAAGGACAAAGCAGGTCATAGAGTTTCCTGTGATAGAGACAGTACCCACTTGTCTAGCTAACACGGGGAAGACAGGAGGCTATTTCTTAGTTGTAGAGAATTTGATGAAAGGGAATGTGGTAGATTGTGTTAATGTCCCTAGTTCTTCCTCCACTGGGTCTGTGCCCCTGCTATGTCACTTTGCTTTTCTTCCTATGAAGAAGCAGAGTCTTTCCCCTCTCCTCAACTCTGGATAGGCCCTATGACTTCCTTAGAGGGTGTGGCAAGACCAAAGGCTTGAAACGTGCTTGCACGAGTGGGCTTGCACTCTTGTGCCTCTGTTGTTGGCTCCGGTGAGTATGCCCATGTTAACTACATGATCCCAGGAGAAAGGTGACAGTTGTACCACAGAGACCCTCAGCCCTTAGCTGACCCACACATTAGTGAGAAAAAATGATTGTTGTTTTAAGCCAGTGTGTTTTGGAATTGTTTATTACATGGCATTTTTTTTTTCTTTTGTCAATAGCTACAGGACACAGGAAGTAAAAGCAAGGTGTTTGTTGTTGTTGTTGTTTAAAGCCTGAAGTGAAATAAGTCAAGCAGAGAAAATCAATTATCATGTGGTTTCACTTATTTGTGGAACATAACGAATAGCAGGGAGGACATTAGGAGAAGGAAGGGAAAAATGAAGGGGGAAATCGGAGGGAGAGACGAACCATGAGAGAATATGACCTCTGAGAAACAAACTGAGGGTTCTAGAGGGGAGGGTGAGGGGGATGGGTTAGCCTGGTAATGCATATTGAGGAGGGCACATTCTGCATGGAGCACTGGGTGTTATATGCAAACAATGAATCATGGAACACTACCTCAGAAACTAATGATGTAATGTATGGTGATTAACATAATAAAATAAAATAAAATAAAAATAATAAAGCCTGAAAGGACTATGAGAGAAAGAAGAGACCCAGAGGGACTAAGCTTTGTCCAGAGAGCAGGGGGTGTGTCTATAAAGGGTTAGGAAGGGGACTGAAGGCAGGGGGCTCGTGTCCTGCTTCCCGATTTGGGGCTCTGGGGGGAGACTGTCATGTAGGGGGTCTTGCAACAACATGCGGCAACCCAGCCTCATTAAGAGAGGGAAGAAGAGTGAGACAGCAGCCCCTCAGTCTTATGAGGAGGGGGCTCTGAGATAAAACCAACGATTTACCACGGAGGCTGCCTTGGGGTGCTGACATCTGCCATGGGGAAGATGAAGGACATGACAGAGACTAGGGGTCTGTCTCAAGGGAGAGCTGAGGGGACAGAAGGAGGCAAAGGGAGCAAGGGTGGGTGCTCCTTGGAGCACTGCACGAGTCAGACGGGGACTCTAAGTTCCCCGACCACTGATTTTACCATCAGGATGCTGGGCTGGAGGCCAGCAGATGGCAGGTCATGTGAACCCAAGGAAGGACAGCATGACCCTGGGACCTCCCTGTGATGGTGTCAGACACACACTTAAGCTGCCACATCCTGCTGCCCATCCCCATCTGTATTCTACATACCTGGTCACCATCTTCTAGAAGGAAAGCAGGGGATGGGAAGGCCACTGGAGAGACTGAACATTTTTATTCCAGAGGGACAGAGCACAACCAGAAGGGACTGTTGAAATAATCAAGCCGGATTCGACTGTAAGCTAGACCGGGCTTTCGTTTATTTGCCCTTGTTATCCAGACGGAATATCAGATTATCATAGACAAACGAAGACGTTGCATTTCCTCGGCATGCCCAAGTTGTTGGTGCATCACAACGTGCAATCCTGTTATAGACATAGCAGCCTCCCGCTTGCCATCCTGTAGCCTCTCACTCGACTCCTTGGAGCATTTTCACCCTGTAGGTGATGTTATTTTTCTAAAGTGTCAATCTGGTCAGCTTATTCTCCTGATGAAAAACAAAAAATCCTTCCATGACACCTTTTTGCTCCCAAGGTAACATTAAAACCTTAACATGGCTTGTAAATAAATCCTCAATATGCAGACACAGCCAGGGCCCTGCCTTACGCCTCTACACTCACCCCTGACTCCAAAGACCAAGGCTGGGGATCCCCATGCTCTGAGCTTTCTTCTGCCTGGGGAGCAGGGGGGGCAGGAACTGCTGGGGAGTTCAGGCTCTCGGAAGCAGCCCTCGCCTGCGCAGACGGACAGGAGGAGGCGCAATGCTCTGGCTTCCTCCTGCATCAGGGAGATAGCGAGGCGGCTTGTGAACAGCCTCCCACAGTTCCCTACCGGTCCTGAGCTCCCACTGCCCACATGGTGAGTAGCTTGATGGCGCTCCATTCCTTCCCCTGTTTCATTTCGCCACTGCTCTACTAATATGCCCTGGGATCTGCTCCCAAATAAACTTGTATTCAAACGCTCATCTCCTCATCTTCTTGCAACTACACCCCCCTGGAGGCATCTCCTTTTCCTGGACCAAGGCTGGGTCTCTGATCTCAAGTGCTCCTGTCGGACGAACCCAAAACAAGATGGGTGATAACCTAGTTCAATCCCCACTGGGTCACATTTTTATTTATTTTTATTTTTAAGATTTTTATTTATTTATTTGTGTGAGAGAGAGAGTGCACAAGCAGAGGGAGAAGCAGGGTCCCCACTGAGCAAAGAGCCCAATGTGGGATTTGATCCTGGGACCCTAGGATCATGACCTGAGCCGAAGGCAGATGCTTAACTGACTGAACCACCCAGGTGTCCCCTGGGTCACATTTTTAGAGTGAACCTGGGCATTGCTAATAATTTGCTCTCGTCTTGGCAGTAGGAAATTGGGACTGTCCTGGGCAAATGAGAACATTTGGACCCATTCATAAAGCTTGTCTTAGTCTGCACCTGTTTACTGCTGCTGTGTTTTTATCCTCATCATACACGTTAGTTTCAACCACTCTGAAAGAAACCTGCAAACTTCCCTCATAGCACACTGGGTTTCCCAAGATGGTCACAACCATACCTCCCATCCCACTTTTTCCTCTGCAGTGGGAACTTGTCACGAAACCATCAAGAAGTAGAGTCTGCATCTCCTTTCCTGGAATATGGGCTGGAGTCCAGATTTTGACCAACAACTTGAGGGAAAAGGGATGTGAGTAACTTCTGAGGCAGGGTCTTAGGGATCTCTAGCTTGCACCTTTACTTTTTGGAATGCCCCTTCTAGCGCCTGCCATCATGCAGGGAGCACGCGCGAGCAACCATGACACGGAGCCAGTGTGGGAGAACTGAGGCCTCTGGCCGACAGCCTCTGCTAGACTCCTGGAGCCACGTGGGTGAGGCCACTTTGGATCATCAAGTCATGTTAACACCTTGTCGGAGACCACATCAAGCAGAAGAGACATCCAGTGAGGCCACAGAATTACTGCATGCAATAATGAAGTATTATTCAAGCCACAAAGTTCTGAGTAGGTTGTTGTAGAGCAACAGAGAATTGGAAAAGTCCTCCTCTTTCTGCCCTCTCCTCCACCCCATTCCTTTGCCCAGACAATTCTAACTTCTTACTCGGGTCTCAGCTTCTATGCCGCTTCCTCTGGTATGCCTTCCCTGTCTCCTGGACCGGGTGAAGTGCCCTTCCTACTTGCTCCCAAAGGATCCTACGCTCCCATCTTCCGTTTACCTTGCCATTGTGTCCTTCCACTTCTAATTCCTTCCATTGTCTTCTCCTCTCTTCCTGTTAGAACTCAAGCCCTCTAAAGGCAGCAACCGTGCCTGTCTTGAACACCGCTGGTGTATCAGTGGCATATAAATGCCTGGCATATGACAAGTGATCACTACATACTTGCCAAATTATGGCTGCATAAAAATAGCTAATGTTTATTACACACATACTATGTGGCAGACCCCGTGCTCTCTCTCAAACATGTATTATTTTGCTGAATCCTGTGAAGTATGGATCATTACTATTCCTCTTTTACACACAGGGGAACAGAATGTGCAAGATGTTAAGTCACGTTGCAAAGTCATACAGTCTGCAAGTCATAAACTAAGAATGAAAACCCAAGTGTGTGATAGCAAAGTTCTGATCTCATCTCTAACCCTTATGCATCAATCAGGATAGGCTAGGTTGTGCCACAGTAACAAAGAGCCCTATAGTCTCAGTAGCTTAAAAAGCAAGAGTTCTTTCTTCTTTCTTTCTTTCTTTCTTTCTTTCTTTCTCTCTCTCTCTCTCTTTCTTTCTTTCTTTCTTTCTTTCTTTCTTTCTTTCTTTCTTTCTTTCTTTCCTTCCTTCCTTCCTTCCTTCCTCCCTCCCTCCCTTCCTTCCTACCTTCCTTCCTTCCTTCCTTGTGCTATGCATTTGTCATGAGTTGACGGGGTTCTCTGTTCATGGTGGTCACAGAGGGCTCCAGGTGATGGAACCACCATGGTCTTCAGGTTTTCCAGTCCCCATGACAAAAGGACAGAAGGACTCTAGAGACTCTTGCACCAGCAATTAAATGTCCTAGCCCAGACATTGTTATGTCTTTTCTACTCAAAACTTTTTGGCCAGAAATATTCAGTGAGCAGCATAATGCCTACCGCAGTATACCACCTCCCCAGCGCATGCAGACAGAAGCATGTCATTTCCTGCGGTGTGTGAAGGCTTTGCCAAAGTTCCAGAAAGTTTTGGAAAGCCCTGGAATAAGGATGTTATATCCAAAGATCATCATATTCACACTTTAGAATATAATGCAAATCATACAATGGCTACCAATAGGTATATCCTCTATCGGAGTTACTTTAAATAATGGCAATTTGGAAAATACTAGGATCTGGGACCAACAAGACTTACAAATCATATTAAATTCAAATGGGTTCACCTTTAATTTTGCCACCACTGACGTTGCCACTGACAAGTAACAATGCTCAGTAAAGCAACAGTTGCCCTGCATCAGTATTTGACTTTCTCCAAACACAGCTTCTCAAACTTACACAGAGGAACTGCTGTCTTTTTATTATAATATAGATCTACTTTACTATGATTTTATATCACTGTGATTTACAGCACTGGCACAAACAGTTAATTTGAAAAAACTAAGAGGGCTCAGAAATACCTTTCTAAAATTAAAATTAAAATGAATATGCCATCCTGAAAACAGAGGCTGTCCGTTACACTAACATACAGTGACATTCTTCTCATCCAACTCGATGCTGCATCCGTAGCACTGAATGATGCATGTCAAGGAGCCCCGAATCGAATTACCCTGTCAGTTCTCACATGGAGGAACTTCTCCACTCTAATACTGCATTTCTCACCTTTTTAAAAAAGAAAGTTACTCCCGTCACAAAGTATACCATTTCAAGGGTTTTTAGGCTTTCTCTAATCTGGTCTCACTCCATCCAGGAAACTCAAAGTACAGAGGAATTTCCAGTGACCCTTTGTTGAATACTCTCAATAATGGAAAGTCCACTGCTTCTAAACTGCAGTCACTCATGTTTTAATGGCGGTAGTTACCAGGAAGTTCTTGGAGGGACTGAAGTCTTGCTCTCGCTAGTCTTCTCTGGTCCTGGTGAGTCAGCCTCCACAAGGTCTCACCTGTCCAGGTAGCAGTTGTCTAAGACCGGAAATGGATTCTCTCATGTCTTTTTAATCGTATCTTAGTATCCCCAGGCCTTCTGATTTTTCCTTTGGGGGGCCTTTTGTTCATCTGGTCTTTTCCTCAGAAGATTAACATCTATCTTAAAATGAGGTGCCTAGGAATAGGCCATGACATCCCGCTGGGGTGTGACTGTACTCTTTGCTCTGGATATGATTCTCTCATTAATGTAGCTCAGTACAGTGCTTATTTAAACATCAATCACCACATAACATTGGCTCATACCAAACTCCCCAGAAATCCAACCTGAATCTTTTTCATGATACCAGGGGTCTTCTGTCTTCCATTTATGTCTGTCTTTTTTTTTTTTCTTCTTTCTTTTTTTGGTTGAATGCAGGAGTTAAGTTTATCTTTATTATATTTCATGCCATTGTTTTAGCCTATCTTTCTAGGCCATCAAGATGCTTTTGACGTTTTTATTTTTATTACCTAGCTTGTTAAATCATCCTTTTATTAGCTATGTGTCATTTGCAAATTTAATAAACAAACTATTTGTATTTTTTCCATTGATAGAAATGTTAAGAAGCGGTGCCTGGGTGGCTCAGTCAGTTAAGTGTCTGCCTTCAGCTCAGGTCATGATTCCAGGGTCCTGGGATGGAGCTCTGCGTCGGGCTTTCTGCTCAGTGGGGAGCCTGCTTCTCCCTCTCTCTCTGCCTGCCGCTCCCCCCTGCTTGTGCTCTCTCTCTCTCTCTCTGTGTGTCAAATAAATAAATAAATAAGAGAAATGTTAAAAAAGAAGTAAACAGAAAATCCTGCTTCAGGCTTCTACTTTCTCTCCCTTGATTTAAAGAGTTTTTGAGATACTCTTAAATCTGTTGCTGAAAATCATATACATAAAGTCAATGACATCACTCAGCTAGTAAATGATATAAAATGGACATAATGACCGCCAATGAAATTTCTACTTTGTGAAACTTTGTTGCTTGTGATTCTGACTTCCTTCTAGAAGGACTGAGAAAGTGAGCAATCCATTCTAAAATTTTGATGTTGGCTGACAGTGATCACATTCTTATTTCTAAATAAATATATTTCTTCCATTCGCTTTAGAAAGATCAAACTTGTCCTTGATTAGGTACTCTTTCTTTCATCCTTTTTATGTGTCCTTTTTCAAGCATTGCTCATCAAAGAGCTCCATGTGAAGTCCTATTATTTATTTAGATCCATCTCCTTTCCCTTCTTTTATAGGATTGTTTTCTGATTAGCAGATGACCCAACTAAAGCAACAGCTGCGGGGTGTCATTCTCTAGGGGGTGTCAAACCTCACTAGAATACATGAGGTATCTGTTTGAAGTTCAGTCTGTCTTTACAGATGAGTATTCACATAGCTGGTGAATGCATATTGGCCGTTTCTCACTGAAATATATGTCGCTTTCAAAGGGGAACTTAAAAAATGCTTCTCACTCATCCTGCTCCTACTAAATGGCCAAATATTTAAGGAATATTGGCTTCAGGATATGGCCAATGATTAGCTTCCCCAAGTGCCCACAAGTCTTTGTGGCCCTCACTGTGACTCCTTTGATTGTATTAACAGAATTTATCTTCAGGGTGTCAGCTCCCCTCCCTGTGTCTTCATCATTCTGAAGATGCAGGTGTTCCTGGGAAGCAATGCATAGCTCTTGGTGTCACACATCTCTCGGTTCAAATCCCACCTCCACCAAAGACCAGCTGGCGGACTGACAGCCAATGGTTCTCAGCTGGTGTTGACATGGCCCTCCCGGGGACATGTGGCAATGTCTGGAGACATTTTTGGCTGTCACAGCTGGGGGGTGCTACTTGGTAGAGGCCGGGATGCTGCTAACTGTCCCATGATGCATAGGACAGCCCCACAACACGGAACTGTCTGACCCAAAATGTCAACAGTGCGGTGCTGGGAAATCCTGCTTCAAGAAAATAATGTAACCTTTCTCAACCATGGTCCCTTCCTCCGTACAATGAGGGTAACAGTGGTCTGGGTGGCACTGGGGGGATTACAGAGAGGACTTGCTTGCAACACCGATCAGAATGACTGGCACAGAGCTGGCATCAAGAAAAGACAATTGTTTTCTTTATTTATGCACCATTTATGTAGGCATTGTGTTGGGTACTTCCTAAGATGTTATTAGCTTAATACTAAGTGAGTAGTTCATTTACTCCACAAATATTTTTTGAGGGCTTTCTATATGCTAGGCACGGATCTGGTTGCTGCGAATTGATTAAAAAAAAAACAACACACAAAAAACCCAAAACAAACAAAAACCACCTGCGAGAACCCAGGCCCTCGGGGTTTCAAGGAATGTGCCCAAGGGTTCAACACTAATGAGAGGCAAGGCCTGGATTCAAATAAAACCAGCTGCTGTGGACCAATGCTTGTGTCCACCCCAAATCCTATGTTGAAATCCTAACCCCGATGTGATGACATTAGGAGGTGGGGACTTTGGGAGGTGATTAGGTCATGAGCGGGGAGCCCCCATGAATGACATTAGTGCCCTTGTAAGAAGGGACAGGAGGGAGCTCGCTTCCTCTTCCCGCATGAGGACACACAGAGAAGTTAGCCACCCACCAACCAGGGAGAAGGACCGGCCAGACACCTGATCTGCTGGCTCCCGGACTTCCCAGCCTTCAGAACCACGAGAAGCATCTGTGGCTTACGCCTCCCGGTGTGTGGTGTTCCGTTAGGGCCGCTGGAGCTAAGAGACCAGCTCTGCCTGATTCCAAAGCCTACATTCTCTGCACTCCATTATTCTCCATTATTATCAGACACCTGCTTTCAGAAACACCAGATTGCAAGGCATGTGAGAGCTGTGGATCTCGCCTCCGGGCTACTTTTATTGACCAGATTAGCATCGTCATCCCACTATCTCACTTCTTCGATGACATGCCTTTTGTTTCTTTCCCCTTTTACTCTTTATTAATTCAACAAATGGTTCTTGAGCACTTGCTACTTGTTAGGAGACAGTGGAATGACAAGTCACCGCCTTGGTCCGTGTGGAGCTCCCAGGCTGGTGTAGATGAGAGTCAGTCTCTGGGAGATGTCCGTGCCCTGGGGACCAGGGGCAGCATCCTACCTTCCTCTTCTGTGCGTGACGCCATGATGCCATGTCCACCTTGGGGTCAGCGACTTCCTTACAGGTGTTCCTATGTTCTTGACATAACTCGTTGCCATGTGCACGGTTAGTTTATGTGCACAGCAAAATTTTCCCCTGGGGCACGGAAAACTCTGGGTGTAACACTCCTATACCTGAGGTTCATGTTATGCATTTCACTTGGCACAGATTTAGAGCCCAGTAAATTCCTAGTTATAGAGGATGTTGCCTTTATGATGCTATTGTTCATGACCTTGAAGGTCCATGCTACATTGTATATGGTAATTTTGCTCAAGTGTGCATTGAATCACATGGCCTGAAATACTGATGAGCCAGACAGTGTTACTTCTAGTGATGGGACTTAGCAATCCCTCAACATTCCTGTCAACACGTGACGTTGTGAGTCTCATAGAGCAATGAAGTCCACTGTTTCAGGTGTGTTCATGGTGGATGTTACTCTAGGAATATCACAGTATAGTGTCTTTGGGACTATCATACCATCATAGTGTTGAGTTTGTTCTGATGGAATGATTACGGCCCCGAAAAGAACACTTAAAATTTTCAATTATTCTTGACTGAATTGTAGGAATGCCTATGGTGAGACGTGGGCACTCACCAGTGTCTCAGGATGTATGACACCACAAATGTCAGGGCTCTCCTCCACTAAATGGCCATTTCTTGCTGCTGATGAATGGCCTCCCTTGACTTCCAGCTGCCTCCCTTCTGGACAAGTTCTTTTGATTTGCTTGAGGCCGTGGACTCTCCTCAAGAGAGACCCACATCAAAACTCCACTTTGCCACATCCTCGTTAAGTAACTTTGGTGACTGGCTCTCTCAACTTGTTTCCTCATCCTACCGAGGAGGATAATCATCACAGGTCTTGCTTCACTGGACGGCTGTGCCATTTAGTTGACACACGTACATGTGGGAATTGTTTGGCACAACGCCCAGAACATAGTAGGTGCGCGTGAATTTCAGCCCTCCTTCCTTTCCCACCTGTCGACTGAGCTAATGCCCCCTTCCCATCTTTCCCCGAGGATGTGGCCTTTTCCTCTGAGGCCCCGTGTGCAGTTCTGCTCATCTGCAGCCTTGCCTGGCGTGTTTCTGCTTCTAGGTCCAGGAATACGTATCCCTCAACCGCTGAACCTCCGCTGCCAAACTTTCCCATCTTTCTTTTTTCATTTCTCAGTCAACTGGCACAGAGATAATGGCTCGGTAGTCAGGAGCACAGACCAAGGGGTCTGCCTGCCTGGGTTCAGGTTTTGGCCCCACCAATTATGAAGTAGGTGGTCTTGGGCAAGATATTGAATCTCTCTGTGCCTCAGTTTTCTCATCTGTAAAATGTAGACAGTCTTGTGTGCTCTTGTCTAATCTTGATGATCTCATAGAATTGCCATGAAGGTTCAATAAGTTCATATATCTAAGGTAGGGCGGAGCTCGGCTTGCAGTAAATCCTATATAAGTGCACATTATTGTTATTTTTATTATAGGTCGGGTCTCCTATTCTCCTAATTATCTACTCCCCCTGCCCCCATCTTTTAAAATGAGCACTTTTTACAATTAATGACATTCTGACCACCACTACTTGCTGGACACGGACGTACCTCCTCCTTGGCCCACACATTACCCACCATCTTACTGTTTTCATTCTTGGCTCACAATATAAGTTCTCATAGTAAAAAAAAAATTCTTTCACTGGCTCTACATCAATCACTTAAAAATATATAACCAATCACACTGGTATTTTAATCTAGACGGTGCTGATCTATGGCAAGAAAAGGGCAAGAGTGATGCTCAGACTAACAATCACGCATGGGGGGGGTGGGTGTTCGCCGCAATTTTCCAATCCTTGTTGGCCTTCTAATTTGCAAATAATATCAGCCGGCTTTTTCAGAGTGAGAGGAAGACAGAACCATGTTGATGTGCTTAGACAAAGTTAAATACTGCTAGTAGGTGGGGGTCTCAAATAAATGAATGAGCAAATTTCACATAGAGAAGCAGGGAGCAGACACTGGTTTTACTTCTGTTTTAGTTTCTATCACACACCAAAGGATGCTGGTCCCATGGCCTTCACCAACATAGAAGACACAACCACCAATCACAATGTGTTTCAGAGGCCAATTACCCCAAAGATGATCTGATGATCTCTTCCGCATCACTGAGAAAACCAACACACCTTCTCTTGTACTGAGGAGGTCTCAGTGACTGAACCCAATGGCAGAAATCGACCTGGTAACTTAAAAATCCAGATTCACATCACCTAACAGAATTCTTACACCAAACATATTCTTACCATACGTTTATACATGAAGCACACAATTCTTACCTATAACTTTTCCTAGAAAGAGCGACTTGGGAGAATTGAACAGTGTGTCAGACGAGCTCGGCAGATGGTAACTCACAGAAGGATAGTGATCAAGCTGCAGGAAGAAAACAAGAGACACTTTTAGAAGAACGTTGCTAACTTGTGCTGGAATCACATCTTTCCAGCAGGATGAGTCCGTCTCAGAACCCTGGGGTCCGGATATCTTCCTTCATCGGTGCGGACTCTCAAATACCAGCCTGAACAAACAGGAAGCCCATCTATTCCTTCTCTGGGCTTATTTGAAAACATTTTGAGCTTGGTAAAGACTCTTTATGAATTGTTCTTCAGCTTATGCAATTTTCTGTGGATAATTTGTCCACATTTTCTGCTGGATTAAGATCCTTGCTCGTTTTTAATAGAGTAAAATCTGCTTGATCCGATCTCCAGCATTAACCCCTGAGATAGAAAATGCTGCATCTTTAACAATGAATTTTCTTTAAGATCCGCTTACTGTCCTGTTGTATTTGCCTTTCCATACCATCAGCTCTCAGACCAATATTGATTTTCAGTATGTATATTCAAATATGAATATATATGTAAATATATATTCAAATGCTGAAATTCAAGTTGGGTAAATATACATGGTGGGTTTGTTGTTTTTTTTTTTTTTGCTTATCAAGAGAGGAGGATGCCCCCACAGGGCAGGGACATTTGAGCCTGGCGGGGACAAAGGCACATTTGCTGTAGCTGGCCTGGTTCCTTCAGAGTGGAGGTGAGTTGGCAGTAAGGGAGGGAAAAATAAGCAGATGGAAAGAGCTGTGGGAGCAATGCACATTACTGATTACATTTCTCAAGTACAAAGTACAAACGCTGGTGTCCCAGAATCAGGGCCTCTCTTGTCCTCTCAGTCCCGACATGGCTTTTTCTGCCTTAGCTGTCTTTTTACAACTGATACAGCCTAGTGGTGTTTCCCTCACTGGGAGCTCCTAGAGTTTTCTGTGCCTCTCTATATCCACCTGTGAAGAATCGCTTTTGTAGCCTTTCGCTTTTCTGCAGTGAGTTTCCTACCTGCTCAGGTAAGCGGCAGGTGAGGTGCGGGTCAGCGGAAACACTGCGTCCCTTCCCAGCACAGGCATGCAAGCAGGGGCTTGCTCAAGGCGGCAGCACACACCCCAGAAACCGGCCCCACTCCCGGGTCCCTGCTAGTAACCGCCAAGATGGGCGAAGCTGCCGGAAGCTAGGCTGCTAGAAAGTGCCGGGAAGTGAGCTAATCTCACTGGCCACGTGGAGAACGAGCCTCTTTGAGGAAGGATCATTCATCATTAATGACTATCTGCACCTGACTCCTGAGGCTGCTTACTAGAAACCTAGAGGTTATTGAGAGCCAGGGTTCAGAGTCAAAGACTCATCACCTCTCAGGAACGTGGGGAGTTCTGACCTGCAGAACCAGTGCTGTGAAATTATTGTGCCCGGGTGCTGGTTCAGCACTGTAACGGAGGTCCAAAAAACACTGTGAAAGCAAACACTGGCATGTTCAACTATAATTCTGATTTTAAGTGCAGCATTAACAAAACCCTTATTCTGTCCAGAGAAGCTTAGATATTTTAAATCTCATGAAGTTGCTGCGCGGGCTGCTGATTAGCTAGCTGCTTTGGCGCCATCTGGTGGCGCATATGGGTAACTGCTGCTGTCCCTCCACTTCTGCGGTCAAAAAAGATAACCATAGAACGCCAACATAATAGGTTACCCTGCAAGCTTCACAGCGATGATCTTCCCCTAGATACTTCTTATACCTTCATCTGTCTTGCTAAAGAACTTAAAAATGGATACAAACAATATATGCTCATTATAGAGAAAATAATAGTATAGATTTGCAGAAAATAACCCATGCCTGGTGATAATTATTATTTTTAAAGATTTTATTTACATATTTGAGAGAGAGAGAGGGAGAGCGTAGAGGGAGAGTGAGAGGGAGAAGCAGACCGTCTGCTAAGCAGAGAGCCTGACGTGGGGCTCGATCCCAGGACCCCAAGATCCTGACCTGAGCCAAAGGCAGACACTTAACCGGCTGAGCCACCCAGGTGCTTCGATAATTAATTTTTTATCAAGTCAACTTTTTAATGTATATTCTTTTGATTTTTTACAACTGGATGGAACCTAACTGCATACATTGTTTTGCACTTACTTTTCATTACTTAAAGATATATTATGAAATTCTGTAATTCAGTAAATAAAAACTACATCATTTGTCATGAATGACTGGTATTCCATTTTATGAATACACTGTACAAATCTTAAAAACTATCAAATTTCGATGTTTAGACTTTAGATTTCTTATGTCTTTTGGCCCAGAGCAGTGCCAAGCACATAGTAGGTCCTCAGTAAAAATGTGTTGACATATGTCCGTGTAACTGGTAAAGCAGGGCACGCAGAGTGAAATCAGTCCTCGGATGCGGCCTGACCCACCTAGTGGGGTTACCTGCTTTTTCCTGAACTGCTTCTATGGATCCAGACCAGACAGACTTTGCTTTTTGGCAGCCATTTGATATCACTGGTACTGAGCTCACAGGAAAATAAAATTCCTACTTTGTCTCCAGAGCTTACTTTCAGCTTTTCCCATTCCTACATATATGCAGTTGAGAACTCGGACCAAAAGCTAACATTTACATTTATTTACAGTAAGTTTGTTTTCTTTTGTTTCAAGGCAAAAGTTTCTTGAATCTTGATTGTCATTTAGAATATCAGGGATCCTACCTGGCTTTGACTGATCTATAAATGTCACGAACACTCCTAAGTCTTAATTCATGCAGGAAGTGAGGTCTGCCCGAGCCACAGGCCCAGAGTGTGATCCCTCTGTGACCATGCAGCCCGGTGACCAGCCCTCTAGACGTGAGATAAGAGGCCCTGAGCACTTCCCCTGCGGCCCCCGTGTTCCAGAGGCCTTCTGTCTCCCACCACACGCACATGCACACACCACCAGCTACCATGCACCTGCTTCCCCACCTGCACCCTGGAGGCTGGCTTATTGCTTGGCCAAATCAGAACCCCTCTGCTCTCTGGACGGCGGAACCACCACACCTTCTCCAACGACACGTCTGAAAGCCTCCATGTTTGTCCTTCAGGGGGCACGCACCTTCAGCTGGGGCGGGGGAGCTCTATGAACTTCGATTGGAGTTTCCTTCTAGCCTAGAGTGTCCCGTTATCGCCATTAATTCTTACATCAAATACCTCATGTTTAACCTACTATGTGGTTTCGATATCTGATTGGACCCAGACAGCTCTCCTAGGAAAGGAGGAAGCGGGCATTGAGCAACTACCGCACGCAAGGCTTGCTAGGCTGTTCCCGTCTTACTTACTAGATATTGGGTAGGTGTTCTCTTCTCTGGTGATGCAAAAAGCATCCGCAGTCAGAAAGAGAGTACGTGGCAGAACCGCATTCTAACCCAGCTACATCAGGCCACAAAGACCAAACGGGAAGCAGCCAGCACAGTCTCCAGAAGGAGCCCAGCCATGGCAACCAGGGAAGGGAGAGGCTCAGTGGCATTTTAAATATTTACATTTGAAGGAGACAATGCAGTCAATCAGATAAGGCAAGAAAAGCACAACCTGAGAAGCCTAAGGGCGTCACACCGCATCATTTCCCTTCTATCGCCAGGTGGCCACCTCTTTCCAGGTGAGCCCCCTCTTTCCACCTGAGCCCCCTCTTTCCACCTGAGCCCGGGTGCATTTGCCATGGTTAAGTGTACTAATTTCAAGGGAGTTTCTTTGGGGTCCAAGTGAGCTATTTTGCTGTACATTTAGCTGGTGGCCATTTCACTGGCAGTTAAGAGGTAATAAGAGATTTGTGTAATGGAGGCCCATTAAAATTAAAGACTGTGACTCCCTGTGCCCTGGGACGACCTTAAGGGAGCACTAATTGGTTCCGCATTTACCACCATACTGACTCAGGCTGTGGTGCGTGTCCTACACACTGAGTCGATCGCTTTAATGTTCGTTCAGGTATTATTTCCCAATTTCGGCTCATTTCCATTTTGAAGCCACCGTTGGCCTTGGCGGAGCTCAAAGGGATTTCAGCAGCCTTGCTGATGTTTTGGGGGCGACATGGAGGAGGCAGGGAAGGAACAGAGAAGAAAGACCGAGCCCGGTGGATTTGGTTGCACCCCAGGAGGGGCCTGCCCCACCTGAGATGAAGCGACACAAAGTACTCATTGCCCCGAGGGCCTGTGTCTGGGGCTCTGGACAAGGGCCTGGGATGTCACACCTCTTTTCCGAATCCTTTGTTTTGGGTAATACAGGGAATTAGCTCAGACACGCTGAACTCCGAGCAGACCATCTTGATGGATGTTTTTATTCCAAGTTGAAGGCTGACCATGAGGAAAGGCCACGGGAAACAGACATCAGGGGTGAAAACAACGATCAGCTCCTCTCAACCCCGCCCCGTCTCTCCCCCTCCCTCCCCACCTGACATTCCCATGCATGTTTGAAGAGCAGGGGCCTTGCCTTTCTCTCCTACCTTAACCTCATCCTGCCTGGGGGTCCACAGACGGGTCCCCGCAGGCCTCAGGCCGTTCAACAGCCAAGAAAGGGAAAGAGCAAGACTCAAGCCCAGCACCAGGGGTTCATTCACTTAAATGTCTTCTGCCTCCTCCTGACTCCAAGTCACTCTGTTCTCGTGAATGGAGAGGACACAGTAAATGTACACGAGGGTGGGAGGCAAAACTGGAGTTTTTGTGGGTCTGTCGCCTGCAATGGGGCTGCGGCCTGTCCTTTCCTGTCCCCTGGCTAGATGGTGACTCCATGAGGATGAGGGCCAAGCCCTACCCACCTCCCTCCCCGGGAGGAGTGGGCTGAGCACGCAGGGAGGGAACACACCGGGAGTCAGAGCCCAGGGAGTAAACTCACCTTTGGACTTGGGGCTGTTTCTTTCCTGCAGCGTAATCTAGTCGACCTCCTGGCCCTTCTATGACCCACATGAAATGGGCCTGTATCATCTGAGGTGCTGAGCACTTACTAAATGAGTCATCACTAGCAGAGCACACGGATGGTCTGCGAGCGCGCGTGTGTGTTTAAGGCACGGGAACCCTCGCTTTTACTTCCACTGGAACTCGGTTCTTCGAGGACAGCTCTATGGATGACCCAGTGACGGGAGCCCCCCCCCCCCGCCCCGAACTTCACAGCCATCAGGTTTGGGTGAGTAGGCCTGACTGCGTCCTTGAAGACGGATGGCTGATCTGTGACTCTGAATCTTTATGCTTTGGGACACTCCGCACTGCTCCCAGAGCCTCTGGGAGTGGACGTTGGCCCACTACTCAGTGTAGCCTGGTCCGGGGACCCCACGGTTGAGAACCACAAGCGCCTCATCGTGGGGGGCAGCATGCCTCTTCCCCACCCCATACTGTCAGGCCATGGGACCATCCCTCCAATTCCAAGAACAACCAGGGATGCAGAAGGTAGGTGGCCCCCTGGGATGCTGATCCGGTCAGAGGTCACACTGCCTTCTACCCGAGTTTGATTTTGGCCTAAACGGCACATAAGCCCCACTTACAGAGATACTTAAAGGGAAGAGAGAGGTCAAGAAACACTCTCCTCTGCAACAGAACCGTGGAATTTGTGAGAAACAGGCAAGCTTTTAGGACTGGTTAGTGATGCATGTCTGCCATGGAGCTGCCTGGGTGTGTTACGCGGCCGCCTCCGTGAATGGGCAGTTAACCGAGTAACTCAGTTATCTGCAGAGACCCAAGCCAGGGAGCCTTCGCCTCTTCAGGACAAGATCAGAGGAGAAGGCGGCATCTTCCTAGAGCCAGGAGAGGGAAAAGCAGAGCGTTCTCTGCTCCCTGTTGCATCTCTGCTCTGACCCTCCTCAACCCCCCTCAGTCCTTTGGACGCACTACGTTGTCTAACCCACGCTTCATTCAGGCTTTGTAGATGCAGATGCTTCTGTTCTCTTTTCACCGGATACAACGAATGATTTCTTAGTCTGGGAATTAGTATCTGACCACTCACTTCTTACTAACCCTCCGCCTCAGCCCCGGGCCCCTACGAGCCGGGCTCAACCACCCCTCCTTAGTCCTTTTCTTGAGTCTGCGTCTGGCTCTGGGATCCTTCTACTCCAAGACAACGCAAAGGAGACCCTGCCTCCCCAGCTAGGAACGATCCAGCTGAATCCGCTGGCCCATTCCTAGAATGGAAAACACCTTGCAAATGGGAGTTGGGGACTCTCTTCAAATATGAGCCAGCTGGCCATGGGGATGCAAAGAGGAGAATAAATGGCTGGTCTTTACTCATTTTCTCTCGTTACTGCTCCACCGTCCCCAACACCTGGTTTGCTAGGGCCTCGTTTCTCTTCTTTGGAGGGTGGGAAGGTGGGAGTCTTGCTCTCCTGTGAAAGTCTCTATGGGGACTCTTCCAGATTTCCAGTGTGAGAGAGGAGGGTGTTCTGCGGGAGGGAGAACAGGGCTGGGAGTCAGGTCCTCACTCTGTCACTCAACAGCGCTGACATTCAACATGTCACAAAGACTCCTTGGACTTCAGTTTCCCCGTTTACACAACAAGGAGGTTGGGCCAGATAATACTTCAGGTTCCTTTGAACAGGTCTCGCTACTCTGGGCCTAACAAGTAGTGTTTTTGCAGAAACACAGGTCCCTGGGGCTTTGAGCAGACCCTTCTGCTAAGACGGGGCTCCCAGGCATCACTATGAGGTGTCCTTCAGCCCATGATTCACAGCAGCTGATCCTAGTGAGGGTGCAGGGCAGGAAGAAGGGCCACCCGGCCTTTATATAAAGCTGGGGCAGGGTTTGCTCATGTTCAGGTCCTAGACCCACACGTCCTAACCAGAGCTGTCTCTGCCATGTGTATGTAAGGTTCTCAGCCAATGTGGCTCCTAATATTCAGCCTTGAGGAGATGCTTATATAAAGGTCAGGTTCGGTTAGGGATTTTTAAGCAGCGAGGCGCCCAGAGACAGCCAGTTCATCTCCACCTCCCCCACACCTGGAGGGGGGGTCCCAGGGAGAGTTAGTGATTTTGCCCAAGTTCACAGACTAGACAAGGTAGCATCAGCCTTGAACCAATATTAATAAACTCACAAGGAAGTTTCTTTTCCAGAAATGCTTAAGGCTTAAGAAATATGGGATTTAAGACACAGATCCTTCCTTGCCGTACGTGTGAGTTATTTCTGTCTCAGAGATGTCAAGAGGTTTTCACTGATGGCTTGATAAGCAATTTTAAAATGAAAGGCATTATAAGTACTTACTGCTGTTGTCCTCACGTCATCGTTACTATGGTGATGTAATTAGCACAATAGATCTGCCTCATGAGGTCCAGTGCAACTGGAATTTTGTGGTATTGATGCAATTAAAAGAATTAGTGAATCCATTAGGTGATTTATGTTTTATATAAAAAATCCCTCAACACTGTAAAAAGGAAAAAAATTAGCTCTCAAATGTTGATCTGCTTCACCTAGCCTAACACTCCACCTACTGGAAAAACACTGAATACTATTTAAATCATAAATTGTTAAAAAAAAAAAAAAAAAGGAAAATTGATTCTGTATCAATAAATCTGTATCATTTTAATAAATCTCAATGAATGAGAGGAGTAATTCTCCTTTCACAGCTGATATAGCATTTCTTTAACAGCATTAATTTTCTTTTAAAGATTATTTATATTTGAGAGAGAGCATGAGCAGGGGTGGGGGTGGGGGGTAGGCAGGGGGAGGGGCAGAGGGAGAGAGAAGCAGACTCCCCGCTGAGGATGTGGGGCTCCATCCCAGGACCCCCGAGATCATGACCTGAGCTGAAGTCAGATGCTCAACCAACTGAGCCACCCAGGTGCCCCTAACAACTTTGATTTTAAAGACTTTTATAGCAGGAATGACCCAAACCCTATACAGTTTTTTCAAGGAATCTGGTCAGAAAATCTCTACGACATTCAGGTTTTGACTTGCACATGAGAATTCAAAAGATAAAGGTCAGGTTTAAAAATCCATATCTGAACTAATCTCTAGTAATTACACCTCCACGTTCCTTCTTAGAGATCGAGTATGAGCATAGCTCGTGGTTTTTATACACTTTCACATCTGAAGTCACCTCAGTAATCATTCAATTGAATCATGACACATAGTGGGTGCTTTAGATAATAATTTACATCATTAGCATCAAGGAAATCATTTCAGACAGCATATTTTCCTGAAGAGCACAAGGCAAAACACATTATGGGAGACTGTAAAAAGACTTTCCAGGAGTAAGGAAAAACAAATAAATGGGTGGTAAAAGGGAGAAAGAAAACAAAGAAATAGAGTAAAAAGCAGAATTAGAAACAGTCAGTTTTGAAAATAGGTATTACCATGTTGCTGAAAGTATATAATGTAATGGCAAACATTTTAATAATTAAGTGAAAAGAATAACAAAACAAGAATGAGAGCGATGATGGGAAACGATGTTGACACGACAAATATGATGGAGGCCGTTTCTATTTTAGTCTAATTAGCCCCATAATCTCAATCTGTCAAGCATGTGTCTTCAGGGGTTGTTTAAATTTGGTTCCTGGTGAATTCTGGGTGAGTCATGTGGGGGAGTGTTAATGAGGCCATCAATAAAAATGATGTATTAGGAAACATCTGTCTAGTGAATTGACGAATAGTGAAACTGTTGGTGGTCTGGTGTGGCTGATGTTATCGGTGTCACATTGCTTCTCTGCTGAGGTTGGGACTGGTCGGTGTGGAAGTGGATGGCTTCTCTGATTGTTGGGTTCTCACTACCGCTGGTCCAGACACAAGGACTTCATGTGAAGATGAGCACCTCATGGAAGGATGCAATTGATCAGATCTTCAGAAGTGAGCAGGCTGGCGGCAGCAACTGGAGGTGCCTGCCAGTGCGCGCTCCTAAGAAGGTTACTCCTGTCCAGCAGTGCACCTGTCCCATAGGCATCCAGGCCATAGGCGACTGGTGATCACAGGGTGACCTGACGTGGAGGGGGCTTCCCCATGGGAAGAGGGAGACCCTGGCATAAGACTCAAGCTACCCCCCTGACCACATCTCTTTCTAGGACTCCTAACACCTAGTGCTATGCAAGGACTTCCATGCGATTTTACTGTCCAGCCACTGTGTGAACTGGGCTGGGAGTGAAGCTGAAGATGTGCATATAGAGATGTGCCCAGGTGGGTTCAAGGGGCTTCTACTCCTGTTTTGGAAATAAGATTGAAAAAACAATTAGGGAATAGAATGAAACAATATATGAAAAATGAGTATAAAGTATTACCCCCAACTCTAAAATGTATGATTCAGAGAATAACCGTCATCACGGTTAAGGACAGAACTTCGCCGAGTGGAGGCACACATGCATCTCTGGGGGTACTGAGGTGACCAGCCTCGTCGGCTCTTAGGGTGCATTCTGGAGAGAAATGATAAATGACAATGGAAAGTAGTAAAGGGATGCTAGATTGTCCAGGGCTTTGAATACGAGGGGGGCAGAGTCTCAATTTGAGCCAAGCATGGCTGGGGTTATTTGTTCTTATTCTGATGTTACATCCCCCTGACTTATTGTTGTTATTTGTAACCACAATTTCTTTATTAGGAGGGAAAATTCAAGGTTTTATGTCTGCTGAGGGCCTGACTGATCTGGGCCTAGAAGTTTGGACCCTGTCTTGGGAAGAGTCTACTTCTTCTTCTTTTTTTTTTAATATTTTATTTATTTATTTGAGAAAGAGAGTGAGTGCGCATGGGCAGGAGGAGGAGCAGAGGGAGAGAGGGAGAGGGAGAGAGAATCTTCAGCAGACTGAGCTGAGCACAGAGCCCGACGCAGGGCTCGATCCCATGACATGGAGGTCATGACCTGAGCCCAAAAGCAAGAGTTGGATGCTTAACTGACTGAGCCACTCAGGTGCCCCAAGTTCTTGTTGCATATAATGGTGCAGAGACCTGGAGACAGGTGAGGAAGGAGGTGGAGAGCAGGGGGAAGGAATCAGAGAGAAAAGAGCCCAGCACCCCATGGGGTGAGAGCTGTGAGAAGGCTCTACAGAGGTATGATGTGTAGAAGGCCTGCTGAGGATGCCCGTATCTAATGTGTGGCACTCGGCAGCTTGTTGCTCAAGACTTCATTCACTACGCTGTGTCCTCTGTCCCCTGCCCCAAGACCCGGTAAGGGCTGCTGGTCAGTGACTGCTTGGAGCGGCTGTATGTGTTTGCACACTGCAGAAGGTGCGAGCTGCATTTTGATGGAGGTGTTGTGGCTCAGAGAGAGCAGCCGCGGAAGAAAGAGCCTAGAGACAGAGAGGACCCCTGGAAATCCTGGGGTGGGGGTGGACACTGGATTTCTATCGGGTAGGGAAGGTGGCTGGGAATTGTGAATCAAGGTGATCTGATTGAAGGCTGGAGATTGAGTTTGACCTGGCGGCCAATGGATGTATCCATCGTGCCAACATAATAAACCCATAAAAACCCTCTGGACACGGAAGCCCAAGCTGCAATTCCCTGTCTGCAGTACTCTTGTGCGGTCACATCAAGGTGCCAGGAGAGTGACGTGTCCTGAGGACAAGGAAGCTTTGCCTTTGGACTCTCCCAAATCTCACCCTCTGTGACCCTCACTTCGGATGGCCCCAATTTGCATCCTTTTTAATAAAACCATAATCTTTAGTATAGTGCCTTCCCGAGTTCCAAACTGCTGAGACCGAGAAATTAGTGAATTTGTAGCCAGCTGGTCAGAGATGAGGGTGGCCTGGGATCCCTGAACTTGCAGCTGATGGCTGAGGTGAAGGCAGTCTTTTGGGGGACTGTGTTCTTAAGGTGTGAATTTTGGCCTGACTCTGGAAAGTTGGTTCTAGAAGTCTTTGCAGAGGGTGAGCTAACAATAGGCTGAGGATTAAAAAAAATATATGAATAGTGTAGAAGCTATGGTGAAAATGAATAAGATGGGATTTAAATAGACTTACTTAAAAAAAAAAAAGGAGGGATATTCAATAGAATATTCACAGGGCTGAATTTAGGTTCAAAACAAGGGTCCTGGCAGGGAAAAGATGCCTCACCCAAACGCTGCTGAATCGATGTGTGTTCATGGGGGATCTGTCAAGAAGTGGGCAGGGCCGAAGGGAGCTCAGCAGCTCTGGGGGTGAGAGAAGTCAGTGTATGGATGTTTTCGAGGTAGAGCCACTCTGATCTTCTGACAGACTCTATGTGGGAGTGAGAGAGTGATATTCCAGCAATATTCCCAGGATTTAAGGCTGAGCAGTGGAAGGATGGAGTAGCCGTTAAGTGACATTGGAAAGGCTACAGATGAGGCAGGTTTGGGGGGGGGGAGCAGATAAGGGGTGAGATTTGGAAATATTGAGTTTGAATGTTTATTAGATACCCTGCAGTCCACGTGGTGTATGAGTCTGGAGTTCTGGGAGAGGTTCGAGTTGAGATAATAATCTGGGATGAAATCACCAAAGGAGTGAATAAAAACAGGAGGGAGAAAAGGACTAAAGGCTGAGCCCAGAAGTGCACCAACTAAGGGAGGGTAGGAACAAGCAAAGAGACTGAGCGGAAGGGCAAGCCAGGCAGGAGGATATAAGAGCAAGGTAATGTCCTGAAACCCAAGGGATCACTTGTGTCAAATATTGCCCTAAAGTGGAGTAATATGGGAACTGAAAGTTAGATTTAGTAGTGAGGAGGTCACTGATGATCTTGATGAGAGTAGTTTTGGGAAGTGGGCAAAAGCATGACTGAGAATCGGTGTAAGAGAAAATGAAGAGGAAAATATTCACAGTACATGCATATAGCCACGGAATTGTATACCAAACCTGTAAAAAACTCTTAAAACTCAGTAATCAGAAGGCAAATATTTTAATAAAAAAGGGGGCAAAGGACTTGAACAGGTGCTTCACAAAAGATTTGTCAATGGTCAATAAGCTCAGGAGAAGTTTCTCAACATCACTCCTCAGAAGGGAAATGAAAATTACAACTAAGACTAGATAGCACCATGCACCTACTTTAGCGGCTGTAATGAGAAAGACTGACACTATCAAGTGCTGGTGGGTATGTGGAGCAACTGGAACTCTCTGGCTTTGCTGGAGGTAACAGAAAACAGAAAACAAGTTAAACATATACTAACCAGAGAGCCCATCAATTCTATCCCCAGATATTTACTCAGGAGAAATGAAAAAAAAAAAAAAAGTCGTGTGTGTGTGTATGCAAATGTTCATAACAGGTTTGTTCATAATATTCCCAAACTGGAAATGATCCACCATTTTCATCAAAAAGTGAATGAATAAACACACGGTGGTCTATCCATGAATGTAATACTTCCCAGCAATGAAAATACAACTATAGATACAAGAAGACTGGATCTCAGAACCATTATGCAGAGTGAAAGGAGCCAGACATAAAAGATTATATACTCTATGATTCCATTCATATAAAATTATAGAACAAGTAAAAATGAACGTGGGGTTTTAGGTTTATTTATTTATTTGAGAGAGAGAGAGAGAGCAAGCGAGCCAGTGCGAGGAGCAGAATCTCAAGCAGACTCCCTGCTGAGCACAGAGCCCAATGGAGGGCTCAATCTCATGACCCATGAGATCATGACCTGAGCTGAAACCAAGAGTCAGATGCTCAACTGACTGAGCCGCCCAGGTGCCCCTGAACATGTGGTTTTATACACATGGAAATAGACATTTGATGAGTGGTTGCTTGGGGCGGTTGTTGGAGGGGATCGACAAGAAAGGGGTTGAGGGAACCTTCTGGGGTGTTGGAAATGTCCTCTATTTGGACTGTGGTCTTGGTTACCTGGGTGTGCACATTTATCAAACTCCCCAATCGGTATACTGCAAGTGTGCACATTGCATTGCATGGAATTGACATTTCAATAAAGGTGACTGGGAAAAAGAAATAAGAGAGAGAGAGTGTGAGAGAATGGGAGAAGGACCCAAAACAGTGAGCATAGCTAACTATCTCCAGGAGTTTTATTGCCAAGAAAGACAAAGAAATGGGGAGAGTGGGGTCAGGAGAGAACTTTGTTTTAAGAGAGAGAAATACGCATGTTTGTTTGCTTATGGGAACGAGCCAGTGGAGAAGGAAGACAGAAGTGTCTTACCAAGGCCCTTGAGTAGGCAAGGTGGCTTTCGTGGAAACATGGAGATACCGGCTTTCTACAGAACTCTCAGGCCAACTTAATTTTCCTCTGTGTTCTTTTCTGAACGTTCTATAATAAATATACTTATTTTTATGATTAGAAAAACATAATAAATGGTTTTTCAATCAAGAATAGAATGTTTCCCGTATCTGGTGATGTCAGGCAGGGACGGGTGGTGATTCCAGGTTGGGTCACAGGTTGGACTCAATATCCTGTAAGGATCATTTTGATTCTAAAATCATCCTAACCAAACATTACCACTCAAGTTTGTAATTTACATTATAGTATCTAGGAAGAACTTGAAGAGGATTGTGACAATGATCTTTGTTCTCGTGTTTAGGGAAGGAGATATGGAAGGGTATGATCACACTCAGATATGGGGAACCTGAGGCACCAGGAGCTTTGGGTCTAATCAAGTCCATGGCGTCCGTCACAACTATTTGATTTAATACGCGTTACCATGTGCAAGATATCATGCTCTGCTGCTAGAAAGAGAATTTCCTGATTCCCTGCAAGGCTAAGACTCCCTTTCAATCGAGCTAATTCTGTGTTTGTTATTTTTAAAAGAAATGAAATGGTGTTTTCTATCATAGTCATTCTCCTGACCTAGGGAGCTAATGGTTTTCCTAAGTAAATGGCATTCATTGAGCAATGATTCTTTGCCAGGTGATGTTTTAAAATACTGAGAGAAAATTTAAATGCTATATGTTTAATCAGACTAAAGTGAAGGGCTTTACGGTTCTAAACCTACGTAATGAAACAGCATTTTCTTCTTTATTGGCTGGTCTTCTAGGTTTATAGGTTTGCTCAAATTGAGGCTATGGAGCGATTCTCAAATGTGGGGTGTTTAGGTAAAGCAACCTCAGGTGATTTTACTTTATTGATCTTTTTAATGCACTGGCTTCAGTATTTAAATGAACTTGAGTTTGTTTCTTTAATGGTCTTTCAATAAAGCTTAAGTTGACCTGGTTCCTTTTGCAATCACGACACTATAATGGCAGAAAAAGACAAATAATAAAAGTGAACTCATTTTATGTGGTTGAAAAGGTTACATTTCTATTGATTTTAACAGTAATATAGTTAAAGTCCTTGATATTAAAAAAAAAAAAAACCTCCGCAAACACATCCTTTTCAGTACAGAGGCTCTATCGATATTACTTTGCCAGTAGGTTTTGGCAGCAGCAACAATATTCAGGATGGAGTTTAAAAATGGGCATTATCAGAGGACTGATAACCACATCCTTCAAACTCTGTTCCGGGTGAAAGAGCGGAAAGGTGTTTCAGGAAAATCGTTATATGCAGAGTGACTTCAGAACGTGGGGGAAATGCCACAGGTCCAGAAGCTCAGTCTGATGGCCAGTCTGCTGGCTTATAGAAAGCTTCGAAGCTCTGCTTTCTGGAAACACTAACATCTTTTAATGCTGTGTTTGGAGCCTGTTCCAAGAAGTAGGAAGTGGGGAGGGGTGGGAGAAGTTGGCAGGGGTGGTGAAGAAAAGGGGTGGAGGAAAGACAAGGGGAAATGATGTGCGACATGTGAGAAGAGTCTTCACGTGTGTGTGTGTGTGTGTGTGTGTGTGTGAAAGAGAGAAAGCCATCACAAAATGGACTGAGGTAATTCTCAGCTTCTTCCCCCTCATCAATGTAGCATCTCACATTTCTTGAAGGTCAACTGTAGGTCAGATCCCACCTTTGGATGTTTATACATATTATTTCAATGAATCTGCCAACAACCCTGTGGGCCCATAGTCTTGTGTGCCCCATTTTACGGTTGGGGAAACTGAGCTACTGGGATTCAGTTATGATGCCTAAGAGGATGCAGATCCTAAGAGGTACAGCCCAGAGATCTATGGGGCTGAAAGTCCAAGCTTCTCCATCGTGCCGGCCTGGACCCCATGCCATCGCAAAGCTAGGCTGCCATGATGCCTAGCAAGTACACAGAATACTGGCAATGAGGGGAGAGCAGGGTCACCCTAGTGTTGACTCCTCCATCTGTCCTCCTCTCCTCTCCCCATTTTTACTTCATCTCCTTTGATGGGTCTTCTGATCTCTATGACCCCAGCGTCCTTGGCATCCATCTCCGGGAGCAGGACAGGATTTCAGAGCTGGCCCAGGTGGTGGAGGCTTCAGGAACACATCAACTATTTCACTGTCACCCCCACTCTGCATTTGTGGTGTTTGGCCAAAGGGGTTAAACCCACAAGCTCACGTCGAAACCATGGGCCTGAAAATCCAGATCCTGATGTCATTTTCACGGGGGACACAGAGTCAGGCTGGTAGACGGGCTCGTTTCCACAGTCTGTTTTTCCAGTCTAACTTCTGCTGGTGGTGGTCCTAGGGTGACAGGACCAGGTGGGATGCTTGACAGAGTGGCAGCTATTTACTGGATAGGTGAAGAGAATATTCTCTTCCACTTCTTTTCTTTCTTTCTTTCTTTCTTTTTAAAGATTAATTTATTTTTGAGGCAGGGAGAGGCAGAGTGAGAGAGAATCTCCAGCAGATGCCCTGCTGAGCGCGGAGCCCAATGCAGGGCTCGATCCCACAACCCCGAGATCATGACCTGAGCTGAAATCAAGAGTTGACACTTAACCAACTGAGCCACCCAGGCGCCCCCCCTTCCACTTCCTGTTTGATGCCCTTCCTTCACTTCGCTTTTGAACTACGGGCCTGGACCCTCCCTTCCACCCACAGAGTTTTTTTGTTGCTGTCCCCTCCAGCATTTGGAACACACTTCCTCATGTCACACGTGTTGGGGAGGTGGGGGCGAGCTCATTCTTTTTGTTCCCTACGTGGTGGCTCAGGGGAGAATGTGCATCAAATGTGCCTCAGAAGGTAGAAAGAATCCACCAAGCGCACGGGGCGTGCTCACGACCCTCATTCGTTATGAACTCGACTCATTCGTCTACTCAGTCACTCAGCAAACACTTCTTGGGACCCTCCAGCGTCCAGGGCTCGGGGGTGGAGCTGTGAGACGTGCACGTGTAAGGACAGTCCCTGGGTCGTGCCCTCGGGATACGACGACAAGCTCCCGTTTGTGTAAGCAACACCACATCCCACTGCCATCCCGGTATTTCTTAATAGATACAAACGTCCGGTGCACAACCCATGCCTCCGGATGGGATGCGATGAGTGTGTAGAAACGGCCTCCAAGCAAGTTCCCCTTTCCGCGCGCTCAGCACTGGTTATGGCAACTGACCACTAGAGGGCATCTCAACACTGGCTCAGGACCCGCTCCGGGCCCCACCGTCCGCCCCGATCTTGCGCTCAATCCCGGTGGCCTCTTCCCTCTCCTGAGTGCGGAGAGGGGCAGCGCGTAACCCTTCGGAACCTCAGACCGCATGTTAAGATGCATTTATTCTTTCAGAGAGGAGACACATTTATGTGAGATAAAAACCTGCTTTCAGTTACCCGTGCTTGGGGAAACAACCCGCTCGGCCTATTGTACTGAAAACCAGCTTCGAGAATCACAGTCCCTAAGAGAGCCTCACAGATTGGACTTTAGTTTTCATGCCAGACAAATTAGAAATCCCGGAACCTCATCTTCTTTCTTGAGAGATGATTTATGGACTTCACGTGCTTGGGGGAGGGGGGCAATGAACTCTCCAACCTTGGGTTTATAAGCGTTGCTGTATTCTGGAGAGAGAAAGAGAGGACTGACATCTCAAACCCTACACCACATCACAAACTGAATTGCAACTGCTTTCCTACTGAGCTGTAAGAAATGTAAAGTGAAGTAAACACATTTTTCTGGAGCGTAGGAATGGAGGTCTTGTCTAGCCCTGGAGGCATAATTCATTTGCAGATGAAATTGCTTTCGAGAAGAAATGAAAAACTTGGAAGTGTTGACATATTCATTATGAGCCTTTTTCTGTTTCAGATCAGATGAATTGGATGGGTTGAACTTATTTTTTCGTTAGGTTCCTCTGTATAACTTTTATGAATTGCAGAAGAGCAAATATTGAATCCCTGCAGTAAAAAATAAGTAAGATAATGTGGTCCTTGTGCCCCCCGCAACCTTAAAACCTTTAAGGAACAGCTCTGATATTTTTGCAAGTCTTCTCTGATCTATTCCTTCCACCCCCAGGATGATTAATTCCCCTCCTTTCTGTGCTTCCTCAGCACAAGCTTATACTTCAATTGGCCCTTGGTTCGTGTCTGTGTGATTGATGGCCTCTCCTCTGGATTGTGGCTCATGGAGGGAGCAGAACGTTGACCGCAGAAACACTAGGATGTGTTCCGTGGGTCGAACTGCAAGCCATAGAACAGGAGCCTTGATCCTGAAGGCCCTGTTGATAATGACGTCAACAGCTGCTTCTCACTTGTTTTGCTTTTAAGAAAGAGGAGGGAACTGGGAAGGAAGGAGGGGAAAGAGCATTTATTGGATGACAGATGATGCTTGATGTTTTCGTGTGTATTTTCTTTTCTTTTCTTTTCTTTTTAAAGATTTATTTATTTGACACAGAGAGAGAGACAGTTAGAGAGGAAACACAAGCAGGGGGAGTGGAAGAGGGAGAAGCAGGCTCCTGGCTGAGCAGGGAGCCTGATGCGGGGCTCGATCCCAGGACCCTGGGATCATGACCTGAGCCGAAAGCAGACGCTTAACGACTGAGCCACCCAGGCGCCCCATCGTGTGTATTTTCATTGAACACACACACAAACCCCATTAAAACAGGTAGCCTTATTCCCATTTCACAAATAAGGAAACAGAGTTCGATAACTTGCCAGAAAACGCAGAGCTATTAAGTGGAGGAGTTTGTCAATAAGGGCTCCTTTTTATTTATGTTTTAGGAACAACCTCTGAATTGGGCAATCCTGGTCCATGGGGGCAATCCCGATCCCACTCTGCTTAGACCCACCCCCTTCCCAAAGGGAGATCTCATGTTACGTGCCATGGCCTTGGTACCAGCCCAAACTGCTACTCCCTCTGCTGCTATATGCTCTTCCTTTTTAAAAAGTTTTTATTTGAGAGAGAGAGCGCGCCCGCGGGAGCACAAGCAGGGGATGGTAGGCAGAGGGAGAAGCAGGCTCCCCACTGAGCAGGGAGCTGGATGCAGGGCTCGATCCCAGGACCCCGGGATCATGACCTGAGCTGAAGGCAGATGCTTAACCTACTGAGCCACCCAGGCGTCCCCATCTGTATCCTCTTCCTATTACTTGCACGTTGTTAGAGTAACTTGTTAAGATACTTCTCTTCTGGACAGGAGAGCAGGTTCCTCCTATCTAGTAGGTGCACACCACATATTTGTTCTCCTCATATTTCTTTTGAATGAAGTTGGGCTAATTTTAGTTGCACTTCATATGAGCGAGAAGCCTCACCGAATGGTGTTGACGAACACCTGACTTTATCCATGTCAGGCTTGCGGAATGTTTGCTCTTTGGAACTTTCCTGTCATGGGTGGACATGCATCAGAGGTTAATACCAGATAGACGTCACTGTGTGAGGTTCCTGGCGATCCTCCTATGGCTTCAAATATATGAAAAGTGCATTGTTAGTGGAACAGTCCAGGATCATCTTGACAACACTTTGTCTTCTTCAGCAGGATCTTCATCACACATCTCCACTGTATACCAAGGCACTGTGTCCTTAAATCTGGTGCCCACACCTCTATGTACAGAGATGGTCTCTGTCTGAACCACAGGAGGCTTGGAAGACACCGGCAGGGGGAGGGATTGTGCGTCCTGAGAGCTGTGCGTCTTTTTTTTTGGAGACACTTCACCAAGTAGTCCTACTTTCTATTCAGAACTAAAGAAGGAAAATTTGCTGAAATACCCTTTCAAGGGCCAAGGACCCATAGCCCACCCTGAAACCAAATTACGAAAAGCTAATGAGGTCATGAGGTTTTTGATAGGTGTCTCAATTGTGAATTGGCTGCTCTGGACACATGGGAATATTGAAAACAAAACAAAAATTAAAACAAGCTGACTCACACACAGGCCAAATGAAAGGGCAAATTCCAACGTATATATCCTTCTCTCTTCTCTTCCCAGATATCTTCTGTGGAATTAAACCACTGTAATGATACAAGAAACTAATAAAGTATTGACCGATGCCCTCCACAAAATTAAACATAAGTCAGCGTTCCACTGGAGTGGAAAGTGAAGTAGTCATGTATTTGCGGGCCTCCCAATAGAGGAGGAGTGAATGGTATCAGTGCTTCCGGGAGGGAAGGACTAAGGGACTTCCCAGGCTCATCATTATTCCTGCTATTGCCCCTTCTGTCATGCACGTTGGTGGTGCACATCCAAGGCTGTGAGTTCATCATGCCCAGTAGATAAGCACTAAATTAGCCAAAGGGAAGAAGTTACAGTCAATGTAATTTCAAGAGCAGGGCCTTAGGCAAGCTGGGTCAACTTTATTTGTTCTGACATCCCTAAAAAGATTTAATGTTTCCAAACCGTGTTATTTTCTTTAATGAAAGCTCGAACCACCTCGGATATTAAAATTTTCAGGAGTGTTTACATCTAGGTACTTTAGAGTATTGTTCTTTACTGTCAGAAAGTTCAAGGGTAATAAAGGCACACGTTTTTAAATAACTCAGCTGAGCTTTGGTGTTAACTCCTGTCCAGGCTCCGTGTCTCCGCAGAAGAGGACGCTAGGATGGAAGTGCAGGAGGTCATGTTCATGCCCACCTGAAGAATGATCGGGAACTCTTCATGTGGTGCAAGCTCACCGGACCTAAAGCTGGGCTGCTAAGTTCTTTGCCGCACAGGGACATTACGATTTTATGGTCCCCCACTGATGTCATTAGGTCATTTCTTTTAACAAATGTGTTTTCCCATTGCATGAAATTTTTCTTTTCTAAGGAGACTATCACCTAGTTTGGTATTTCAACATTTTTGAATATAATTTTTGAATAAAATTTTTCACGAATCATAATAGGTTTTGCATTTTGTTTCTTATTGAGCAGAATACGATTCATGGTTTGTTTCCAAGGCTTCATATCATTAGTGTTATAAACCTGAGATCACACTGCATGTGCTTATCCACATATTGTATTTGTCATCCAACAATACATTGTAGAAATGGCACTGAGTCAGTTCGCTAACTTGGTTTCCCAAGAGATGTTGATGGCTTTTGCTGCTAACCACACTACAGTTATTCATATTATTATTTCCTTAATAGGGTTTTCCTTTACTGGGTTGAGGTGGGAATCCTGGCATCTTTACTGCTATTTTTGAGAAAAAAATACATTTAAACCATGTAAGCTTTATTAGCAGATCTGACAAGTTTTTGAAAGCTGCTCCATCAACCTCTTTTCCTATAGAGATTTTTAAACATGCGTGTTTCACCTTCTGGCTGCACGTGGCATTTTTCTGAGTCGTGGAGCAGGTTGTCTTATCCAAACTTCCAGGGTGCTCTCTCCACCCTTCCTATCAAAACAGTTTGCCAGACAAGCATGCTACTTGCTGTCTCCCACCCGCTACCCTAACTGAAAAAAAAACCCCAAAACCAAAACAGAACAAAAAACCAACAAAAAAACCAAAAACCCACTAACCCCCAAAGACTTACTTTTACTTAAAACTCTTAAAATTTTTCAGAAGTTATAAGGCAAACTAGCAGGGTGAGCCTGGTTCTCCTGACCGCTTGCAAAAGTAACAAAGGGGCAACGTGTGAGCGATGAGCAGCCCCTGGAGAAGGGGCCTGGTTGTCTGGGTTCTAGATAAGAGTCTGTTTCTTGTGAGCACTGGGACCTTCTTAGTCACCTGGACATCCTTACCCTTTGTTTTCTCATCCATTCAATGGGCTGACAGCACCAGCCTTTTCCAGACTCACAAGGTTGAGTGTATCAAATGAGGCTATGCATGGAAGTGTTTCGAGTGCTACATAACATGATTCTTAGGGGCCGTCCAGGGCAGAATGACTTTCTTCTGGCTGAGAAGGTTACCTGACACACCATATAACCGTACCATTGTCCACACACAGAACAGGTTTCCCCGCCCATCAGTGTTTCATATCAACTCACACATTTTTCTGCCCTACACGTGCATCATTCAGTTACCTTTCACTTTCCTGCCAGTAAGACTGCTCTAACAATTTTTTGTCGTTGCCGCCATCTATTTATTTATTTTGACCTATGAAAAGCTGTATGTAATTACCGCATTCAACTTGATGAGTCTGGAGATAAGCACCTGTGAAACCATTACCACAATCTATAAATACTTTTAGTTACAGCAGCTAATGTAACCCAGACTAGGGCACACGTCAGCACCTTGAAGCAGAGTGCTCCCATAATGGAAACCTTAGCGAGGTGGCCCTGGGGCTCTGGCCAGGTGACAAATGCTACAGAAATGGACGTCAGTGGCTGGAAGATGGACAGCGATGGTAGGAGATAAAATATTTTTTCAGACCTGTCATCTCATGTAACCTGGAGGGCAGACTCAATGCCTGTGACCTGTAGCTTTGGGGAAAGTGCTTCCAAAGAACCGGAATCAAAGAAGAGATGGGCTCAGAAAAGAATCGGCCAGTTTCTCGACATCAGTAAAAGGGAATAAAGTCCATAGATTTAGAGCCTTACACCAGAGAATAAGAAATAAACTGCAAGGAGAGTTGACCAACAAAGACATATGAAGCTTTCTTAGCTCAGCAGACTGGCTTAACTCCATGGGTGAAGGTAAAATTAGGGTCTTTACTTCCCACCCAAGCCTTTTTGCTTCAGATGGCCTCAAGAGAGCTGCCATGACCTTAAGAGAGAGGCAGCGGCCCTTGGAAGCGAATGATGACCTATGTCCAAGATTTATGTCCAGGAACGGATGGAGGGTTTGCTACTGGAACATGAAACTGACTGAGAGCACACAGATCAGAAGCCACCTCAGGTTTTAGAGGAAATGTACTGACAAAGAAACCAATACAACTGGTCTACAAAAGACTTGTAAGTGTGAAACGACCCTGATCGCAATTGACACTTGCAGGAAATGGACCCCTCAGGACCCCTCCCTTGCCCTGCTTCAATGAATGCATCATCTGCAACACTCAATGCAGAGGTGGCCTCGGCAAATTATGGACAAAGTACAGCCTCCCAGAGGACAGAGCCACGGAGGCCAAACAAATGAATGGACAGAGATTTGGTTTAGTCAAGAGCTATACTCCCCCTGCCAAAGGGAGGGGAGGATGGGTGGTGGGTGTGGGTCCTCAGAATGCCTGCCTAGCATGATTTCATCACTGCTAGGGACCACAGGACTTCGCTTTTCTAAAAATATCTAAGACAGACCTTCATTGGGTTAAACCACTGAGGTTTGAGGGTTACTTTGTAGCAGCTACTGTTGTTATCCTAATATTTGCATCTTGCCCTCTGTCCCAAGCATTGAGCATACAGTGTTTGTTTCCCTTGCTTACCCTTCTCTGACCATTTTTAGGATTCATATTCAATATATAGCTCCATTAGCAGGCTCCATTAGCGACTGTTTTTATATAATTTGGTTGTAATTCTGATTAATAGCAGGTAAGAAATTATCTTTATTTTATTTTAAAAGACAGAATGCAGTGATTTTTTTTAAACATTTTTTTTGAAAATTCCTGATGAAAACCAACTGAAGTCATGCTCTTTGTGGTACAAAAATTGGGGGACCTAATCATTTGTTCTTAAGGACTTAGGAGTTATTTTTTTTCAAAGTCCTTAGTTTTTTTTATATATTTTTTATTATTATGTTCAGTTAGCCAACAAAAAGAAGAAAAAAAATAAAAGTCCTTAATTTTGCTTGCAGGAGAAATCTGTTAGCTCTTCTTGGCAAAGATGGGCTGGCCCTCCAGTTAGATGAAAGCCAAAATGAACACGACATCCTTACCATCTGTTCATTTGGTTTTGGGAGAATATAGACTCTGAGTATCTGTGCCAGAGAATATATCCCTGAGCTCTCTATTGTTTAACTTTCATCAAAGCCCTCAAATATGTGATAGTTATTCTAAGAACATTTAGTTTATTCATTTTTTTGGAGCTAGTTTTACCCTTGGATCAGGCCAGAGTATCAGAAAGCTGTACATGTCAGCCCCTCGCCCCCTTCATGGGCCCATCACCCCTCCTCCAACTCCCTCTGGAATTGTTTGCACTGAAATCCATTTTTAAAAAAGATTTTATTTGAGAGAGAGCATGAGAGCATCTGAGGGGGAAGGGCAGAAGGACAGGGGGAAGCAGACTCCCCACTGAGCAGGGAGTCCAACGACCCTGCTCCTCAGCCCAGGACCCTGGGATCATGACCTGAGCTGAAGGCAGATTCTTAAGCAACTGAGCCACCCAGGCGCCACTGAAATCCATGTTTAAGTTATGCCTAACTTTCATTAGAGATGCTACATCGAACGGCCTTGTGGAAAACACATTTGTTGCATTTCTTTCTCAGGGCTCACTCTGTAACAAGGAGGACCAAGGGCCCTGACTATCACTGCATTAAAAAAAAGTCTGAAGAAATAGAGTAAAATGCAAAAATTTGTAATGTTTGATGGGTACATATGTGTTATTATTCTCTGTGCTTTTGCATATTTTTGAATTATTTCATACTAATAACAATTATTGTCATTATTGTTGTAGTACCACTCAATTTCTTTTTTTTTTTTTAAAGATTTTATTTATTTATTTGACAGAGAGAGAGACAGTGAGAGAGGGAACACAAGTAGGGGGAGTGGGAGAGGGAGAAGCAGGCTTCCCACTGAGCATGGAGCCTGATGCGGGGCTCGATCCCAGGACCCTGGGATCATGACCTGAGCCGAAGGCAGCCGCTTAACCGGCTGAGCCACCCAGGTGCCCCTATCACTCAATTTCTTACTGGCCACAGGTATCCACTTCCTTTTTAATTTTTTTTAAATATTTAAACATTTAGAGAGAGGGTGCGGCCACGTATGTGCAAGCAGGGGGAAGGGCAGAGGGAGAGAGAGAATCCCCAAGCAGACTCCCCACTGAATGGGGAGCCCGATACAGGGCTCGATCCCAGGACCCTGGGATCAAGACCTGAGCTGAAATCAAGAGTTGGATGCTCAGTTAATGGAGCCACCCAGGTGCCCCTGGAGGAATCCACTTTCAAAGCCTTGTGACCATCCTTCCAGACACCTCGCTATTAAGTGATGGTTAGGAGCACACGTGAACTGCAATGTGACTGACCTATGTCCATCTGTGCTTTCGCAGCTTCCCATTCTCGACCTTGAGGCGAGTTATGTCGGATGATCTGAGCTTCAGTTTCCACATCTCTAAAATGGGGATCATAACGCTGCATATCTGATATGGTTCTGGTGAGGACTGAATGAGAGGACATGTTTAACATCCTTAGCTCAGTGCCGAGGACACAGTGAGCACCCATGAATGTGAGCTATGATCATGGACGTGACATTGCCCAAGTGGACCATGCTATGTGGCAGCTTCCTATGCCAGTAAATATAACCCAGGGCATGTAAGAAATATACATAGACCTTTGGGACTTACTTCAATTCCCTATGTTATTGTTCAGACTGCCTGCGAGCCACCTGATGTCCCCTGAGCAGTGGGATGGGGGACAAAAAGAAGGTAAGGGAGCAGAAACAATCTTGGGACAGCCGGAAGGAAGGAAGGAAAGCGAGAAGAAGGGCTTTGTGACTCAAGACTTTGAAATTATTCCTCGTGATGTTGGGTCTTGGAGTCATCTAATTGGCATGAATTTTCATTGCATACAGTACTTTCTCAGGTGCTCTCTGCCTGCCCGGGGTTTGTCTTATATCTCGACTGGCGGTAAGCCTTCAGCTATTATCCCTGGTGCAACTGTGAGTTTTCATAAATGACGCCACTTGAGGGTTGTCACAGGCTCTGGCTCACTCCGGTGTCTGATGACTCCTAGAGTCAGCTCCTCATTATCTATGTGGAGATTGGTCACTTTGTGTTTTGGCAGCAAATGTTTCATCCAAGGTCAATTTCCCTCAAGGGCTCAGCACCATTTCCCTGAGTATGTGCTCAGGGAATGCAAATTAATTTAATGTTAGCTTTAGCCAAAACCAGCTAGGAAAGTAAACCTTCTTTTAAAAACACCGTAAACACTGATAAACATCGTTGGAATGATGTGCTGTTTGTGAGTATATATAAATGTATAAAATTTCACCTTAATTCCAGAGGCATCATTCCATAGCATTTTATACTCATGGTTGAATTAGCCTTATTTTTGTTCTTTGATTAGAGGTGCATTTTAATTTGAAATTATTTGAATATCTTTGTCATTATATTATGTTATACCACTGGGGGCTGTCGGAGTGGGTTGAAGATATCTGTATGTTTCATATTTTTGTTTGATTATAAACATGTAACGCGTACCAAAAAAAAAAATGCAGCACGTGCTTATAAGAGAAAATGAGGAAATACAGAAAACTCTAGAGGAAGTCAAACCACTTACAATCTCTTCACACAGAAGTAATCATGATGAACATTTTCCTATATCTCTCCCACACATTCTTGAGGTTGTAGAAGTTCTTAAGATGGATTTGTAGATTGCTTTCAGAAAAAAGGTCAGTGTTTTCCAGAGTTCTAAAGGTACCCTCGGATTTACCTGCATTCTCCACAAGGTCTCCCCGCTGGAAAGAAAGCAGGGCAGGGGGTCTGTCGGACCTACTTTTCCATAAGGAGGGGCCCTATCTTTTTTCTTCTGACATCATCCTATTTTCCATCTGAGCTGGGTTGGAGAGGCTGAGAGCACCAGAGGCCACGAGGTCTTTCCTAGCTGAATTCACATGGGTTGAGGCGTCTGGCTTTCCAAATACATCCAGAACTTTCGGTGCAATTGCCTTGCTCAAATGACAGGAGGAGAGAGGGCAGGACCCTCACTACCCTTGGTACAATTCCTATGGCAGAATTTTGTCCATGATTTTGGAGCGCTTCCCACTTCTGTGCAGTTCCTAACCTCAAAGTGTGGCGCAGCCCGTGTTTTCACACCTCTCATGTCTCTATTTCTGGAACCGTGTTCCTATTCTTTTGGAGGATTCTCCCCACTTCCCCACTCTAAGCGTCTGATTGGGGCTGCTGATCATCGTTCTCCCTCCTGCCAATAGGGCAACACACAACTCAAGCCAGTCCAGTCATAGACCTTCCCTGAGGTTTTAAAATGAGAACCAAGAGGCTTTCTTCTGGTAGCAGAACTGAGACCCGAGCCCACCCCATGCTCCTGTGTCTGCATTCCATGATATGTAACAGAGGGAGCCTGCAGGAAGAGGTATTAATCCAGTCCTCAAAGAGGGGTGGACAAGCAGAGATAATAGAGGGATTGAGGCATGAAGGAGGGAGGGGCAGGACAGGGTCAACAGCCTCTAGTTTTTCTTGTAATCCTCCAGGTCTCCTGGATTTTCTTCCAAAACTGTAGTTTGCCCTTTCTTAAATTCTATAACCTACACTAGAAATTTTCCCTACAAATGAATTCTGAATTGGTTTTCTGTCATGTGCAACCATAAGAACTCTGAGCAATAGAACTGGCCTCTCCCCGAAGCCCTCCTCAGTCTCCTGGACTCCCTGCGTTCTCTGGCCCATCCCCTATCTAGACTTCTCTGGCTTTCCATGCCTCGAAAGCCCCAAGTTCCTAAAATAGCCTATCCCTCTCCCCGTCTTCAGGGCAATCTATAACTCTGTGGCAGGTAGCAGCTCTCATTAAACTGATATTTGTTTTTAAAGGATTGCTGGTAGGGAGCTCCTGGGTGGCTCAGTCGGTTAAGTGTTTGCCTTCAGCTCAAGTCATGATCCTGAAGTCCTGGGGATGGAGCCCTGAGACAGGCTCCCTGCTCAGTGGGGAGCCTGCTTCTCCCTCTCCCTCTGCCCCTTCCCCCACTTGTGCTTTCTCTCTCTCAAATAAATAAAATCTTAAAAAAAAAAAAAAAAGAGTTGCTGGTTAGTTCCAAAGAATCCCCAGTTGGCAGAATGTGCCAGAAGCTGGACTTCATTTTGGGAAGTATACCCAGAAATGGCTCTGTCAGATCTGCTCTCCCCTCTACCACCTGGCCCTCCTCTGTGGCCGTGGCTCCCCACCCACAAGGCTCAGTTCTAACACACAGAGCATTTTCTTGGAGACAGGGAGAGCTAACTCTGCAGGGTTCCACAGCTCAGGTAGGCCTCCTGCACCACACTGCCCTGAAAGCTGACTGTTGAGCTCTTTTTAACTTTAACATTATTCTGTAATGCCACAATGGCAAGAGATGTCACTTGAAAAGAGGTGACAGATGGCATGGGGTAAGACAAGAGAATGTTTCTAATTAAAAGCCAATATATATAATGTTGAAAAAATGGTATAAAACCATCCCAGGACTCCTGTAATGATATAAACTATACCACTCCTGGCCTTGCTGGCTATTCTGAATAAACCTGGAGTTATGGTTCGAGATAGGCTTGGTTTTGCTCAGGAAATAATCTGCAGTTTCCAAGATGAGCCAGGCACTGTGCTAGGCCCAGGGACTCTGCCCACCACCGAGAGGCAAACTTACTTACACATATTTGATTGATTGTAGGAAAAACTGTAACTGCACGTTGTCAATTTCCTAGGAAAGACCTGTCCTTAAAATACCCTCTAGCATTTCCTGCTAAAGGCCAAGCGTAAACTCCGTATCAAGTTATGAATTTGACATCCACCGCTGCTCAAACATAGGCAGGACTTGTGCCTTTTCTTTGCAACCCGAACTTCCCACTGCAACCAGCCGAATCCGAATGAGGTCTGAGTGGCTGCTGAACCCCCGCCAAATGGCACTCCACTCTCTGACAAAACAGTATACCCCTGCTATTCTTTTTCCTGACAGGTACCTATTTTGAACTCCTTCTAGAGAATGCAGTGACACTTCCCATCCTTGATCTTTTGGCTTAGTTCCCAGGGAGAATTCCTCATGCCATGTTTTATTCATGGTGCCTCCCAGGCTGGTTTCTTCATTGTGAAAATCAGTTGGTGGGTGTAGGGACAATCAATGAACGGGAAGTAAAATTTGACTGTCATAATAAAACCATCCCTTTGCGTGCTGAAAGCCTACAACCAGAGTCTGAGATTCTAGGGAAGGTCTGTGTTTTGAGGATTTTTTCGGTGAAGCATCCGCCGAGAAAAAAAGCCCATAGTTAATTCATATTGTGTTGGAGTAGCGAAAGAAGTCAGATAAACCAAAATAACCTTTGCTGGGAAACAGGATAAGCTTCAGACATCTGAGAGCATGGAGAAAAAAAGATGGTGTGATAGATAAAAACATGAGACTGATAGATGTGTGAGCCTAAAAGCAGCAAGGCTACAGAGAATATACTTAGTAAACATTTATTCACCTTCTCCCTAAGAAACGTCTTCACCATTAACTCCGTCATTATCTTTCCTTTAGTAGCGATATATCCTTCTACTTCCCTGGTTAGGACTTTGTAGGAGAAAGTGTAATAAGCATCTCTTCTGCCCATCCCAACCACCCAAAACAAAACCAGCATCCAAGTATGACAGAGGATAGAGACATAATACAGTATCACATACAACCGATGTGTGCACATTATGTATACCTTGAGAATTACGGTCCTCTCGTGCCGGGTGATGTTAACACTGTGGGGTTGTCCATTGGCCATGTTTCTATGATCTACATCAATGTTATAGGGCTCCCTGGTGCCGCCCAGGTTGTACCGAATCTGTAAGCTTCCTATATAAGGAAAAGAAAAGAAACTGTCATTTCTTTGCTCTTGGTTTCATTGGATGCTCAGGATTTCCCCCTTGATGCTCAGGCTTGCCCCCTTTGCTGTCCGCCGATACCGTGGCTGTTCTGAATTCTGACTCACTAGTTCAATGGCATGCTGAACCAGAAGGGTTAAGAGCACTGGGCCCACAGTAGTTTACAGTCTACCAACAGTGAGCCATCAGTGACCATCATCTTCATGTTGAAGTGGCAAACGGTCTAAATGATCCAAGCTGGGACTGTGCCTGGGAAGGAGGATGAGAACATATACAATATAGGACTGTGGAGACGCCTGCAGACTGACGAAATACCATGTGAAATAAAAAATAAATGCAGGATGCAGAGATGGTCTCACGCCATCCGCAAAGTGTGACATTCAGCACATAAAAGAATCATGAGCATACAATATTAAAAATAAACATAATTTACAAAAGATAAATACATGGGAGTTGGGGTGGCTTCACTGAGACCAAGAAAACAAAAAATTTTATTCTAGGTTAGAGATTGCATCAATCCGAATGCAAATCAAAGGAAAGATGGACTTCCCGGGCCCCCGAGTCCTCACTGCCCCTCCACTCCAGCTCACTTGGCCTCAACCAATTATTCTGTTTTTCTCTCCATCGTGCTTCTCCCCAGTAATGACAGACAATATTCAAAAAGACTGAGGGACGCCTGGGTGGCTCAGTCGTTAAGCGTCTGCCTTCGGCTCAGGTCATGGTCCCAGGACTCTGGGATCGAGCCCCGCATTGGGCTCCTTGCTCAGCGGGAAGCTTGCTTCTCCCTCTCCCACTCCCCCTGCTTGTGTTCCCTCTCTTGCTGTCTCTCTCCCTCTCTCTGTCAAATAAATAAATAAAATCTTTAAAAAAAAAAGACTGATATAATATTCTAGATCCTGCTGTTAATTAATCTGCACAGCAAACATAACTTGTATTTCTTATTTATGATTTTTAAAGACATCAATTTTTTATCTCGTTTTTAACTGAAATTGGAATCTTCATGTTAATAGTCTTTGACATCCCCTAGCTTGAAGACGGAGCCAGCCACCTAGCAAGAGTCTGGCCAACTGTAAATCATCTCACACGGTCTTTGTTGCCTCTTTCCTTTTCCTTCTTGAGGAACAAAACGGATAAACTGATTTTTAAGTCGTGAAATAAAATACGATAATTAAAACTTAGAAAGTAAACAGAAAGAAAAAAAAAAGAAAGAAAGAAAAGAAAGTCACCGGAAATCCCACCATCGAGAGATAACTACTCTAAATATTTGGCAGCGTCTTTTCCCAGAAATTGATCATGTCCGTACATATCCATATGTACACAAATAAATGCAACAGTTTCTAAATGCTGCCCTCCCTTACTTAGGCATTGTATCGTTACACAGGTGGTTTAAATATTCTACACAGGTGGTTTAAATATTCTACCGTGTCCCTGGAATTGAAAGCAGCATACATGAGATTAATAAAAAATTAACTATTTCCTAATTTCACTTTCTGAGCAAATTTGACAAACCTTCCCTGTTTCTGAGTTTTACCTAAGTATTTTATCCTAGATTTGTTTGCTTATAGCATTTTGACCAAGCACTGCTGATTTTCACCTCCTAGGTGTGTCTGAATTCACATACTCTCGTCCAACTCCATCAAAGCACAGGCATCCTCTGGCCCCGGGGGTACCCTGGGTGGATCCCAGGGGAGCCCTGCTCCTGGTGGATGCAGCTCCACGCGGAGCTGGCCTGTCTTGGTGCCTCTGTGCTGACCGTGCAGTATCAGGGACCTGACGGCCACCACCTGAACCTCACCTGCGTGGTCTTCTGCCTGGACCACCTGATCCGAATCCGTTTCTCCTTAACAATGATTCCTCTTGGCCTCATTTCATTGTTAGCTGAGTCCCCTCTTTCTCTGCTCCTTCCTCACTCCCAATCCCATTAAAGGAGAGGTCTTACTAGCACTTCAAATACATCATATGCAAAAACCCAACTCTTGGCCTTTCCCCCCAAAAAGTATTCCATCTCAATTTTCCACATTTCAGTTAATGGCTACTTCAACCTTCAGGCTATTCCTGCCAAAAGCCCTGCCTCCCCTCTTACTCCTATATTACATACACGATCTGTCAGCAGCTCTCCTTGGCTCTATCTTTAAAATACACCCCAACACTTACTTCTTTTTATCACCTCCATTTCTACCCCCTAGACCAAGCCCCCACCGTCATTTGTCTGGATTACTGGACCCACCTCCATACTAACAAATCTCCCCCCTACCTCAACCCAGCCTCTGCCCCCACATACCCAGACCCTTCACAGAGGGCAGTCAGACTGATCCGCTGTTCAGAACCCTCCATGGCTTCCTCTCTCAACCAAAGTAAAAATCAAAGTCTGCATAATGGCTCACCAGGCCCTATATGATCTTGCCCTATTATCTCTGACATAATCTCTTATTCTCCTCCTTGCTAACTAACTCCTCACCAGTCCAACTTAGCCTCATTGCTGTTTCCTCAGAAGCCAGCATGTTCCTGCCTCAGGACCTTTGCATTGGCTGGCTCTTCTGTCTAGGATGCTCAGTCCCCAGTATTCTGCATGGAGGACTCCTCATCCACTTTAGGTCTTTGTTTAAATGTCTTCTCAGTGATTATTTCTGTGACTTCCTCATTAAAAGAAGAATTTACCCAATCCTTTCCCTTGGCCAGGTCTTCCCTTTTCTGCCTTATTTTTCCCCCATGAGAGTAATAATTTTTGTTTATATTCTCTGTACTTTATTCCCAATTCCTAGAATATGCCCAATACTTAGTAGTTGCTGAATAAATACATCTGTTGAATGAATGAATGATAGTCTCCCTGCTTCTGTGCTTTTTTTCTTGCAGACATATTTCTTCAAAATGCATAATTGATGATTTCACTGGTTCACTAAAAACTCTTCAAAGCCTTCCAGTTGCTCCTAGGATGAAGACATACGTTCTTAGTATAGTGTATGATGCCTTGTCTGATCTGAGTTCTGCCTGTTATGTTATTTGCAAATGATGCCATTTACTATCTCACTTTTTACATTCAAGCTACCTTGGACTTCTGTTATCCGCTAGAAAATACAATTCTTCTTTCTACCCCAGGACCTTTGAATATGCTGCTCTCTTTTTCTGAGCTGCTTCTTTCCCCGACCCTCAGTGTTCTACCCTATTTTTTCCCTTTACCCTAACAGCATTAAAAACAATCTATTATTTGGGACTGAACAGGAGATGATTAGACAGTTGTTTGGTTACATGCAGAAGAACAAGTTGACTGTCTTGAGTTTTTATTCCCTCCTTCTCGTGCTTGGACCGTGTATAATCACAGCCAGTTCTCTTGAATATACAGCTGTATTCATTCATCATTTATTTACTCATTTCTTCAGAACACATTTATTCAGCGCTCATGAAAAGCACTGTTGAATCCGATTTTTCAAGACCTGAATGTGGGCTGTCTGGCTGGCTAGCTGTGCAGAGTCCACCTCTAAGACACACGTCCATCTCTAACCCCTTGTGTCTGGCCCTGGGGATACAAAGAGAAGAAAGAGCAGGCCCCGGCTTTGAGGGCTAGAGGTCAGAGGAAATGGTCATCATGCAAAAAAAACCCAGACCTTTTCCTCCCTACTGTCTTTGTCATTGCTCCCGTTATGTTCCCCAGCTCATTAAAATCAGTATTAAGCTGTTTTCAGTATTTTTTCTCTTTTCTGGCTTTCTTTCTTTGTAAACATGATTTAAAAATTCTGTAACTGCCTCACTTAATGGCAACTGCAATGATTTGCTTTGAGAAAACAGACGAGTTGGAATGTTAAATTTGTATGTAGTGGATATCCATAAACAGTAATGGCAATTTTCTTGAATAATAAAATTTAAATGATATATTTATTCCTTTCAAATAATAGTACACGAGAACCACTAAATGATGGTCAGAGAATATTAATATTTTCCATTAATATAAAATATTATTAAATATTATTAAAATGGAATGCGGTTGTAAGGGACTGCTCTTTTATTGGCTGCAGCAAATAACGTGCTTAACAGATTTATTCTCTCCTGGCCTTCATCATTATCATCAGCAAACACTTACGGAGCACCTATTGTAGGCAGGAGATACAGAACTGGGGGCTTCTCATCTCACTGGGAAGACAGGGCATATTTATACAAAGACAGATAACAATACACGAAGTGCCAAACAAATGTCATTGGAAGGAAGTAGACTAGGAGTCTAAAGTAAGGAGAGTCATTGAAAGGAGGTGAGACTCAATCTGGATCCAGAATGAAAGGCAGGTGTTAGCGCCCGGACGAAGATGGAGCTCCTCCAGGTAAGGGACCAGGGTGGTGGGCGGGGCACAGATGTCACGTGAGCTTGGGGAATAATGAGGAAAAGTAGGGATGTGTGGCACGCACACGGGGCAGGATGTAGATTAAATCCGTGGGCTGTGGATAGTAGTAACAGCTAACACTTCCGTAGTGTCTGCCAACACACAGACTGCATGGGGATAGGGTCGTGCTTTACACTTACTGACTCACTCCATTTTCACAACACCCCCACGAGGGAGGCGCTATTTTAACAGAAGAGGGCCCTGGGCACAGGGGGGCTAACTGCCCACAATCGTGATCCCACAACCTGCGCAGGGCAGAAGCAGATTCAAACCCAGACGTTCTGGTTCTACACTCGCAGCTCTCACCTGGTGTTTTCACCCTGGAGCTTGGCAGGTTAGTGGGCTTTGGGATTTCTCCTGCACTTACTGGGAGGAGGAGAGCCCTACTAAGGCATGATGAGGACACTGCGTATGAAGACCCTGGTGGGTAAGAGCGAGGGGGGGATGGACCGGAAGCAGGGAGAGGGATGGGTCTGAGGCGCACTGCTATTCCATAAAAGGCTAACAGGTGCCAGGAGCTGGGCGCCCCTCAGACCTCGGCAGACCCTCGGCAGGCTGGGCTGCTGGGGTCCCTGGGTTGGTGGCCTCCCAAAGACAAATGGCCTCGTCCGTTTACTCAAGTGCCATTTCAAATGTAATAACCTATGGGTGCCAGGGCAGGAACAATGTCAGGAAGCACTGAATTAGAAGACGTTTTCCAGGAGACCAGCAGTGGGAAAGAAAAGAAAGAGATACCCCCGACGGACACGGTGTGACGAGACTTTGCAGGATCTGTTTGCCTGAGTGGCCCCCCAAAGGGGAAATTTGTGAATGACAGCACACTCGGGAATTCAGGTGTCTGGAGGGGGCAGCACTGGCAGAAGCAGAGGGTCTGGAGGAGGGACCAGTTTTGGGGGAACCATAATGGTGATACGGCTTTCAATATGTTAAGTTTGAGGGGTGCCAGGGCAATTAGTTAAGACTTTCTAGTTTTTAATTTTTTTCCTGATATTTTGACATAGTCCTTATTGATTTTTTTCCCCGGAATGCTTTCTTCTCATTTTTCTAACTTTAAATATCAATTAATAAAAAACGAAGTCTTTGAAATGTGAAAAAAACACATTTTCATCAGCAGTTTGAAGAAGGCCTTGCAAAGTTAAAAAGAAACCAACTGGTCGTGCTTTCCAAATGTGCTGAGAGTGTGCTAGAGATCTCTGCCTTATGGAAAGAGTGGTAGAGGTCTCGGGGCCTGGAATCAGACACCTGAACTTAGAAATTCTGGTTTTGCCTCCACCAGCTGAGTGTGCAAGTCACTTACCCTCTCCATACTCCAGTTTTACCATCTGTTGACAGGGGATAAAGAATGATATCTACCTCGTGGTTGTGTGGCTTGTAGGAATTAATGCGTGTGCAACATAGCACACCGTCGGGCATCATTAAATGGTAGCACCAATATGGAACTGATTACTCAAAACCCTTGCACACGATGAACGCCCATGGATACCAGCATGAGCGCTCACGGAGACGGGCTAGGTTATGGGAATGTCAGTTACTGATATAGTTACTGATATCGGTACCAATATAGTTACCGAGTATACGGATAAAATTTAGTTGGGGACTAAATTTTAATGTGGCAGTGACTTAAGTAGTAGACAATACAGCATCTTCCGGGACATGTTCATGATGTCTCGATGAGCCATATGTGAGAACCACCTCACCTTGGTGAGGGCACCGAGAGGCTGGGGCTTGTGGGTGGAGAACATCAATGGATTAAAAATCGATTTAACCTGATCCAGGAGAAGTAAACTCAACTCGTGAACTTCTGGAAAGCCGGGGTTATGTCCTTTTTTCTTCTGCTTTCTCATTGATTTTACTTAGTATCTTTTCTGATTACAACAGTGACGCTTGCTCATTGTGAGGATTTGACATTTATAAAAGAGTATTACTGAGGAGAAGCAAATCGACCAGCAAGAGGCACCTTGTGCTCATGTTATTGCTTTTTGGTTTCCATCCGTATTTTTCATAGAGCTAAGCCGATATTGTATAGTCAAGGCTCTATCTTGCCTTTTTTCTTTCTTTCTTTCTTTCTTCTTTCTTTCTTCCTTCCTTCCTTTCTTTTTTCTTTTTGGTTTAACATTGTATTACATAATTTTTTTCTCCATGTTTTTTTCTTCATTGCTACCCACAAATATTATTCTTAATGGATACATAATATTCCTTAAAATGGTGACTCCCTCTTTTACTAACCATTTTACTACAGTTGAACTTGTAGGTCTTTCTTAATGCTTATTTTTATAAATAACACTAAGAGGAACATTCTCATGCTGCATCTTTGTCTGATTTTTGACTTATTTCTTTAGGAATAATTTCTGAAAGGAAAAATCTTAGGAAATACTCCCTCTGTTCCCAATCTTTTTAACACCAACAGTGAATTGACCAGAGAAGCTTAAGAATTTACTATGTTTTAAAACTCAAGCTGACCTGGGTTTGTAATAAGAATTTTTGCTCCCACAGAAGCTAATCTTGATCTTTAAGAAGTCTTAGCTTTTTAAAGAAGTTTATACTCAGTGCAGAGCTAGGAGGTGTGGGCAATGAGACAGGCTGTCTCCACATTCTCAGCCCATGTCATCTCTCTGGGAAGTGAATGAGAGAGATTTGCTCCCTGATCAACCTACACTATTCTTATTTGTGAAAAAGCGATCTTCTAAGTGTGTCAGTATTCAAGTTTTCTGAGAGGAATGGCCCCCTCAGTGTTGGGCACGCTCCTGTGTTTCAGAACTGCTCAGACTTCTCTTAAAGGTCGTAAGCGCACTTGTCTATTTTCACAATACACTGATTTTAGTCTCACTCTGACCCTCTCGCGCTCCATGCATATTTGGAGATCACGATGGTCCCAGACATTCAAGTGTAAATATGCTCCTGCTTTAACCAACCCTTATGCCAGGGATATATTTTATGAATGTAAAATTCTGAGAGGGCTTAGGAATGAAAACAACTCTGGTCTTCTATTTCTATTGAAAGCTACATATGTTCTGTAGGAACCTACTGATACATTATCATAAATCAGGATAACTCATTGGTTTATGTTAAATGAATTTTACTACTTCAGAGCCCATCTCTATTTAGTACAGCAGTGCATGTATTCATTTGACGGGAATAAAAAATCATCGTTATACATACGAAGCAATCTCATATTCGTGTAATACTAATACGCTTCCCATAAAGAACTTGACATGCCTGAGCAACATTACTACTATGACACACTGCTAGGAGGCACTCAACTGACAAGTAGCTTTTTTGGCTCTCATGTAGAGAAATGAGGTTCAAAGTATTTGGATGACTTGCTCAACGTCCTGGGGAAAATAAAGGACAAGACCAGAGCAATCCAGACCTTCTAGAACATTCTGTTCACCCAACATTAAATAGCAGAGGCTAGGCATCCTTGTCCTTACCGGCAGGTTTGATGAGAACGGCCAAGAAGTCTGTTGTGAAGGAGCTGACGTAGAGGAGAATGCAGGGCGCCTTGGAGGTACTGAAGCTGAAGTGGATCCCCTCATGGGCCAGATCGGGAGGGGCGCTCTGCTGATCAGGGGAGCTGTCTGACCGGCCGCCCGATTCTTTGCCACTGACCCCCGGTGCCTGGAAGTTGTACCGTAGCCACATTCCCTCTTCAAAAAATGCGCCAACATCTGTTGAAACGAAAAGGGTGGAGGTAATTGACAAATGAAGGGAAATCGGATGCTGATACTGCCAACACTTTAAAGTTGGGTAGACGGTTAATTTTGTTGTTCAGGGAAGGCAGGTCCTGCCTCCAGGAGGGGATCAGATGGGGCTACTTTCTATAGAGATGGGCCTTATTTCATCAACATGGATCATCTATCAAAAAAAAAAAAAAAGCATGTAATAGAGCATGGAGATTTGTAAATTAAAAAAATATATTAATAAAAATTAAGAAACTGAAATCATACCAGAAAGAATTTCCATGTACAGGGCTTAGGCCAAATAAATCTAGGTTGAAGAGGTACCCTGAAAATAAAGGCAGTGGTTTATCACAAATACCAATTTAAGGAGCTCACGGGTTGTTCTGGATGTTTGCATGGGAGAGCCCTCGACAAGTCCCTTTGGGCTTTGGGGACAGTGCTTAAAATCATAAGATGTGAAGTTTGAGAGGACTGGGTTCAAATATGACCATTAATTAATTACTGTGTGGCTTTATAGGAAGTTATTTAACCAATTGCTTTAGGCCTCAGTATTTCATAGGTGAAAAGGAGAAAATAAAAGATAATATGAAATGATCAGCACCAAGGAAATAGTACCTATTATTATTATTATTATTGGTATTATTATGAAATTAGAAGAACAGTCACTAACCCTTCATTGGTCTCTGTCGACGGTCTACTCATTGCTAATTGGTTCCTTTTTTTTTTTTTTAAGATTTTTTTTTATTTTTTTGAGAGAGAGAGAGAGAGCATGAGCGGGGGCAAGGGGCAGAGAGAGAAGCAGACTCTCCGCTGAGTAGGGAGCACAATGCAGGGCTCGATCCCAGGACCCTGAGATCATGACCCAAGCTGAAGGCAGACGTCCAACCGACTGAGCCACCCATGTACCCGCTAATTGGTTCCTAATCACTTCCTGGCAGACCAGCTCCTCTGTTGATTCTCCCATTGTTAAATTACCTCCTACCTCAGCATGAAAGGCTGAGGTTCCCTATCAAGCTTTGTTTGGTCTTCCCAGTTACCGTTCCTTTGCGCTCTGCAGGTGCCCTTCTGGAAGGCTTTCTCAAACTTCATTGCCTGTGGATTGGGTTATGCTCACACAACACTTCACATCCACTAGATCAACACTATGCAGAATATATTTTGGGAAACACAGCATTATGTTGTCATTAAAAGGAGAGGACAAATCCAAAAGGATTTTTACACCTGGAAATTTGGAAGTTTGTTCTCGTTAAATAAGTCTCGAATAGAGTCGGCACAGCGTAGTGAATCAGGGTCTGGAATCAGGCACCTGTGGGTGGATCTGGGCTCTGTTAACCTGCTAACCGACCTGTTAACCTGTTAATCAGCCTGCAATGTGTGAGACTGTCTTACATAATTAAGAACTGTCTTGCTCAAAATGCCAAAAGTACCTTTGATGGGAAACACATACTTAAACAATACTTAATCCACACTAGCCACTGAAGGACTCACTGGGATGTCAGACATATAAAATAATGTCGCCGTCACCCTTGAGACCTTTCTGTCCAGCAGTGGGCATGGGAGGACACATGTCAACAATTTGAAGTCCTTCTGGTGAGTGTTACAGAGGTTCGCTCAGCAGGTTATGTGATAAGAACCCCCACCTCGCTGCCTGGAGGATCCTGAGTTGGCTTTTCCGTGCTCTCAGCAAACATCTGTCGAGTGCCGTCCGCACGCCAGGCACTCTGCTGGGTGCCGAGGTTACCATCCCCGCGCCCAAACAGCCCTTGATCTAGGGGATTCTAGGCATCATCGGAAGCAGTGTGGTGGGCGCAGGGCCAGGTAATACGGGGGCTCTGGAACACGAGGGGCACCAGCCCCATCTCCAGGGGCCGAGGAAGACATCTCGGGGGAAAAGGCATGGAACCTGGGACCCAAAGAGCCAGCGGCAGTAGCTTTGTAAAGGTGGAAGGAAGACTAGCTTTGCAGCTGAGGGAGAAGCACACGTCAACAGTTGGAGTGGAGATGGTGCAACAGAGCATCATGCCTCGGGTGAAAGTCATAGACTCTTTTTACAACATCAGTTGTTAATACAAGACTCATTAGTGCCCCACTACATTTGAGGTTGGGTGTCGAGGAAACAATGAAGGAAAAGGAGGTGATCCCTGCCCTCAGCAGCTCAGAGCCTAGTGGGACAGACGGACATTCTGTGACGTCTCTGAGCTGCTGTGACGGATGGCAGGGCTGCGCGGGGGGAAATCAAGGAGAGCAGGCAGGTCCGGTCACCTGCAGCAGACATGCCAAGGGGTTCCCTTTGCCACAGAGAGGGTCTCCCAGAGGATGAGGGGTCATTATCTGAGAACCTGTTTGGGCCATGCAGGAGAGAAAAGATGGGTCTGGCACCTGGAGGGAGCAGGGAGAAAGGCTTGAGATCCAGGCCAGAGTCCGAACAAGCCAGAGGCAGACAGAAAGGGACAAGGTATAGGACGAGATAAACGTGTGTGGCACTTGAAACTCAAGATCAAGGCACAAAGAACCTGGGCCTACGGAGGGGTTCTGGGCAGCAGAGGCCGAGGAAGCAGGTAAAGCCTGGAGGCCCCAGGCACCTAGTTGCCACGCATCGCCAGCAAGATCCTGGGCTTCCCTGAGCCAGACTCTCTCCAGTCACTGCACTTCCAGAGTGGGGGCCCAACCAAGTCCCCGATAACGTTTCTCCGTAAAAATGCTGGTCCCCAGGCCTAGCTCCGGAATTTAGCTCAGAGGGCCTGACTCAGAGGGTCTTGAGAATCAGCATGCATAACAGACTCCCAGACCATGCTGGTGCACACAGGAGTCTGAGATCCTGGGAGCCAAGGCCGAGGGGGGAGAGCGCAGCTGGCGGAGAAGTAGCCGAGTGGGCGTCGGGCCGAGAGAGGACGCACTTTTCAGCTCCAGTGGCGACCACCCTTCCAAGGCAGATCATGAAGAGAAATTCAGAAAGTGAAGGATTTTAGATAAATCAAAAAATATGCCACCGAGAATACTTTTGGTGTGTTTTAGAGTCATCGTTATAAAGCTTTATGGATTCATGTCAGTTTTGGAGGAAGGAAAATACCATGCTTAAAAGTGTTATTCTGAAACCACATCATAAACCAACTGTTAAACCAGGGCCTGGGAGTGCTGTGAACCATTTCAGTTTCGAAGTGGCATATTTATAGCCATCATTTCAGTGTTTCAGGCAGCTTTAAGGAAATGCCAAATCAGGCTGTGTAATATCATTTAGGAAAGGAATACTCCCATCCCTCCTGAAGGAATAACTAAAATTAACACTAATTTAACAAGCCCCAAATAACATCTTTTCCCTCATTGGATGATCAAAATTATTGATGTAGAATGCTAAGATAGGATAGCTTAAGTTTTAGGATATTCATTTTTTGGATAAAAAAATGATAAATTTGGAGTCTCGTTATTCTAAGATGTATTACAAAAGAGATTTATGGAATTATATCATGTTTCCCCAAATTCCGAGCCACAGTCCGCCACCTGGAGATTCAGGATCGTAAGGATGCCAGGAACCTTGAGGCAGGCAAGCAACCTCGTCGTAATCATTTCTTGGTTCTCGAAATGGACCCCTGATTGACAAAAAGAAGCGTGCAAATATTTGGAATAAAATCCACAAACTGTCCATTCCAGAATAATACCACAGAGATATTCTTGCCCTCTTCTGACCAAGTCCCTGATGTTTACCATGGAGAAGCAAATAGCTGGTACTCACCCCGTTATTAAATTGCTCCTCATCTCTTCCTCCTAACGCTCAATAATTCCATTTCTTTTTGCCTTTTCGCTTAGGCTATATTTTGCAACCTCTATTTTAAAAATCAACAGGAATCTTTTCATTCTCTCACTTCCCCACAAGGACCCAGAATTGAAAGTCCCTAACCCACACAGGGGCTCTTTTCCAAAAGTTTACTTTAAAGTCAGTAACTTGCAACTTGAAATACTTCCCCAACGAAACCATGCTTTAAGTGATGGGTAGTTTGCCAGGAGAGTCCACAAATGCTGAGTAATTCTGGACGGGTCATGAAAGAGAATGGAAGAGTTGTCATCGTGCACTAGTAAATAAAACAGAAATAGCAACAACAAGAGTTAAGGTTGATTCTGAACGTGAGAATTCCAGGGAACTCTGCTCACACAAGGATTTCATCTAACTGACGTAGTGGTATGCTGGTAAATCTTAAGTAACTGGTTCTCTGCTATAAATCAGGGGAGGCCCTGATTTATAGTGTTGGCCTATTCCGCTGGTGTAAACGTTCCCACCATGGCTGAGTTCAAGCTGCCAACACATCACTAAATACGGAGTTGAGAGGAGATGTTCACAGGTGATCTCCCAGCCTGTGTGAACTGCCTCCAGCGCATGATCTCACTCAGTCACTGAGCCAGTCATTCGAGCAAACCACATGTATTGACCATAACTGGGTGGCTCAAACAACAGAAGTCTATTTTCACTGTTCTGGAGGCTCTAAGTCTAAGATGGAGGTGCCAACTGATTCCTTTCCTGGTGTGGTCTCTCCTCCTGGCTGGCAGACAGACGTGTTCTTGCTATGTACTCATATGGCAGAGAGAGAGAGAGAGGGAGAGAGAGGGAGGGAGAGAGGGAGGGAGGGAGAGAGAAAAGGGAGAGAGAACTAGATCTCTGGTCTCTTCCTTTTCTTAGAAGGACACCAATCCCATCATGGGAGCTCCACCCTCATGACTTCATCTAAACTGAAGTACCCCCAAAAGCCCCATCTCTAAATACTGTCCCACTGGGGGTTAAGGCTTCCACATAGGAATCTGGGGGAACACAAACATCCAGTCCATACCAGAAGGCTTCTTGCCTTTTCTTTTCTGCTGTAAAGAAACACTTTTAATATTTGCTTACTCCCTCCTACCTTCCACAGTTCTTTTCTATCTTGTCCCAGGACCCTGGATCCTGAAAGCTCTGCACTTTGTAAGAAGTTCTACAAAATCCAGGAAGAACTGCTGGGGATCGGACACTGGACTACAAAGAAACACAGACCTGAGCCCCAGCCTCAGGGTCATTCAAGCTTTTTCACAGCTGTCTTCCATTGTCCAGAATGGTCATTCTCACGAACTGCTTTTTAATGAATCTTCTAGTAAAAAAGTTAAATGCTGTGGCGCTCTGATCCTAGACACCTTGGCCATCCCCCCTCAGCACATATCTTGAATCTGCATTAGACCTGGCTCCTTCCGGGGTAATCTGCAGGGCCCAGCTCTCCTTTAACTCGCTTTCTCTTGTACTCCCAAGGCCCTGCTATCCTGAAATACAACCAGTTTCTCTCCTGGCCTTACACTGGCAAAAATCTGCTTTTTATCCCCAAGTGTGCCGCTCTGAATTTCCCTCCTGAATTTTTTATTCTGTTTCTTTGATGTTTTCTCCCATTGACTATACTCGTTTTGGACTAACAGCACTGGGCCAGGATGGGTTAATGTTCACCTTTACTCCTTCTGTTTCCCCAGGTGGATACATATCTTTTGTAACCACTTTCCCCACACTCTCCCTAAAGGCCAGGTTACTTGCAGGTCAGTTTCTATGTAATAAGCTTCAAGTGTCTGAATCTGCACAAGGGTGAGAAAATACCGAAGAAAAATCTCTGAAGTTTGAGCCTGAATGGCGTGAGCTGCCCATGAGATATAAGTGTAGAGTATATTACTTTAAACACATCAATAAGCTACATGATCTAGGACTTGACCGCGTGGGAGCCAGGGGGCCTCCTTGCTTGGAGTTTAAGAGCTAATAGAACTGAACAACTTTGCTCGAGTCTTAAGTGGGAAGATAGTTTGCATCCAGAATTTCCAGGGTCATGCTCCTGAAACTGTGTTAATAAGCATTACTGGAAAAAATGGCAGTCAACAGGTTAGAACGCTCTAGAAAGAGTAAGTGAGGTGAGGACTCCATTGCAGTAAGCTCCATCTGACACATGTAGTCAGGGATTAATGTGTGTATGTGGAGGGCAGGAATCCAAAGGTGTGGGTTTAGTCCTGGCTTTGCCACCAGCCAGCTCTATGGCCCTGGTCCAGCAGGTTATTTAATTGCTGTAGGCTTTAAATCATTCCCATCTTAAAGAAATCCTCCCTTGAATATACATCTTCCTCTGGCTAGCAACCAGTCTTTTTCATACATTCTTTCTTTTTTTTTTTTTAAGATTTTACTTATTTATTTGAGAGAGACAGAGAGAGCATGCAAGAGAGAGCACGAGTGTCTGGGAGGGGCAGAGGGAGAGGGAGAAGCAGGCTCCCCACCGAGCAGGGAGCCTGACGTGAAGCTCAATCCCAGGACCCTGGGATCATGACCTGAGCTGAAGGCAGATGCTTAACCAAGACTGAGCCACCCAGGCATCCCCTGATTTGCAGTTTTAAACGATCATTCTGGCTGAATGGATTGGTATGAGAGGAGAGTGTTAAACCTAAATTTCATCCTTAAACTTAAATTTCATCCTTTTTCTTAAAATTTGGACTATCACTGGGTGTGTGTGTAGGGGGCTGGTCACTAGATACATTTCAGGGAATCTGTAAATCTTCTGAAACTTTGGGCAAAAACGTGTACGCATTTTTCTGCGGGGAGGGTTAGTAGTTTTAATCAGATTTCATGACTTCATCCTCAACAGTTTAAGGAAAAACAAGAAAAATTAATTCGCTCAGAAATGATGCCCCGAGATGCTCCGTGTGCTTAGGCTCTGTGCTAGATGCTGCCTCCACTTCCAGGGTGGTCTTCATCACCCTCATTATCTGGCCCCGCTCCCTCCTCAGCCGCATCTCCCAATCCCCGAGTCCTCTGCCTGTGGTTGGACAGACTGGGTTACTTGCGTTTGGCCCTTCTTCTTCCTTCCCAGCCGGCTCTCCCGCCCTTCCATTCTCATCCCTATTCGCGCTCCCGGCAGGTGTCAGCGCTCCTTCCTTTCCTAAGCTCCTCCTCAAGTGCCCTCACGGCTCTTTGCTCTAACTTGAGTCTGCCAAGTGCAACCCTGTTTGCTTTTAATTTAGTAAACATTTCTTGGAACCTCACTATATGCCAGGCCTGTGCTGATAACAAAAGCAAACATGAGGACTCTGCCCTAAAGAAGTTCACAGTTGGTTGGGAGAAAAACGCATCATTAGAATACAGTCAGTGTGAGATTCAGAATAAGAGAGGAGAAAGAAGTAGCAGGAGGAGAGAAAGATCGGCTCTTTCTGTGTGGAAGTCTGGGCTTCTTCACGAAGAAGGGGACAGTGAATATGTATTTGCAAGATGTGCAGAGCGGGCAAGGCACTCTCAGTGTGGGGAAAAGCGTGGCCGAGTCGTGTTCTGGAAATGACATCAGAGCTTCGCAACCTCCGCTGTGCTTTTTAAAAAACTACCTAAGGCAAACTCTCAGAAAATCGGATTTAACTGGTCTGGGGAAAGGCCAGCCTGTTGGCATATTTCACCGTTTTCTCAGATTCCCGCGATGGGCAGCCCAGGGCGGAGCACTGCTCCTGTAGGTCGTTGGGTATGACCTGGTATGAAATGTGGGGTGATGTGTGGCCACGACCTGCCGCTGGAAAATAAGGCAGGATGGAGGCTATGGAAGGTCTTGAGTTGCTTCTTTTTAAAATTTTTAGGAGAACAATATACTTTGAAGTCATTTCAGATTTATAGGAAAGTTGCAAGATTAGTACCAAGAACCATATCCTCCATATTCAGATCCCCTAACTTTGAACATTTCACCATGTTTCTGTGTGTGTGTGTGTTTAGGCTTCTTCATATATATATAGGAAGTATATATAGTGTATACTAAATTCTAATTCCTGAGCTGTTTAAAAGCAAGCTGGAGTGAGGAAATCGACATTAACATAACCCTATTCTCCCAATATTGTCTCATTTCTGGAAAAACAGATACACAGACACAAATGTACACACAAATAGTTTTGGGAAACCACTGTGAGGCTATATGTATATGGACGTATACACATATTTCCAGGTAGAAAGTTTTTTTTAAAAGCAGCAGCCAGCACAGGGGGCCCAGCTCTTTCATACTGGAAAGGGAAGAGGAGAGAGAGGGAAAGCAGATGAGGAGGTTGGAAGTTGAATGCCTTGTTTATGCATCTGGCAGTTCACTAAAATGTACGCTTTTGAGGATAAGAGTAACCTTAGCCAGGACCTGGCCTTCAGCAGAAACACAATTAATATTTATTGAATTGAGTTGAACTGAATTTGAATTTTTTTTTTTTTTATACCAACACTATATTCAACTAGTTGGTCCACACTGACTTTTCTCAGTTGACATTTCTCAGTTTCATTCCTTTTGAAAAGTGGGCTTCTTGGGGCACCTGGGTGACTCAGATGGTTAAGCGTCTGCCTTCGGCTCAAGTCATGATCTCAGGGTCCTGGGATTGAGCCCCGCATCGGGCTCCCGGCTCAGCGGGGAGCCTGCTTCTCCCTCTGCCTCTCCCCCTGCTTGTGCTCTCTCTCTCCGTCTCTCTCAAATGAATAAATAAAATCTTAAAAAAGAAAAAGTTACCCTGGAGGGTGGTAACAGGGTTACGTGTGTTTTGAAGGTTTGGGAGACTGAGGGCTATGGTTCCAATGAAGAGGATTCTTTGAAATGTCCAATAGAAATATAGTGTGAGCCACACTTGTAGTTTTAAGAGTTTTTATTTATTTATTTTGACAGAGAGACATCGAGAGAGGGAACACAAGCAGGGGGAGTGGGAGAGGGAGAAGCAGGCTTCCCGCCGAGCAGGGAGCCCGATGTGGGGCTCGATCCCAGGACCCTGGGATCATGACCTGAGCCGAAGGCAGACGCTTAACGACTGAGCCACCCAGGCGCTCCCACACTTGTAGTTTTAAATTCTCTTGTAGCCATATTAAAAAAGTAAAAAAAAATACTGGGCTAATTTTCATAACATATTGCATTTAATTTAGTGTATCCAAAATATTATTCTTTCAACATGTAATCTATGTAAAAATTATTGAGACATTTTGCATTCATTTTTGTCACCCTAAGTCTTCAAAAGCCACTGAGTAGTTTATGCTGATGGCACCTCTCATTTTGAACTAAACCCAGTTCATGTGCTCAATAGCCACACGTAGCTAGTGGCCACCATCCTGGACAGCGCAGCTAGAGAGTGCGTGAAGGGAAAAAATAAAAGCATTTGCCTATTGTTGACTGTTTTTGCCAGCCCCTGGAAAGGTGGTTTCTATACGCACATTAGGATCGTCCTGGAAGTCTAACCACACAGCTGCTTATATTCTGTATCAAGCCATTCAGTTAGAATTTCTGGGAATGACTTTTGGACATGCCCAAGTGAAGGAGGACCTGAAAGGGCTTGTCTGATATATGCTTTCTACGTATCTCTTTCCAGAATCCAGGGAGGTGACACAGGGGAGATCCTGGCATTTAGGATCCTAGCTGTTTCTTTCCATCAGACATTTGAGTAATAGCTTGGAAACTGTTCCCCGTTTTGAGTTTATTTTAAAGTGATGCAATGAAAAGAGGAGGTAATTTAGCCAGAGTGATTTTATAATGTATGTCATATCATGTCACCTCCCTCTGAGCAAAAGCCAAGCCCTTGCCATGCCCGACCACACCCTACATAATCTGGGCATCTTTTCCCCATTCCCAACCCCCTCAGCTCCCTCTCCCTGTTTCCTTCCATTCTTCCCATTGCTGCTCTCTCCACTCCATCCTCAATGGCCTCCTTGTGTCCTCAGAGCACCCATATCACACCAAGTTCTAGATGAGGCTCAGATATCCACGGGGAGCAACGCTTCTCCAGGGCAGTGTGTGGATTGCATGGCCGTCAGCCTGTCCTCCTAAATATGTCTTCTCTCAATTGAGCTTCTGCTAAGCACTAAGCAGCTGTGAGTTGAAGGTCACATTTTCTAACTAGTACCTGGAACACAAATACTCTGTGAGGCTTTAGACGTCTTCTAAGACAAGGGTCAGAATGCTCTCAGGAAAAATCTGTTGTTTCACAAGGACATATCTGAAGAGATGAGCACTGCACATTCCTATAGAGGTGGGCCCAGGGAGTATCCAGAAGTAAGAACAAAATGTCCTCAACCAGCTTTGATGGTGTGACACCACTTGGGGAGGACATTTGTGGTCACGATCCTCACAGGGGGGACGCTGGTATTCTACGTGGGAGATTTTGAAGGGCCTGTGGTAGACATTGTCTACCTCAGCCATTAGGAAGAATCCTGAAATGCCTGAGAAGGAGTCACTTTAAAGCATGTAAGGCAATGGATAATCTACATTAGATAACTGATGATTTAAAACCTTTCTGAGATATTCTCACAGATTTTCTTTTTTTTTCTTTTTGGGTAATTTTCCATTGCCAAACCTATTACCTCAAAGGCAAATCGCAATACGCTGTCCATCCCTAACCCAAGGTTTCAAAAAAATCCCCCAAAACCCAAACCATAAAAACCCAACAGAGGCTGTCATCTGCCACCCCCGGGGCTGGTGCTCTGAGTAGCAGATCACAGCCTTGGTTGCTACAGTCTTGGGTCAACCCCTTTCCAACCCAACTACCATCAAGCGGATCAGCCAGCCTGACATTGTTCCCTTAATGTGGAAGTCAGGTGTCTCCTTTTACAGCTTCTGTCAGGTCGAGATCTGTGCCAGAAAAGGATCTGTGGGTTCAGGCACCAGTGGCTCCAGCTGAAAATAACTTTTAGCTTTTCCAGAGCTTCAGGGGAGTCTCAGGTGATGCCCGCACACGTGGAACATGAAGAACTAATCTTTATTGTGCAGGACGGAGGGGAGCCTGAGACGTGACTGACATGCGTCCCGGTTTTAAATGAGCTTTTCAGGTGAGCTGTTTAAGCGGCTTTGCTCGGCTCCACCTCTTGCCATTAGATTTGGTTTCAAGAGGCAGCTGGTTTTGCCACACGGCAATAATCGGCTGAGGGCCTACGAGGAGCTATCAGAGGGCTCCAGCCCATCAGGACTGCTGAAATACTTTCTTTTAATGTAATTTAATTTTTCTTTTTGTACGTGTGAGTTATTGCTGTGATCAGAAAAATATATCTTTGCCCCGAATGAGACATGCTCTGTCACTGACAGTAGCTTGGATCGTTTGAACTCCAATGCTTTATTTTTGTGCATTGCTGTTCTTTGGCTGTGAAAATTGTTAAAAAGAATGGATTGACATTTTGGCTTTGTTTCTGGGACTTAAAAGAATTGTTCTAGAGAAAATTTTTCTTGTTGGGTGACTTTTTTTTTTTTTGTATTGCTGCAGACTTTTTAAAGGCTCTCTATTTTGTTTTTGTTTTAACATATAGTTTCAGGATTACACAATACACCAAAGGTCTTGCATTGTGGGTTTTTTTTTTCTTTCAAGTAATCCTCCATATGTGGATAAGTATGGACAATCAGGGAAGAATTTTAGAAAACCTGGGTTCTAGATCAAGAAATTCTGATAAATATCCCTATAAAAGCTAGATCCAAATTATTTTAAAAATATATTTCTGGTCAGGGATACACACTTCTAGTGCTAGTACAAGTCGATGCTATTTGAAGGGAATTTATGGTAAGTTTTTCATGTGAAAGAATAATTTTTCCCTTTGTGCATATTTTATGATGTACATTAATTCAGTAGTACATGTGCAAAAATTTAAAAGGAATATGTAAATGAAGTTATATAAATTGGGACTCATGCTTAACTTTTTTTTTTTTCCCTTTAGGAACCTAAGTCAAGGAGTTAGGGGGCCGCGCCATCTAGAAAGAGTCTCAGCCCCAGTGGGGCTTCTACCTGTGTCCCTCTCCTGGGCCTGGATCCTGCTGCAAGCTGTTCCACTTTCCTGGAAGAATGTGGATGTGTCCTGAAGCATACTGTCTGCCCTCTCAGTTCCAGTGACTGTCCTCTGCCCTCTGCCTCAAAGAGAAGCTCGTTACCTCTCGGAGAGGATCACAGCTCAGTGGTTAAGGGGAGAGGGGGCATTACAGCGAAGCTATGTCCAAATCTTTGTCACTTAGAGGGACAACCTCAGGCAAGCTACTTCCCTTCTCTGTGTATCACTTTTCCTACTTGTAAAATGGGTTTAGTAAAACCACCTCCCTTCCTGGATTCCTCTGTAGGTGTGTCCATTAATACAAGTGGAATGCTCAGGGAGGTCCCCAGCGTGAGTGCGCTGTCATCTTCGCTGGGTCTCCCTGATCCCCACTGCAAGAAGCCAGTCACCATTCTGATCCAAAGCAGTTCCCTCTACTGACTGCTCTCTCATGGGCCCACTCTGTGCCTCCTTCCAGCCTTCCCGCCCCACCCCACTCGCTGGTCATCCCCACCCTGCTGCTGTGAACTCTCCCATGGCTGGCCACATCTGGAATCAGAAACGTCTAATTATTAGTGGTTGATTTACTTCATTTGGGATTAAGGCACAAGACATTTGCATTGTACTTTCAAAATACAGTTTCCCTTGCTGAGTCTTGACGCTCAAAAACAATTTTAGGGAATTTCATTTGCAATTGCTCCTTGGGATCCTGAAATTGGTCAGCTCTGGGGAAAATTAATCTTATATGTATGTGCAAATGGGAGATTCTCCTAGAAGCTCTTTAAAAATGTTGTTTGCGCTTGTGCTTTCAATTAGTGTTTGCAAAGTTGAGAGTGACCTGGTACAATGATCAAGACAAAAGTAATTAGATTTGACAGGTCAAATGTTGATGCAGGTATTTTTCGGTAGGTGTTTCTAAATTCCTGTTGCCATCTGCAGGGCACTAGGATGTGCTCCGAATGCCTGAGCTTCTGCCCTTTTTTCTCCCAATGGTCTTTGTTGTGGTTCGACTACTCAGTAGTGATTTCTCAGGAAGGAGTTACTCAGGATGCCAAGAAAATGGAAAAATGAAAGTGGTCTTCAGGTGCCTGGAACAATTTTCTGAGACTCTCAATGACAGGATATATTAAATTCTGACTTGAATTATTTAATGAGTATCACAGCTTTGGAGTCACTTCATCACTGTGGACTTCAGATTTAAAAAACAGGAGCAAGAGCAAGAGGAAGAAAAAGTCTTAGTGATATTTCATTGCCCAAAGACACAAGCTCAAACAGGATCAATTACATGTTAGTGGGACGCTCATCTGGTTTGGAAAGCTAGTTATCGTCTGGGTTGTGAATTTGACATTGCAGGGCAGGAAACTCTGAGAGGCCAACCAAGACTCCTCTGGAAATAACTTGACCATTTTCATTGTGCTCATAAGCTGGCCTCTTGTTTTTTACTTATTTTTCCTATTTTTCTTCTAGGGGTGGGGAGCTCACATTAAAAACAAACATTTCCATTTAAATAAAGATAAATAAATACACATTTCCAGAACTAAGAAATTCAATTGTAAAGCTGGTTCTAGAAAATGCTCACTCATGAAATATTTACAAAACATCCACTATGAACCAGGCGTTGCTGGAGACAGCTCCTGTCTTGAAGGGCTTTAGAGTCAGACCGTGTGATGGTTGTCTCAGGGGGTGCAAATATAAGAAAGAAAGGAAAGCCATGTCTATTCAGGGGCCCAGAAGAAGTAGTACTTGACCTGGTGATGGCAGGAGGAGTTGTCAGAGGCTCCTGCCAGTCAGCTAGGGGCTTACTGAGTCCTGATCATGTGCTCAGTGAGTGCATATGGGGGGGCCTCGGCTCTCCAGCACTCTATGAGATACTGGGGAGTAAGACGGAAATACAGGAGACAAGAAAATACAAGATGAGATGAGACAAGATAAGACAGTTTGTTATGAAATGTTAAGCACTTTTATACATAGCACAGATCACTCAAGGCTGGAGTCATCTCGGAAGGCATCTTGAAAGAGGCTGTGTTGGAACAAAGCCTCTAGAGGGGAGGTTACTCTTCAGCAGGCAGAGGGAAATGGGAAGGCTACTCTACGTGGGCCAAGTGGGAAGGAGAACCAGAGCCGGGAATGGACAAATGGACTTGGAGCACCGAGCGAGGGTGGGATGTGTTGTGATGAATAATGGAAATAAGGTCGGGCCAGCTAATAGGCTGTAAGGCAGGTGAGACGAGGAGGCTAGGCTAGGTGAGGTGAGAGCATTGCACAGCCATGACAGAGAGTGGACGGTAGGAGCGCAGGCACGATGGCAGGAGTTAGAAGACCCGAGTTTTGGTCTAGGCTCTGCCACCACCATCTGTGGGGATCTTTTCCGTCCTCAGAGTCCTCATCCGGGCCACATGATGACTTTTGTGGGCCCTTGGTACATTTGTCTTTTGTGGGCCCTTTCCTCCCTAAAACATGCTGAAAAATTGTATTTTACGACTGCATTGGAATAAAGACGAATACATTAATATCATATACTGAAGTAGTTTTTTCAACCTAAAAGTCGATTTTTTCTTAAGATTTTTAAAGAAATTAACATCTTTTTGTGGGTCCCTAATAGCATTGTGGGTGCTCTGCCCACCCTAGCTAACAGCTGCCTGGTCCTCATCTGTACCATGGTGGTGGTGGGGCGGGGGCTAGAGCTACATTCTAACACTTTTACCTTCCTCTAAAAGCCTGTGATTCAGTGCACAACCTATCCAGCTGTACAGTACAGTTAGACTGATATTTTCAATAGGTTAATACATTTGATCTGAAAGCAACCACATGGGTAAAACATTTGCAGAAAAAGGAAAGATAATGATGTTTTTGTCGTTCTAGAATAGTAGGTGAAAATCCTCTCACCCCAAAAGTGTGTTCATCTAAAGAAAAAAGGAGGAAAGAACCTTCATTTTTTTTTTTTTTAAAGAACCAGACTGGGTTCCTAAAAGAAACATGCTCATTATTTAAAAAACTCAAATGGCACCAGAAGATTCAAATAACTTATAATCGCTTATACTACTTTTACAGGAAAAAAAAAAAGAGTGACAGAGAGTCCTAGGGGTACCTGGGTGGCTCAGTTGGTTAAGCGTCTGCCTTCGGCTCAGGTCATGATCCCAGGGTCCTGGGATGGAGCCCCCTATTGGGCTCCCTGCTCAGTGGGGAGCCTGCTTCTCCCTCTCCCTCTGCCTCTCCTTCCCGCTTGTGCTCTCTCTCTCTCTCTCAAATAAATAAATATATATATATTTTTAAGAGTCCTGCTTCACAAAAAAAGAATAGGGACCAGACACTGAGGGTAGAAGTAAAGGCTCTGCTGAACTCTGAGTCAAGCGAACTTAAGAATACCGGATTTCACCGCCTTCTCTCATCTGATCCAGAGCTCAGTGTTTCTTGCCTTCATGCTGCCTAACTGTGGTTTGTGGTGATGGCTATTTCCATGTCTTGTTGAAGACAGATGGGGTGTTTTTGGTCTTTCATTTCGTTCTTTTTGGTATCAGTGGCTTCGAGGGAGGGGAATGAAAGTATCTTTATGATTTTTTTGTTTCAATTTCCAGCCATCATTTGAAGGTGGTATTTAAGTTTATTATTTTATTTATTGTTAAAGATTTTATTTATTTATTTGACAGAGAAACAGTGAGAGAGGGAACACAGGCAGGGGGAGCAGGAGAGGGAGAAGCAGGCTACCCACCGAGCAGGGAGCCAGATGTGGGGCTCAATCCCAGAGTCCTGGGATCATGACCTGAGCCGAAGGCAGACGCTTAACCACTGAGCCACCCAGGCGCCCCTAAGTTTATTATTTTAAAGCATGTTATGACATCCAGAGTCTAAGAACTCAAGTGTTACTACAAGGCTTAAAACACATAACAGAGGTCCTCCCATCCTGCTCCCCCATGCCGATTCCCACTTTCCCACCACTCAGGACAAGCTTTTTTCCTATGACATTAACTCCCTACTTCTAAGTAATAAGCTTGTATTGTTATTTTTGAACTTGCGTCTCCATCCCAGTGCAATCTTTGGTGTCTTCATTTGCCTTGCTTCCCGCATACCTATCCCCAGCAAATCCCCTATTTCTCAGTTGGAGGTGTAACTCTGCAAACACAGGTAAACTGTTTCGAATTTTTCTTGGACACATCACCCTGGACTCCCCATCTTCCTTCCTCAACCTGAGCTGGCTGTTCTCTAGGCTGGTTGCATAGTTGTGGTCCTTGAATTGCCATTTGGATCCTCCTGGAAACTTTTAGAATCTTTTATTTTACGCCTTATAATCTGATATTTTATGATGCTATGAATTCATGTGGTTTTCCCCCTTCTTCTTTATGTTTGGCCTTTTCAATCTATAAACTCATGCCCTTCAGTTCAGGGAAGGAGTGACATTGTCATGACTCATATTTCTGATGATTTTCTTCATTTCTTTTTCTGTGTTCCCTTTTCCTAGATCTTTTATTATTTATATTTGAATTTACTGGTTTCATCCTCTTTCTTAGCTCTTCTGCCGTTTCCCATCTCTTTGTCTTTCTGCTCAATTTTTTTTTCTGCATGATGTACTGGATTTTTTACCTTCTAAATCTTTCTTTTTTAAAATTTCTGCCATCAGATTTTAATTTTCAAAATCGGTGATTCCTAAACTCTGGATTGCACAGGGAGAGGGCATAATTCCCTTACTTTCCCATGGATACAATATCTTCTTGTACCTCTCTGATCTGTTTCCAAAGAACAGCTCTCATTTCCCTCCCCTAGAGTCTGGGCAGCCTCGGGTCTGGCTTGTACCAATGAGATGTGACAGATGGCGCATGACCTCCAAGCCTAGGTTACAAAGGGCAATTCGAGTCCTGTCTGGGGAACTGGACCAATCAGATCGGAGCCGTGATTAGCGAGGAAAGCATTCGCCTGCCCCCAGGCCACCCCACTGGAAGAAGCCGCACTAGCTGATGTAGAGTGACCACGTGGAAGGGCCTTGTGCCCACCTGAGGGGAGAGAGAGAGAAGCCTGGCCAGGTCCTGGCTCCTCCAGGTCCGGCTGCCACCTGGCTGTAATTCCCTTAGAGCCTCAAAATCAGAACTGCCCAGAGCGCCTGCCCAACTTCCTGATCCACGGAAACCATTTGAGATAATAAAATGTTTGCTGTTATTTTAAACCACAAAGTTTTGGGAGCAATTTGTTATGCAGCAATGGGAACTGGAACAGAGAATATGAATGACAGTTTTTTTGGTTTTTCAGAAAGTTTGTTCTCTCAGTATTATCTCCGTTTACACTGAATCCTTTGTTTGGTCTTTGTCGTACTAGAGGCTTGAGCCAAATGACCAGTGATGCCGTGAGGTGAGGCTTGCTAATGGGTGGTCTTCATGGTGGTGTCTGGTGACAGACTGGTCCGTGTGGATCCACCGGCCTTCTTCTCTCCCTTTCCCCAGAGAGGATTCCTCCAGCCTTCTCGTCAAGGAATTGCAGCCAGGATCCCGGGAGCCTGTATGGAAACTTCTGCCCAGTTCCCATGAGATCATGATGGCCTCTCGGCCACGTGGACTTCCTGGCCCCTCCAGAGAGCAAACCTTCAGTCTTCTGTCCTACTTGCCATTGGGGCAGCTGCCCAGCTACGGTGGTGAGGAGGAGGTTGGCTTCTTTGTATAAACTTGAAGTCAATCCTCTGTTTTCAACTCCATCTTTCTGAGATGCCCGGGACCTCCCATTTCTGAGCCCTTCAGGGGGTCAGATCCACAAATCGGCTTTTTCTGGAGCTTGTCCCTCAACCATCTTAGGCTCTAGCTTTCTTCTGTCTACTAAGTGTCTCCATTTGCTTCTGGCCTTTCTAAAAGCTGTTGTCCTCTCTTGATCTCTTTGTTCTGCGAGAGAGGGAACACAAGCAGGGGGAGTGGGAGAGGGAGAAGCAGGCTCCCTGCTAAGCAGGGAGCCCGATGTGGGGCTCGATCCCAGGACCCGGGATCATGACCTGAGCCGAAGGCAGATGCTTAACGACTGAGCCACCCAGGCACCCCTTTGTTCTTTTTTTTTTTTAAGTCTTTTTCCAGAGATTTTAGGGTGAAGCAAAAGCAAATAGGTACGATCAATCTTTCAGGTTTATGTGGAACTGGAACCTTTAATATCCTAATAAATAAACAGCTCATGAAATAATGTGCTCAAAGGACATAAATTAAAAGTTTATAAAAGACTGAATTCAAATAATAAAGAAACTGAAAAATGTTCAATTTCACTGTGGCTTGCCATAATAGGGCAAAGGTGAAGCCTTCCTTCATTAGGAATTAGGAAATGAGAACCCTCTGAGAGCTGGAGCATATCTGTTTATTCTACTTTTGCTTTCAAATGTCACACATGCTTATGGTTAAAAAAAAATAAGTAAGGGGCACCTGGGTGGCTCAGTTGGTTAAGTGTCTGTCTTCAGCAAAGGTCATGATCTCAGGGTCCTGGGATCGAGCCCTGTGTTGGGCTTCCTGTTCAGCGGGGAGCCTTCTTCTCTCTCTCCCTCTCCCCCCGACCCCCGGCTTGTGCTCTGTCTCTCTCTCTCTCAGATAAATAAATAAATAAATAAATAAATAAATAAATAAATAAATAAATAAAATCTTTTTTAAAAAAGTAAACTTTTATAGAGTAAAATGTCAAAATTGTCCTACATGTCCCCACTCACATCACATCACCTCTGGAGGTAACCAGCAGTAACAGTTTGTGAAATCTTGGAAAAAGACTGGAAGGATTATACGTATATTTTGCTGTGTATACAATCTGATTCTTTTCATGTTGAAAACAACCCCATCTCTGTGTGTGTGTGTGTGTGTGTGTGTGGTATATATTATAACACACACAAACATGCCTGGGTTTTTAGTATAAAACAATCAAACTCTACATGTTCTGCTTTTTTATGCTTAATGATATAAGGGATATTTTCTCATGTGAATCAAAAATCCATCTCACTCTTCCTAATGGTTATGTACCACAACTCAATAGTAATTCCTTTATTGATGGATATTTAGTTTTTTCCTCTACATTTCATTATCACACAAAAAATGTCATGATGCTGTTCTTGTAAATATATATTTCTATAATACTAGTATTTCTCTAGAGTGGATTTCTTGAGTTTAATTAATGAATTAAATAGAATACACAGAGGTTACTTTTTGATAGACAATATTCCATTGACCTCTAAAGGCTCATTTTTATGTAGTCTCTTATGAACTCTGTTAGTGTCAGCTGGAATCCCCATTCCCTCCACTCTGGGACATCAGCAGACAAAACCTTTGAACTTGGAAGGGACCTCACCATGTTCAACTGGGTGCTGTGTGTGCAGCCTCCCGGGTGCCCCTAAATGGGCCTTTCTCAGAGGCATATCCATTTTGCCAGACCTTTCTACTGAATTCTTTGTTCTCCAGTAATTGAAGAAGTGCAAATTAAAATGATAAAGAATCTTTGTTTTTGGCTTATTATTTTCACAACAATGAGAAGAGGGAAAAAGGAAACAGTGCTGATTGTGTTCAGAGTACCAGGCTTTCTCGCACGTTCCCTGGCACTGTGTTTGGGAAATCAGATTGGCTCCACAGATGAAAAGCCATAAACATTTCATACCCTCTAACTCTACCTCTCCACATGTGGCAATCCATCCTAAGTAAATAATGTAAAATACTGGAATGCCATTTACAAAAACATTTACTGCAGTATTATTTACAATAAAAAATTGGAAACTGTTTCAAGAGCAGAAATAGAAATTGCCATTTCCCTATTGTGAGATACTTAGGTTAAATAAATTTTGGTAAACCTACTGAATGGAATATTAAGTAGTTTTTTTAAATGATGGGTATGAAGATCAAGTGGTTTCAAGGAAAAATGTTTATGCTGTATATGCTAATACTATGTTCATAATGATACATAGTACATTATAATAATATAAATTGATTTTAGGAACTTGGGAATTCATTTTCCTATAGTGCAATATTCTAACATGGATCAATAACTAAAGATTATTTATTTGGTAATGTAACTACATTACAGCACTAGCCTGAATTCCGAATCTTAGTAGCAAGGGAAACTGCCAGAAGGAGTAAGAATACGTTTCCCCTCTCTCTTTGTTGGAGCAAGGCTGGCCTCGGGCAAGATCATGAAAGAAGGGGGGCATCTTTGATTGCTTCCTCTTCCTAGCACGTCCCTTCCGGACTCTTCTGAAGCTCCTCAACTCTGTCCTCCCAGAATTCACCATAACTGGCTCCCTAGAACGCATCCAATGCCTTCCTCGCTCCTAAATTACACCTGGCTCCATGAGAACTCAGCCTCAACGACCCAGCCCACATTCAGGGGCTCACCCTCCTCCTGGACCCACTCTTGCTCATTCCAATGATGCTCTCATTAATCGACTCTCAGGCCACAGGGAAGAAAGTGGACAAGTCTGGCAGTTCAAAGAAAATCCTTTTGGGTGGAGAGTGGCTGGTCCTCTCGTTCATTCCTTAAATTATTCCTATTTTTTCCACAGTGTCTTCCTTCTGAGCTCACAGATGCTTTAAAAGTTTAATTAAAAATGATTCCCTCCATTGCTATGGTAGTGAGCAAATTTGTGGCCTGTGTGTGCGCGCATGCGCGTGTGCTGGGGTGGGGAAAGCGTCAGTGATCCGAAGGAGACAGACCGGGCAGTGGGCAGATATTTACTTGTACCATTTGTTGTTATAGAAGGGAATGCCTACTACTAGGGTCTGAATGTCTGTACCCACCCCCAAATTCATATGCTGGAATCCTGTCACCCAAAGTGATAGTGTTACAAGGTGGGGCCTTTGGGAGGTGATGAGGCCATGAGGGTGGAGCTTCCACCAATAGGATTAGTGACTTCTCTCTTATAAGGCTGCATAAAAGAGACCTGCCAGACCTCCCCAACCCCTCCTCCACGTGAGGACACAACGGGAAGTCTGTGACCCACAAGAGCACGCTCACCCGACAATGCTGTCTCCCTCATCCGGGACTGCCGGCCTCCAGAACACACTGCTGTTGTCTATAAGCCACCTGTCTGTGGTATTTTGTGATAGCCGCCCGAATGGACTAAGACATGTAAGCTGCATTCTGGAATGCTTGCCAGTTGTGTCCTGGCTTGTGCATTCTTTTATTCTGGTCTAGAGGAAAATATTTCATGTGTGTTATAATTTCTACATTTCTGTTGGCCAGAGAAAGGGAAGCTCGTGCTGTGATCAGAGCATTACCGTGCAGTGGGAACGAAGGATCTCGGGCTGCACCAAGCCAAAGGCTCAGCGCTGTGACCTGGGCTACTCCCTGAAATGAGAGCAATGACATGAGGGACGGCTGCAGCAACACCGGTCAGCCCTCACATCTCCGCATAAAAATGGACACAGAGACTGATTTTGGTAATTCCCATGTCCTGTGTGGAATTTGGAATTTCAGTGACCAGAGCTGCATTACCCACAGTGCCGTCTCCAGACAAGGACAGAGATACTGCAATCCTTCAACGGCCACCAGTCAGTAATTCAAAGCATGACTTTCATCAATAAGAAAACTCACAGGGCATGTCCTGTATTTACCCTGCAAATCACCTTCTTTGTTAGAAAGCAATCTGGGGTGGTCTCTCATGTCAGAAGAATTTCTTTGGTCAGACTCTCCTAGTCCCTTGTTTCATTCCTCATTTTATATATTTGGAGAGAAAGGTATTCTCCACTATTTTTTTTTTTTTAAGATTTTTATTTGAAAGAGAGCGAGAGAGCACAAGCAGGGGAAGGGGAAGAGAAAGAGGGAGAAGCAGACTCCCCGGTGAGCAGGGAGCCCAACATGGGGCTCGATCCCAGGACCCTGGGATCATGACCTGAGCTGAAGGCAGATGCTTAACCGACTGAGCCACCCAGGCGCCCCGGTATTCTCCACAAAATCATGGATTATTAACGCAAAGTCATTTATTAACATAAAATCATGGATATGGTATGTGGGTGGTGCCCTACAAAAATTCAAAGAAATATCTTGTTATCTGAGGCTTATCGCTAGAAATAGATCCAGTCTGGCCCTGTTTTTCTGTGCTGTGTACACGTGTGTGTATGCGTGTGTATGTCTATATGTGTATGTGTGGGTGTGTGTGTCTCCTCGATCAGCCACACAGAGGAAGCCCCAGGAAATGAGGCAAAGAAAGGAGGAAAAATTATTCAGAACTTTTGGGCCTTAGGCCTTTGCTCAGCTATCAGGTTGATATGATAGAAAGAGAAAGACAAATGGGCAGGATGTCTTCACTACTCTCCACAGAACTCACTAACTTGCTATTTATACAGGACTACTACTAAGGGAAGTATGCCCTGTAGACACGAAATAGTTAAGGGCAGTGTGGACGTTAGTGAACAGACCTGCTTGCAGGGGAGTCGAAAATGGGAGACATTTAAAAGCCAATTTGTTAGACTGGTTCTTTTTAGATTCATGGAAGAAAAGAAGTGTATAGAGTTTCAGCTGAATCATGGAGTTATATGTGAGAAAAGATAGAGTATTATTTTGTAAACTTTGTATTATTTAGAGTTGTGATTATTTTAAGACTTTCTGGGGTGTTGGGAGAACAGTAACTACAAAGTGGGCCACTCCTCTTTCTCCCCTGAGCTTATCATTAAGGCTTCAGTAAAGGAAAGAGTAGGGTATGGAATTTATCAGCCGTTAAATACCTCTTCTGTATCAAGCTTTGGGTTAGGTGCTCTTACTTGTTTCCTTGGAGTTGGGAATTCTGAAGGCGCACAGATGTCCCTGCGTTCTTTTTTTTTTTTTTAAGATTTTATTTATTTATTTGAGAGAGAGGCGAGAGAGTGAGAGAAAGAAAGAGAGTGAACAGTGGGGAGGGGCAGAGGGAGAGGGACAAGCAGACTTCCTGCTCAGCAGGGAGCCTGACATGGAGCTGAATCCCATGACCTTGGGATCCTGACCTGAGCCGAAGGCAGACACTTCACCAACTGAGCCACCCAGGTGCCCCTGTTCCTGAGTCCCTAAAGGCATAGGGATTTGAACCCCAAATCTGACATCCACTGTATCTTCATAGAGATACTTCCCATATTTTGTAGATATGATGGTGCAGGATGAGGGAAAACTTTCAAGTTGTCAGAAATGTCCAAGTGTGGAGGGAGCTGATCACGTGGTCCTGGGTCCTATCAAGCACAGCTTGGCTCCCATCCCGTGAGCATGTTACAAAGAAGACACTCTGTTGGTGTATATGGAGTCAGGCCTCTCCACTCCCCATCCCAATCTGTCGTTTACCAGCCATGTGACCATAGAGAATCAACGGAATCTCTGGAAGCCTTAGCTTTTTCCTTTTAAAAAATAGGAGTGCTAACACCTACATTTTAAAATTGCTGTGAGGATTAAAGAAGGTGAGATACGGGAACATACTAAGTTTAGCGCCTGGCATAAAACGAGGTGTCCAATAAATGTCAGTTGAATAGAATGTAATATCCTCTCCAACCATGAGATCCTTTGATTTTGTGACAAAAAGAGTTTCACGAACTCTTAACAATTTGCAAGTAATTGAAGAAAGTGTTGAAATGAGTAACCCAATGACATTTGAATGTTAGGGCAAAAGTGGAAAGTCTTGAATAACGATAAATTCATTACGGCAACAGAAATACAACTTTTTGAAATGGCCTTCTATTTGAAATACAACTTTTGAAATAGACAGGAATTTAACCAGGGTCCCAGCCTCCAGTGCCTGACGGTGAATGCAGGGCATGGAAGGGCGTAACTCTGAGGTCTGAAGTCTGCTGTGCTGTGTCATCTCTGAGCTTCTAGATAATGCGAGTCACAGCCATGCAGAGCCGGAGGCCAGCACTATTCTAAACAGGTGGAAGGTACAGCTCTCTGCCGTCAGTTCTGTGACACCACTAATGTGGACAGGGTTTCCCGGTGGCTTTTGAATGGCAACCCATCATACCTGCCAGGCCTCTTGCTAAAAAGACCCTCAACTCCAGCACCTCTGACGTAGTGACTGATCACCTCAATAATAATTTGCGTTTTCATAATATCAGTGCTTTTCAAAGTACTTTTACATACACCAGTTCGTTTGATCCTCATGAGCCTGTGAATAATCCCTTTTATATAATTAATGCAATTTACAAGAAACTGAATGCCAGGAGAGTGGTAGGACTGTCCAATTTCTTTTCAGTAATGTTGAAATTGGATTTCAAGGTATGTTCACTTTCCCTCTTAAACCGGAAAAAGGTAAAAAAATAAAAGTACAGATTCCATTTTTTAAAAAACAGAATTAGCTTAGAATAGTGTTTGTTGTGTGAATAGGGCGGAGCGGAACAAAGGATTTGAAAAAATATTGTGGTGTTGCGGAGAGAGTGATTCATGAAGGGCCCAGAATGGGGATCCCACTGCAAGCTACACCTGATCTTCCTTCAACTTGGTTAACACAGGACGTAAAATTGGTCCTGGGTGTGGAAAATGGTAAATCATTTGTACAAGTTGAAAGGAAGCCAATTTGCATTCGTCACGTCTGAACTTTAGAATGTTAAAATAAAATGTGGGAGTATTGAAGTAGAGTTCTTAGAAGACCCCCCTTCACAAAAGAGCGGGGATTAAAGTGTTATTTACATATCAACTTGCTGATCTATCTTTGCAGTGGTCTCTTTAAAGGGATATATTTAAAGTAGTAATACAGAAAGAGAGTTTACCATTAGACACGTATAGGACTCTCGGGAAGTAGGGGTGAGGGAAAAAGCTGAGAGGATGAGAATGCAATTTTGGAAAATGGAAAAAATTTCCTATTCTCTTTTTTTGAAGCCTTTTTTTTTTAAGGGCTAGTTTTAGGTTCACAGCAACTTTGAGGAAAAGGTATAGAAATTCCCATATACACATGTCTAGCCTTCCCCACTATTAACATCCCCCACCAGAGTGGTACATTTGTTACAATCAATGAACCCAGGCTGACACATCCTTATCACCCAAAGTCCACAGTCGACATTGGGTTCACTCTTGGTGGTGTACATCCTATGGGTTTGGGTAAATGTATAATGACATGTAGTCACCATTATATATCATAAAGAGTATTTTGCTGCTCTAAAAAAATCCCTGTGTTCCAGCTAGTCATCATTTCTCTACCTTCCCCCCAACCCCTGGCAACCACTGATCTTTTTACTGTCTCCATAGTTTTCGCTTTTCTAAAATGTCATGTAGTTGGAGTCATACAGTATGGAGCCTTTCCAGATTGTTTTTTTTTTTCCACTTTGGAATATGCCTTTAAGTTTTTTCTGTGTCTTTTCATGGCTTGATAACTCATCTCTTTTTAATGCTGAATAATATTCCATCGTCTGAATGGACCAGTTTATTTGTCCATTTACCTACTGGAGGTTTATCTTGGTTGCTTCCAAGTTTTGGCAATTATGAATAAAGGTGCTAGAAACACCCGTGTGCAGGTTTTTGCGTGAATATTAAGTTTTCAGTTCCTTTGGGTAAATACCTAGGAGCATGATTGGTGGATCTTATGATAAAAGTATGTTTAGTTTTCTAAGAAACCACCAAATGGTCTTCCAAAGTGACTGCACCATTTTGCATTCCCACCGGCAGTGAATGAGAATCCCTGTTGCTCCACATCCTCACCAGGATTTGGTGTTGTCAGGATTCTGGATCTGGGCCATTCTACTAAATGTGCAGAGGTATCTCACTGACGTTTCAATGTGGATTTCCCTGATGACATATGATGTGGAGAAGCTTTTTACATGCTTTATTTGCCATCTGTATATCTCCTCTGGTGAGATGTTGGGCTCATTTTTAAAGTTCCCTATTCTTACTAAATGGACCTCAAGCATGACAAAAATAAAAGCCACTCAAAGGTATATTATTAAATTAATTAGTAACTAAATTAAAAACTAAAGAAGGCAAAACCTCACAAAATGTTACTGGCTGGTGGGGCATAAATTTTAAGAGTTAAAATGATCTGAATCCTAAAATATTGTGTCCAATCACATTTTGGAATATTAAAAGCAAATAAACATTTCTTATAAATATCAGTCATATTCTTCAGAGACAAAATTTTTAATTGGGATGTTTTTAAAATGCTGTTTTAAATGTTTTAGGTTTTCATAATATATCCTTGAGTGGCTTTCATTTTTGTCATGCTTGAGGTTCATAGGGCTTCTTGAATTCTTAGACTTGAGATTCACTCATGACAAATGTTTTTTAAAGAGTCTTCTCTCCTAATCAAACTCCTGCCCCCAGAATTAGGCGTCACCCACTATGATCAGCCATGCTGATGGGACTTGAAAAGTGGCTTTACCATTAGAACCTTCAGAATGGGTTAGTTCCATATGTAGGTTTCACTGACCACCTTCTGTCTTGCTTTGCCTGTGTATTGTAGTGGGGTCTCTCACCTCCACTTCATTCCAAGCCTGGTCTCATTCATCTCTGTCAGTATACAGCTTCCCACATAGTAGGCTTTCAGTAAGTGTTCCCATATTGCACTAAACTTGAGCTCAGTGCATGGGAAGAAATTATTAATGATCAAGCTACTTGACATTACTTCACTCATACAGCACATAGATAAGTTGAATTTTACTGCCAATAATTCAATGTAATTGAGAATCTTTGCCTTATAGAAGTTTAGAAGCCACCTTATACTTAGTGAACTCATCACTTGGAAGAGTCAGCTAGAGAATATTGTCAAGCTGAGTTAAACATTTCCCCACATCCTGTGCCCAGACCTCATGAGAACATGGAGATCATACATTTAAAATGCCAAGCAAGTGATGGCTCAGAGAGCTCAGATGGCCCTGGTGATTCCCATTTCCTGAGGGTCTGGTCTTAACGGGAGGAAAAAAGGTAAAATATCCATTTACCTAAATTAACCATGACTAAAATCAAGTACAGTTGATAGAGGTATAGATAGGTGAATGCGGTCAAAGCCAGGTTGATGGATAAGATGGGTCACTTAAAAACATTTGACAGGTCAGTTCAACACCCCTTCCCCTGGTCTCGATCATTTAAGAAAGTAGATTTCCTCCAGCCAAAGGATGCCAAGAATGAGCTCAACTGCTAAAGCTGGAGCTGCCTGTTGGAGATGATGAGCACACAAAAAGGCTGTGGAATGGAGAAACTACCCTTCAGGGGCAGGTCTTTATGCCCTGCAGGTGTGAAGTGCCCAGGGAAAATGTGGACGTTGGTGAATGGACCTCCTTGTAGGAGAGCCGAAAACGTAAGTGATTTCAAAGCAAAACCCTGTGAACAAATCATTAGACTGGTTCCGTTTAGATTCATGAAAGAAATGTACAGGGTTTCAGCTGAAATCATGGAGCTAAAAAGTAGGAAGTGGTAGTTTTGTAAGCTTCACATTATTTAGAGTTCTGATTATTGCTGAAGAATGGGGAATAAAAGCCTTCTAGAACACGCACAGAAAAACTGGTTGTATCCCAAAAGGTCCCAAACCTGGTGGGTTTTAGAAAATGGCACAAATTTGAAAAAATGTTACTCATCCTACACCTAAAGCGAAGTCCAAAAACAGTGTTCTCATGTGTCTGTTGGCCATCTGTATGTCTTCTTTCGAGAAATGTCTGTTCATGTCTTCTGCCCACTTTTAAATTAGATTATTTGGTTTTTTTTTTGGCATTGAGTTGTATATGTTTTTTACATATTTCAGATACTAACCCTTCGTTGGACGTGTCATTTGCAAATATCTTCTCCCATTCTTTAGGTTGTTTACTTTTGTTGATTGTCTCCTTTGCCGTGCAGGAGTTTTTATTTTGATGTAGTCTCAATAGTTTATTTTTGCTTCTGTTTCCCTTGCCTCAGGAAACAGATCTACAAAAATGTTGTTATGGCTGATGTGAGAGAAATTACTGCCTGTGCTATCTTCTAGGATTTTTATGGTTTCAGGTCTCACCTTTAGGTTCTTAATCCATTTTGAATTTATTTTTGTGCATGGTGTAAGATCATCAGGGAAATGCAAATCAAAACCACAGTGAGATATCACCTTGAACTTGTCAGAAAGGCTAAAATCAACAATTCAAGAAACAACAAGTGTTGGCGAGGATGTGGAGAAAAAGGAAGCCTCATTCACTGTTGCTGGGAATGCAAACTGGTGCAGCCACTGGGAAATTAGTATGGAGGTTCCTCAAAAAACTGAAAATGGAACTACCCTATGATCCAGTAATTGCACTACTGGATATTTGCCTGAAGAATATGAATTCAAAAGGATATATACATCCCTGTGTTTACTGCAGCATTATTTACAATAGCTGAATTATGGAAGCAGCCCAAGTGTCCACTGATAGATGAGCGGATGAAGAAGATGTGGCATATAGATCTATACCTATATATCTATATATATATCATGGACTATTATTCATCCATAAAAAAGAATGGAATCTTGCCATTTGCAACAACATGGATGGAGCTAGAGAGTATTATGCTAAGTGAAGTAACTCAGAGAAAGACAAATACCATATGTCTTCACTCATATGCGGACTTTAAGAAACAAAACAAAACAAAAGGAAAAAAAAGAGACAAACCAAAAAATAAGACTCTTAACTGTAGAGAACAACAGGTTGCCGGGGGCGGGGGGGGGTTGGGTGGGGTGGAGGATGAGTAAACAGGTGATGGGGATTAAGAGTACACATACCTTCATGAGCACTGAGTAATATATAGAATTGAATCACTATATTGTACACCTGAAACTAACAGAACACTGTAGGTTAACTACACTGGAATTAAAAGAAAAAAGAAAAAAAAAACCCAAAACTGTGTTCTCTATAATGTTTCGTGTTTTAGAAGGAGCTTGCTTTACCCACTGAATTTTTAAAGCCTTTCTTCTGGGGAAGTTAACGGACCAGGTTTTTCTTTATACCTGGGACCCCACAATGATGCACAGGTCAAGGGGAATGTTATTTTACCACCATGAAATTCTATAGTAATGTGTCAGCTACCTACCTCTGCAGCTCTGGCCTTTTGGAATCAAGTCCAAAGTGTTTTCTTTGATCCCTAAGTATTTTGAGCTTTTGCCCATAAGTATTTTCTTACTTTCCCCCCCCTAAAACATGTAAGCAGATTATCTTCATATGTTTCTAGGATATTTTTAAATTGCATCTTAAGGTTTGAAGTTTTAAGAAACATAAATATAGAGGAGGGATAGTTTCCTTTCTTGAGTAACACATGAAGAGGAAAAGGAAAAAGAATTCTATTCTTGTTCCTGTGGGCCTCCATCCAAACTACAAAGCCTCCTGTTCAAACTGGAAATAGGAAAGAAGGCTGTGAAAGTCATCGCTCTGTGCTGGTTTGAAACTCTCCTACAGGCTGGGAGTAAGGAGTAAGACCGGGTGGGTAGGCCTGAGAAAAAATGGCCATTGTTGCCAACAGTTAACCCTGGTTCCACACAGGGATGAGATTCCAGGGTGTATGATTCCAAGATCTCTCTTCTTTTTCCTCCCCGACTTGTTTATAATATTTTCTATTAATTAATCCCTCCCCCCCCCCCCACCCAGTCTTCCAATATGCTCTAAAAAGACAAGCTGTGGATTTACTCTTCTCGCTGAGCCATGCCTGGAGTCAGGGAGACGTAGGATTTGTACCATCTTCACAGCGCTTTGGGCAAAGCCACCTCCTCCCACCCTCCATGAGACCCTCTTGCAGGAGGCATGATAGAAACTCTCTCCTCTAGAGGTCTGCCTCGGACTTGTGTCTAAGGTCTCCAGCAAAAGGCAGTCCTCAACTCTTTTCGCGCTCTCCTGGCTCTGGATGGGCTTTGTATTAGGAAGGGATGTGGCCATAGCTGGCATGACCCACGCTGGCTCTTGACAGGTGTGGATAATGTGCCTCAGGAACCGCACAGGCATGAGCCCTGGGATGCAGAGAGGGTTGCCTCCAACTCTACCCTTCCAGAATCTCTGCATATTCCTCAGTCCATCAGGGTTCACTACATTTTCACCTTCAGAATACTATTACTGTGACCATAATGAAGTAGAACTGACATTTTATGACACTGCCATTGTTCCCAAAGTAGCAAAACCAGTACTCAGAGGTAACTGAAATGATGCCAGTTCGGCATCTGTCTTTTGAAGCTTTTAGGGAAGGATTAAAGAATGGCATGATTTAAGGTCAAAACAAAAACATCAACAAAACATATGATTCTCATGGTGGAATTAAGAAGTGGGTACTATGGAGGCGCCTGGGTGGCTCAGTTGGTTGGGCATCTGACTTTTGATTTCGGCTCAGGTCATGGTCTCAGGGTTGTGAGATTGAGCCCTGTGTCAGGCTCTGTGCTCAGTGGGGAGTCTGCTTGAGACTCTCTCTCTCTCGCCCTCTGCACCTACCTCAACTCACGTGCTCTTTCTCTCTCTCAAATAAATAAATAAATCGGGGCGCCTGGGTGGCTCAGTTGGTTAAGCGACTGCCTTCGGCTCAGGTCATGATCCTGGAGTCCCTGGATCGAGTCCCGCATCGGGCTCCCTGCTCAGCGAGGAGCCTGCTTCTCCCTCTAACCCTACCCCCTCTCATGTACTCTCTCTCTCTCTCTCTAATTCTCGCTCTCTCAAATAAATAAATAAATCTTTAAAAAAAAAAAAATAATAAATAAATAAATAAATAAATAAATCTCTAAAAAAAAAAAATGGGTATGATGTATTTCTGAAGATGAGACCAAGTAGAGTTAAACAATTTGCTCAAGGTTACAGGACCCACAATGAGGAAGCTGGATTCAAACCCACATTCAAGTCCATCATCCATTTTCTACGTAGGGATTGAGTTGGCCATGACCAGGTTCTTCTACCACATTAATGATACAGACCGTCAAATGTTAGTCAGTGTCAGGAGACTCATAGAAGAGTAAGAGACTTCCCTGGACCACACTGAGGCAGTGTATGCTCGAGCAACTTTAATGATCTTGGTACCATCTGTCCACCACTCAGTCGTCCTGGGACCTTGTTCCCTTCAATTTTGGCCTTTATCTGAGCAACAAACAAGTGTATGTTTGAGAAGTAAACAGAACTCCCTAAACTCAGAAAACAGCTTAAGACTATTTAAAGATATGTATTTTTTCAACTGCAATTCTGGCTTGGCAGATGAAGATGAACATTTTTATAGGAAAAAAAAGTGCAGACAAGTGAATTAGGGGATATTTTTGTGCCTCTTGATAAGTTCTTACTAAGCTTGGTGCAGTGAAGGGATCATAATGAAGAAGTGTTTGCAGCAGCCTGGGTGACAGCTAATTCCCATCTCCTTCTTCATCTACCGTAGATTTCCTTGATTTTGTAGCAATAAACCACTGGAATGTTTTGAAAATTTCAATACAGTCAGACTCAACTACACAGTCAAGGCTTTCAGGCACATTAGGTATTCACTGAATGTTTTTTAAAGAAATGAATCAATAAATAAATACAGCTTACACCTAGATGTTCCCACCCCTCCAAAAAGAGAAAGTCTTTGTTCAGATCTTGTATTCTAAGAAAATGTTATAATTAATTCGGCATCCAATAAAATTCTGCTTTTTTACTGGATCGCAGTAACTAACAAGCTTTAAGATCAGGGGTTCTGTTTTCAGTTTTATATCAACCTGCCTGAAGGACCAAGGCTTGGCGAGAAACAGTACCGCACAGTGGGGAAGAACATGAGTTTTTAGTCAAACCGCCTGCATACCAATCCCAGTCCTCCTCCTTTACTGAGGTAAAGTTGCCACACCCATTCTAAGTCTCAAGTTCCTTCTCTGTAAAATGGGGATGATAAAAATGGTACCCACCTCATAGGGTTGTCATGATATTAGGTGATGTTAACATAATTACAGAGCTTAGCACACTGTCCGACACATGATAATTTCTCGGTGAATGTCAGCTGTCTTCACGGTTAACATGCAGGAATTAAGAGGCACTGAAGATTTTTACTTGCAATTGCATTAGTTTTCAGTGGCCACCCCTGCAAAGTACCACCAATTGGGTGGCTTAAAACAACAGAAATCTATTCTCTTACAGTTTGGGGGTGGAAGTTGAAAATTAAGGTGTTATCAGGGCTATACTTCTGAAGGCTCTAGGGGAGGGTCCCTCCTGGCCCCTTCCAGGTTCTGGTGGCCCAGGCGCAGGTGGCTTGGGGCTGCACCACTTCAATCTCTGCCTGTGTCTTCATGTGGACTTCTCCCAGTGTGACTGTGTGTCTGTGTCCTAACCTCTCCTTGTAGGGACACTCTCATTGGATTTAGGGCCACCCCAATCCAGTATGACCTCGCCTTAATTACATCTGCAAAGACCATGTTTCCAAACAAGGTCACCTTCTAAGGTTCTGGGTGGACAAGAATTTGGGGGAGGTGGACACTATTTAACCACTATAGCATTTAATTACAAAAATTAAACAAAGAAATTGTTGTAGCCTCTATAGGTCTGTGATTTTGCCTCTCGCTTAAAAACACAGAGAAGGTACCGAGAGAATTTGCTTCTAATTATGTTGCTAATTTCTGCTTAGAAATAAAAATGAGGTTGATAGTCGTAACATTTTCCAGTGTTTTGGGGTTTGACTAGCTAAGAAGAAATGGGCCTAAAGAGCAAAAACTATCATTGGCATGGCCAGGCAACTAGCCATTTGGTCCCCAGTGTAGGTCCCCACTAATCCTGGGGATGACACACCAGACCCACAGCTGAGCCTTCCACACAGGCCAGGGTGTTGCTCTGTTTCTAGAGGCTTCCTCAGCCTCAGCCAATGGGCTGCTAAGGAATTCCGCGGTTGAATGGAGCTGTGTCAGCTGAGTTAATCGCCGCTGGGCAGTGGGCCTGTGAAAAGATGGGCCACCACGGGCTTCTGCGGACCGATGATGTGACTGGCTCTATGTTCTGGTCAGAGGTTTCCAGGCTGCCCTTGTATTCCTTGCAAAACATGAACTCCCCCAGCCAGCGTGCCTATTAATAACGCAGGGAGCCCTGGGAGAGCTAATGCCTGAGCTGGTGATCAAATCTTTATAGATTCATTTGAAGAAAGGCTCTGGGAACCTCCTTGATGAGAGGCTAGAGGAAGGCAGAAAGATGTTTCTCGCATATATAGATTTGCTGGCAGGGGATCGTGAGTCAAGGTGCATCCTCTACGAAGCAAAAGAGAGTCATCAGGTGGGACCTGCGTGAGTCCAGCCCTGTCCCCCTGAGCTTAACGAAGTGGCAGCACATGGTACTTTGATTTACAAATGCAACCATATATTCATTCGAGAGAGAGAAATAGGGAAAGTAGGTAGGGAGTATGGAAGGATAGAGACAGAGATAGATGTTGAGATAGTGTGTGCTCCTGGGGCGTGGGGGACGGAGACTGAGAGAGAGTCAGGGAAGGAGACAGATGGAGATGGAGGCAGTGAGGACAGAGAGAGGGAAGAGGGAAAGAAACGAGGGAGGGCAGGAAGAGAGAGAGAGATCGAAACAGAGAATTTAGATAGTGTGTGCCACCATCCCCCTGATGACCTAATACCAGGGGAGACGCCTGGCTGATTTGCTCCCTTGGGCTACACTGGGTCCTTGCCTGTCCTAGTGTGTGCCTTGCACATGGCTGAGTGTGACGCAAATGTCTCAAGGTTTTTATTTTCATACAATTTGGCCCCAACATGGCAATCCCTCCTCCAGGGCTCGCATGAAGGATGAAAAATTGAGCTCTGTTAAATGCAGAGAGATGGAATTTTCCAGGCTAATTTAATTTTATGCAATTTTCACCTGAGACGCTACTCCACTCCAGACAGTAGGGTCAGGTGGTATAGAATCTCTGGTTCATAACTAGACATTTTCTAAACAGAGACAGTTGAACCTTGAATGCCAGGGGTAAGACCTCTGCCTCTTAGTACTGTTCTTCCCCAAAAGAGGAACAAATGAGGAAGCCAGAGGTAATACGCTATTGTATAAAGAGTAGAAAATATAGTAAAAGAGAAGTGAAAGTAAATACTGGTGTTTTTACCTCCCCTAGAAATGATGGCAGTCAGTATTTTGGTGCATTTTCTCATAGTTTGCTTTCCTCGTGTGTATGCGTGTGCATGTGTGTGTGTGTGTGCACACGCACGTGTCTGATTTTGTGTAATCAAGGTGTCCCTGGTATAGCGGGACCTGCTTCATTCACTTAGCAAAATGTCATGAACACTTTCCACATCTACAAGCACAGACCTGTACGTACTATTGATAGGACGGCCCACGAAGGATTTTCACAAACTCATTCTTTGGCAGATGACGTGCCCACTTTTTCTAAGAGGCTGGTTTTTTTGGGTGCAGCCCCTCTATGAGGGTGTGGTCACAGGAGACCCTAGGAGGGTCTCTACCTAGAACAGGGGGCACCTGGCTGGAGGCCTCACTGGGCACATCCCTGGCCCAGGAAGGAGCTTGCAGATGAAGCTTTCCTGGACAGCTTCGGGATTCCTTTCAACCAGAACTACCATCATTCTCCCCAAGTCAAGTGGATACTTACGTGGACTCAGAGGGATGCCCACGAATACTTTCCCAATATGTTTTGCAGTTTTTAATTTTTTTTTTTTTTGTTAAAGCCACAGATTGAGTCAAATGTAAACTCATCCAGGTAAGCAGATATTTAGAGAATATTTAGGTGACTTTTGTGTAAACTCTTTGAAATAATGTCAAGGGAAACACACAAGCTTCATTTAACTTTATCTCTAACATTGGCCAAGCTGAAGGGTATATACCCCTGCCTTTATATTTGTGAATATTGCCCATTAACCCCCGGAAGCTTTGTATGAGCCACTATGTTTAACCCAACTCTACAGGGATCATGATTTTCTTTAGATTGGACCTTCTGTAGTGGAATCTCTCAAGCATTAGGACTGACTTGATTGCATTCAGACATCTCTTTGGCAATGGAATGACTGCATTACATGAGCATCACGCACAATGAATGGTAATTGTGAGACTGTCATTTCTACAAGTGCAAAATTAATGTGTTCTGCAAACCCATCCCATTGTGTGCCACAGGAAAATCCTGGAACCATGTTGTTCGGAGCAGAAAAAAGCCCTGTAATAGGGCCGTTAATGTGGTACGGTATTATTCAGCAATGCTGTTCCTTTCCACCTCTGTTGTTGTCTCACGCTCATTCTTCAAGCCCTGCCTGACCTCATTTGTATGCTCATATTGCACCTGGCCAGACAGTAGCCTGGATGTACAGAGAATGTTATGGAACAGTTCCTCCTTCTGTGCGGCATCTTGTGTGAATAATGTCAGCATAAACCACTCTCCATGTATTCATGAGAGTATGAATAGGCTACTTATGTAAAGCTGCTTATTAAGAGATATACCAGCCATTTACAGGAAACTTTACCCAAATACTATACATTCATTGAGAAAGAAAAGAGTGATTTACATGCATGTCAGTGGTAGCTTAGGAAAAGCCCTGCTCAGCTGCGCTCCATCCCTCTTGTTTACATATGGGAAATGAAGCCACGGACCAGTTGAGTGCATTTCTTCCAGTTACGTGGGATCACAGGGTGGATCTTGAATGACAACATGCATATGCATTGGGCTCCCGTAGTCTGCTGATTGGCTCTGCAGAATTTTTTAGGGATTAAAGGACTCATCTGAGCCTGAAAGGATGAACTAGTAACAGGTGCTCTAAGCCAGCTGATTAGATGTGGAATCTCACTACGCCTGCCATTGGGCTAAGGCCGAGGACCACTCAGAGAGGCATCCTGTATAAGGACAGTAATAATGATAGTGACAATAACTGGCCAGACAGGTTTCCCTGTGAGCCCGGCTCGAGCCCAGTCTCTCGACAGCAACTAGGGGCTGGGTGGGCGTCTGGACTGCTGGGCTCCCCTGACGGATTCATGGAGCACTCCATCAGTCTGCGAGCACGCCGACCCCTCCTGGCCTCCCTTAGTGGGAGGGTCAGGCCTGAGTCCCCTTTCAGAGGCCCCTTACGTTGTCACTCACGTCAAGGTGTGACGTGGCTATTTGCTCTGGAATATTCTAGTCAGTGCACAGTCTGCTGGAATTTGGGTGAAATTACACACACACACACACACACACACACACACACCCCAGAGCTTCTCTCATCTTAGTGAATGACAGAGCTCAGGGGATGATTTAGGAGACTTCCTACCTAAGGTGGGAGTGAATTCTGAACACCTTAGACTCAGAACAGAGCACAACGGGGACAGGTGCAGAATCACGGCATAGATGACTTGGGCGTAGAGAGAGGTGTGAGAACGCCACGGAAACGGGCTCTGCCTTACCTTTGTTGCAAAATGTGCCATCGTAGGCCGTGTGGGAGCAGTCACAGGAGTAGCCGTGGTATTTCTCTAGACACCTGCCTCCGTTCTCACAGTTGGCCCCGTAGCTGGTGCAGTGGCCCGAGCACCCGGATTTGAACCCGGACGTGACCTTCGCTCTTTCCTCCAGGTCCAGTGTCACGCCGTTCATCCTCAGGGAGCGGATGCAGCCAAGGAAGCCCTGCTGGCCCCCGGCGCCACCTGCAAATGACAGAAGGCACTGGGCTCAGACGGAGTAGGCTCTGCTGTGGTCCCCGGGCCTGTTCATCGCACCTGGACCCGTGGTGGCAGGGGAGGAGGCCACAAAGTGCCACCAGCCCTCTCGCTTTCGAGCGGGCCCTGCCTCATAGAAAAGCTTGAAGCTTTTCCCCCTTTGGCCGTAATGTCCAATTAAAAGAGGCTGTCTTCGGAGAAGCCATCCATTTGCTACCGAAATAAAAATGTTTGGAGATCCACAAAAATTATGTATGCTGTTTTGGAAGTCTAATCTGGTTTCCTAAAGAAGTTTATATAAATCTCTAGTTTGTTGTTGTTGTTGTTGTTTAATCCCATGGCATTCACTTCCATAGCATTAGCTATTGAAAGAAATATACAAAGGCAGAGAAACATGAATATATTAGCATAGTTAACAAGTCAATTAGTTGGAAAGCATAAATCCATTTGAAATGTGATTGTACATCCCAGTTCTTGTCTTAGGAAATACTTCGCTTTGAAGTTCACATGAAGGGTTCCCGGGCGTCTCATCCAGGGTGGGCAGAAGTTGGAATTGATAATTTTACACAGAAGTCAGCCACACCACATGGATTACCAGCTCAGGTTAGATTTTACTGCTTTTTGCCTAAATGCCATCGCAAGACATACAGCACAACGAGCAGGTTCTCTGTGATTTTTCTAAGTTACAGAGTTAGAGGTTCATGAGCATGAAAATATTAAAATATTCCTAACAAATTTCACAGAAAGATTCATTGGAGCATTATATCACAAGTGAATTTAATTATGTCTGTAATAATCTTGGCTATGACCTTTTTAAGCAGCTGGTACAGAAGGACGAACTCGTTTATATACATGTCTGTATGTTAGGGTAACAAACTTTTCTGGAAATTAAATGTGTAGTCGTTAAAATTATTAAAAGAAATAACTGCTGGGGATTTAGCAAAAAAATACTGTTAATAAAAGTTACTTTTTTATGAGGGCTATGTAGTAGGTACTCCACTAAGCACCTTACTTAAATGTTATTCACCCGATTCTCACAACAGCCTGGCGAGGAGGTATTATTATAATTACCCTCATTGTAGAGATGAGGAGGCTGAGGCTCAGGGAAGCTCTGAGGTTTGCGCAAGGAGTCGTAGCTCCAAAGTGACGAAGTTGTGCTAGTTCCTATTTTCAAGTGTATGGTGTTAAACTCTGTCCTGTGTTGACTTCAGGGTCAGGGCCTCCATCGATGCACACGTTTCTGAGATAGAGGTCTGGATGTCTTTAAAAATGGAGTGGTCAATAGGTTTGTCAGTGTTTGGGTGAGACCAGTAGCTGGGGATGGATTCTGATCACTTATTCGGGTCCATTGAGAAAAAGCACACATGGAGCAGACTCATCAGACAGGGCTGGTGGATCAAAGGCTCTAGTTGCAGAGATGGATTCATTTGCTTATGTGTGTAAGTCCTCAGCTGTGAAATGGCAGCTGTTATCTTTATAAACCCAAGCCTTGCATTCTCTCGTGGAGTTGTACGTAGGTTTGAATGATGATTCTCCAGGGATTATTATTTATTATCAAATAAAATAATTGCATAGAGGATTAATTGAAGGGAGTCCAGTGCCCTTTTTGATCAAAGCTATGGGATAGTGGTTGGCAGAAGAAGCTATTAAAAACAACCACTTTGAAGGATTTCCCATTCTGCAGTCTGCTCGTCAGCTCAGCTTCGTACACCTCTGTGCTGAAGAGAATTTGGGCCTTTGCTATGATTTGGAAGAATTTCAATCCATTAGTCACTCTTTGTGTGTTAAAATTTCAATTTGGCGTCTATCATTTTAGTGACTATGGCTTTTGCTCTTGCAATAAGGACTTTCCAAAGGGCCTTCTGTTCAATAAACCCCCAGCCCTTCATATTTTTGTCACTAGTCAATTAAAACAATTATATCCTACCAAAATACGCTGAAATTTTTAATCATTGTTTTTAGATATCTCCCGCTCCCTCTTTTTCCCTATTACAAATATAATAGTTTTTCATTGTGGAAACCATAAACACACTGGTAAGCAAAATGAAAAAGAATCTCTAACGCTACGCAGATATAACTACTTTTACTTTCAGCAAACAACTTTTTCTACTTTTTCTACCAGATTTTATTTATTTATTTGACAGAGACAGAGAGTACAAGCAAGGGGTGCAGCAGGTGTGGGGGAGAGGGAGAAGCAGACTCCCCGCTGAGCAGGGAGCCCAACGACCTGGGGCCCTATCCCAGGACCTCAGCATCATGACCTGAGCAGAAGGCAGATGCTTAATGACTGAGCTACCCAGGCGCCCCTGAAGAAGAGATTTTTAAAAGACTAAGTAAAGGTTAATAAGACAAAAACCCTGAAGATTTTAAAAGGTCCAACTGGCAGAGCAAATAAATCGAGGTTAGATCATATTTTTACTATATCATTAAGGCAATCAGATATATGTATGCACTTCATTATTTATGTATATAGGCCTCATTCTACAAGGGGTTAGAGGGGGTAGATTTTTCTGCCTGTCTTTGATTCTTTCTGGTCTTGGTCTTCCTGAGGCTCTACACCTCTCAGTCTTCCTTCCTGCCTCTGGGTCTGTATATCTCTCCCCGCCAGCACTGTTTGGCTGTTCAGGGTTAGTTGTGTGGCTTTCCTCAAGGCCCTTCATCTCCCTCAACATCAGGCTTTCCTATCCATATAAAGGGGGTTTGAACTAGATTCTGTCTCCGGTTCCTTCCAGCTCTAAATTAGTCTGGTTCAAGATGTACAACCTCTCCCTCTGTGCTTACGTGTCTCCGTCTCTATATTTCAGTAAATTACTCTCAATTTCTCCTAAATCTACTTCTCTGCACTGTTGCCTGACCCTTCCTCCTCCCCTCCTTCTGTTAATTGACCATAAAATATGACTGTGGTCTAATTTTTAGTTGTTGCATTCATTAAATAAAGTTTTGTACTCCCTTTTCTTAATTTATAAAGCAGGTAAATGGCATTTCATTTCTCTCTCTCTATAAAAGAAAACGAAATAAAGTATGCTCTTTTCTTGCTGAGATGGCCTCTGATTTATTAAATGGGTCAGTGAGCTGGAAAGTACTTTTTACTGATTTAGTCGATATGAAGAAAAGTCTTTTGTCCTGAAAATGGTCATTATATGTTATGCAAAAGATGTTAATGCACTAGAACCGGTGATAATTACTTGAGTTCAACTCATGTGCTCTATAGAAATGCTTCTTGGTGACAAATGTCACAAGTTTAAATTGTAGGTCTGCAAGCAAAAATGCTGCTTCACCTTTGCTAATTAAAAAATCAACACATTGTTGGGGTGCCTGAGTGGCTCAGTCGTTAAGCGTCTGCCTTCGTCTCAGGTCATGGTCCCAGGGTCCTGGGATCGAGCCCCGCATCAGGCTCCCTGCTCCTCGGGAAGCCTGCTTCTCCCTCTCCCACTCCCCCTGCTTGTGTTCCCTCTTTCACTGTGTCTCTCTCTGTCAAATAAATAAATAAAATCTTTAAAAAAAAAAAATCAACACATTGTCATTGGAGAGAGTCCCCTGCCATGCAGGGCTCCACACACATTAGTCAGACCCGTGATAATTATCCAAGGTGAGATGTGGGTTTCATTTGTAAATCATTTTTCATGGGAAATGCTCTTCAAGTATTGCAATTTAAGATTAATTATGAGAAGGCTGTATCTACCCATAATGAATAATACAACCACCGAATGCACAGAAGATTGGGGCAAAAGAATCAGGTATTAAATTAAACAAAACAAGTGAAAATAATGATCAAGAGGACTAAAACATACAGTGTCCTCAAACTCAGAGCTTAGTCATTTTCTAAGGAGCTAAGTGGGATTCCAGACCACCTTTGCCCAGAGAGACTGGCCATTCATTCACCACAGAAAGGAATCACACCAAAGCTTACACATGTGAAATCTAATGCATCCTTTCAGTAATTATTTATTTCATGTCTGTTATGAGCCAGACCTTGTCTAGACGTTCAGAAGGTCTTTAGAGAGTCTTTGCCCGTGTACAGCTTATATTCTTGCAGAGGAGAAGGGAGAATTTAATAATAAACTCAATAAGCAGGTGAAGTCCATCCTGTGTTAGAAGGTTATGTGCACTATGAGAAGAAGTCAGGTGGGGTTAAGTGGACTCAGGAATGGGAGCGGTGTGGGGGCGGTCATAGGATAGATCCCACGGAAAGGCTGATGGAAAGAGTATCCGAGAGCATATCCCTGGGAAGAGGGCTTCAGGATAAAGAGGCAAGGGGGAGCTGCCTGCAGGTGGGGGAGGCAGGTGGGAGAGGAAGGAGGAGTAAGATGGGGAGTTGCTGCAGGGTGCTCAGAAACGCAAAGCCACTGACCAGTTCATGTGTGCCAGGTGCTGGGAAAGGCGGAGCTAAAAAGACAGAGGAGACCTACTTCTTGCCTGCAGGTTAATGCAAATGTACTAACAGTACACTATGGTGCTAGGCGCAGCGTGACTCACGAGAGGCAGCAAACAGGGGTGAGGAATGCATGAGCGGTGGTCACAAAGATCTACTTTTGTATATTGGCTTTGCTGCTCACCACCTGAGTGATCATCCCAGCTCCTCTCGGGCCTCAGTCTGTGTGTGAAATTAGCACAAAAATATGCACCTTGCAGGGTCATATTAATAACAGGTGGTAATACATCTCTTCGCGGTAATGCTCAGTTAATGGTAGCTGCCATTATTGCTGTTATTTGTTATCAACAAAATTCTACAGAAGTACAGACTTGGAATAAATTAAGTATGGCTGAGATGAGTGTACTCGTGTCCCCAAGGTATCATGAGTGTTAGGGAATGCACTGTGCTGCCCCCAAATTCCTCTGTTGAAGACTAACCCCCAGTGTGACTGTATATCAAGCCTTTAAAGAGGTAATTGAGGTTAAATGAGGTCTTGAGGGTGGGCTCTAATGTAATAGGACTGGTATTCTTCATAAGAGGAAGAGACACCAGGGATGTGGGCACACAGAAAAATGGCTGTGTGAGGTCACAGCGAGAAGCAGCAGTCTACAAGGCTAGGAGTGTGGCCTCAGGAGAAACCAACCCCGGCATCTTGATCATGGACTTCTGGCTTCCAGAACTGTGAGAAGTCAATTTCTGTTGGTGGTATTTTGCGATGGGAGCCTGAGCAGGCTAATACAAGGAGTGAAGGGTTGACATTGAGTGTGGGCTGGAACAGGCCTGCCTGAGTCAATGCCTTTTTTAACTGCACTCTTTTCCTGGAAGGTATGGGATTAGGATGACTGTTTTCTCTTTCTCGTCTGCTGTATGGGACCGTATCTGGATTTGGGGAGCTACAAGCTGGCTTGAAGGCCCTGAACCTCTGATGGTATAAAAAACTGGTGGGAAAGAGAACCATGACTCATCTGTGTCCAGGTGACCCACGCAGACCACTCCTGGCCTGTGCAGGTGAGCGGGCAAACACAACGATGTGCTTGGGTAGGCTGGGCCTCCCTAGCTGTAGATGCTGCACTTGCTGTATCTCCTGTTCTATATGTTATCATGATCTTTTAGGTCTTGACTGTCAACCTGGACCCATAAAAAAACACTCCTGCAGGACAGGTGTGTAAAATAAAACCCCATTGTCTGGTTAAGATGAGAACCTCAGAATGGCGAAGATTTTCCAGTAGTGGAGGGAGTTAAAGGATGTTGGATCACATTATTCGGTGCAGCTGAATGACTGATAAGTACTGATCAGGAATGCCTATGTCAGCTAGATACTGGAGGGCATATATGAAAAAGTTTTTACATACTCAGAGCACTGGGATCTGGAGAATTGCTTTCTCAGATAATGCTCATGAGTACTCATTCATAACTTCATTCAATAGAACAGACTTTTTCTTAAAGTTCATTATCACTGCATGGATTTTCTTTTTTTTTTTTAATTTTTTTATTCTTATATTATCCCCATACATTGCATCATTAGTTTAGGATGTAGTGTTCCATGATTCATTGTTTGTGCATAACACCCAGTGCTCCATGCAGAATGTGCCCTCCTCAATACCCATCA
>NC_138380.1:6905651-6974047 GCF_054177405.1 Leptonychotes weddellii
GCATAATAAATTACTAGCTATTTCAGAAGCTAGTATTAACTGAATACTAGCTGCACCAGGAATTGTTCCAAACCCTATATGTTCTGAGAGATAATTATTATCTTCCCTTTACAGGTGAAGAAGAGTGGACCAAGACAGTGGATTTGCCCAGTGTTCCACAGCCAGGAAGTGGCCACTGGCCATAATTGCCTCCCAGGCTATCAGGCTATTAAACTTACACTCTCGCTATAGCTGCCATCTTGATTTTCGGGGCTTACATCATTGAGACTCTTCTCTGACATATAATATGTTTCTAGGCATTGCTGTGCTTAAAGTGGAAAATGCCGACAGAATGATTAATATCTGAGCTAAGTCATTCACCCTTGGCAGAATTCTGTCCCTGGAGCCATAAGGATGGCTGTTCAGAGACAGGAATACATATGCCCAAATTGATCTTGAGGTCAACAGAGAGGAGACACTTCTTTGATGCTATTATTGAAATGATATTATTTCTTGGTGCAAAAGCTTAACTGCAACTTTAGAATCAAAGCAGTTACCGGGCTTAGCCCTGCATGGTGGGTGGTTGGTCATCCCCTATATCTGGTGAGACGGTGCTGCTTCAGAGGGTGGCTCTCTGCAGTGAGTCTCACGGTTCCAAGTCCCTTATAAAAGTGGAGGCAGAGAGAGAAGACAGTGCTAAGCCGCCAAATCCTAGCCTCATCCAAACGTTAAAGTATAAACAGTCCCTTAGCAGATTTCACTGCAAACCCAAATTTCAAATCCATCAGCTGGGAACTCTGTCTAAATATTTCTTTTACAAATATCTGTATGTTATTGTTCTTATTATGTGTCCCACTGGTAACTCCTGCTCATCTTTGGAGCAAAATAAACATCTTCTTTCTGTTGATTTTAACATATCCTGTGTTCTCTCTCTGACACACACACACACACACACACACACACACACACACCACGAGGTCAGGAACCTGACCCAGGCTGATTCACCTCTTTCTCGGTCTTCATTATTGGTCTTCAAGTCTTTATTATATAACAGCCAGATCCAGTCTCCTTCATCTAGAGTCAAGAACCCCCAGTGCTGCTTCTACCTGTCACCTCATTCTCCCACTCTCAGCCTGCAGACTCAAAACAAGCCGTTGCAGATGTTAGTCCCAGGTCAAGGATGGATTTATGGAGCTGGGAGGGATCAGCATGGCTCTGATCACCAGCCTTGCAGGATGTAGGGGTTTTCCAAGACACTAGGGTGGAGGAAAAGAGGAGGAGCTTGGGGATGGAGAGGGAGGGGAAGAGAGGAGGTAGCAGAGAGGCTAGGAATGGAATATGGCGCGTTTTGAGGTCAGGATTGCAAGGAGGGCATAGTTATGAATGTTAAATAATACCAGGATGTCAAGAAAAACAGGTAAACAGCGAAAGGCTATATGATCTGATTATTTTGGTGTAGCAGTCAGGGAACACATAGGGGGAGAGCAGCTTTAGTGGGTAAAGATACACCACTGGTTTAAAACTCAATTACAGCAGAAGCTGGGTGTCCCTGTCTGGCTGGGAGGGAGGCATTTTGAAGTCGTGTGTGGGGACACGAGAAACACCTGGAGGTAGGAACAGGAAGGGGTTGAGGTGGATGGAAACTAGCAGTTCCACACCGTGAGATGAGAGTTTTCTCCTCACCCTTAACTCTCCTTGAGGAGCACAGCCCAGGGCATGAGCATTAGCTTCTCCCCTCAGGCAGACAAGAGAGGAGAATGCATTTTGTAATCTCAAGGGAAGGAACAGAAGCTTGTAGGGAAAAGTGGCAAGGCCTCTGAGGAAAGCCAACACGACAAAGGAAGGACTCCTGTGTCAGGAGGGGTGGAACTGAGGGGAGCAGGCCCACAGGACTCAACATAACTGACATCTTCATTACTGGGCTGACATGAAACAGCGGCAAGATTAGCCTAATGATTCCTCCATGGTATTGGAAACATGGGGTGATGACAAACTATGATGAAGAAGGATTGGTTGGAGATGTTGAGAATTAAAAACTATAATTGTTGAAATAAAGATTTCTAAGGATGGGTTGAAGAACAGACCAGATAGAGCAGAAGAACATTTTAGGGGGTTGAAATATTGAGTCAGTAAACCCTCCCCAAAGGTGACAGGAAAGGCTAAAGAGGTCTTATGGAAAGCTGAGTTTACACTCAGAGCTTGAAGTTTACACTCAGAAACTGATGAGGTAAGCAGTACTTGCTGAAATTAAGTATGTACATACCCTAGGATTCAGTAATTCTCCTGGACACACACACACACACACAGAGGAGGAACCCTCGAACAACAGGAAGATGTGCATTAAGGGTTGCTGGAGTGGAGAGGGGTGGGAGGGATGGGGTGGCTGGGTGACGGATATTGGGGATGGTATGTGCTATGGTGAGCACCATGAATTGTGTAAGACTTTTGAATCACAGACTTGTACCCCTGAAACAAATAATACATTGTATGTTAAAAAAAAAGAATGAAGGAAAAGTTAAGAACTAAAGTTACTAACTTCATAAGAAGAGAGTAACTCGGGGGAAGGAACTATTTGAAGAAATAATGACTCAGAATATTCTAGAATAAATATTACACTTTGGAATGGAGAGGCTCCTAAAATACTAAACAGAGTAGACAAGAAAAAACCCCACACCTATACCTATGCTGTGATTCTTAACCCGAGGCTCCAAATTTCAGGTGTTCATCTACAGGAGTCTGGAGGCTGGAGAACGGGATGGGAAACACCTTCCGAGTTCAAAATTTTCACTAGTCTCTAAATGAAATTTAGCATTTTCTTCAATTAGGACCGTAGGGAAAATCGCAGCAGGATTAGCAGTATCTGTGTCACTGCTGCTGATAGAAAATCATAGATGTATTCCTATTATAGTTACAGATTTTTTGAAGCATCATTTATGGTCATGATGAACTTGAACTCAAGGTAGTTATTAGACCTGATGCTAGCCAGGTCTTGTTATTTATAGCACTTGTATTACTATTGTATCATTAATTTGCTGTTTTAAATGTTTGATAACTTTATTTCAATATATTTGGTTTCTTTTGTAACTTGGCATATTTTATGTTATTCATATAAAACATCATTCTGAGAAGAGTGACACAGGCTTTAGCAGACCAGCCCCCAAAAGGCTAGGGGTGCTGCATTACAGTTAAGAAACACTAAAGGAGAAGAAGGAGTTCAGTAATAAGGATGTAACTCGTGTCTAACTTCTCAATAGCAACGCTGCCAATAAAAGACAGTCTCTTGAGAGCGTTGACTTAAATATGGCGACCAGTGAAGATATTTGTAAACATGTGAGTCTTGGAAGGATTCACCTATGCAGTCTTTCTTAGACAAAATTGCCCTCGAGTAAAAGGGGAAATGAATCCAACAGGTAATAAGATATGGGAAATAAGAGTAGGTAAAGAGAAAAACTTAGTAAATACAATTAAAATAAGTACGCAATTAAAACTATAAATGCTATCACCACAGCAGGCCGTCAGGTGGGGAAGGAGGTCAGAGTGTTCTTGTTTTTTTGTTCATTCCGAAAGGAGATACTGATTTGTTTTTGTGGATGACAGATAAAAAAAGCGTAAGTAGGAGTCTTATAAGTTAGGAATAGCCACCAGAGGAATGAAAGTATAAATGTGTAACTTTCAAATCAGTAGAGTAATGGTTCAGTTCAATCAATGTAAAGTACATGGGGGTGAGTGGGCAGGCAAACAAGTAAACAAAACACAGTAAATCGAAAACGTAGGTAAGATGGCAGAAATCGTCCCTGAAATAACCCTCGTTACAATAAATGAAGAAAAAGACAGAGATTCTCAAATTAGATTTTTACGGGATTCAGCATTAGGATATCTGAGATACTTTTAAATAAAAGGGTACAAACATCTGTACAAAGCACCAGAAAAATATTAATTACAACAGGGACACTGCAGTAGTTTGAAAAACAGAGATAAAGCTGTGGGATGGAAAACATCATAAGGAATAAAGATACAATACATCGAAAAGGTCATGGACACATTTAACTAGCCAAATGGCCTCAAATTATACAGAGCTACCTATGATAGGTTATTGACAGAAATAGAGAATTCAACCACTTAAGCTTGAAGTTTACACTCAGAAACTGATGAGGTAAGCAGTACTTGCTGAAATTAAGTATGTACATACCCTAGGATTCAGTAATTCTCCTGGACACACACACACACACACACACAGAGGAGGAACCCTCGAACAACAGGGAGACGTGCATAAACATTCACGGAATGGTGTGGTGGCAGAGTTTGGGGAATTCAGGTATTCATCTTTAGGGGTCAGAATAAATAAAGTGTCGGCATACACATAATGGAACACTATACACACAGAATTCACAGAGCTATACAAATACATTTAAAAACATAGGCTGAGCGAAAGAGTAAGAAACAGATGAGATTTGTAGTACAATATCATTTGTATAAATTATGACATGCGAAAGGCAATACTACGAAGTTTCCAGAACGTACATATATTTTGAACAGATATATAGAGAGTGGGGCTGGGAGGCCATACATAAAATACACTCCAGTGGGTGCCAGCGATGGGGAGAGAATGGAGTTGAGAATTGGGAAGAAAGATGAAACCTAAGAAAGTGAAATTAAAATGAACTAGGAACACCACCAGGATGTGACAACGGGACCAGGAGGTGAAGAGTGGGGCCCGAGCGATCCCGCCCAGCAGGACCGTGACAGCGGGGCTGATGGAGGAAGGGAGGGGAGAATGAAGTATCAAAGGGGCAACTGTGCTGGCTCAGGCTAGTGAACTGGGGTGTTGTCTTGCGTCCTCAGGGAATCATGGGGGGGTGGGCAGTGGGGCTGCGAGCGCCCATCCCTTCCCCAATATTTGTGTCATGATACTAATCTCTTTTATTACAATCTTTTTCTGTGTGACAGTTGCCATTTATTCTCATGAACTTTAGTTCAGTCCTTAATGAAAGAATCAAAAATGTATATGTGAAATGGCAAATCTGTTGAAAAAAATCTTCCACGCCGATGGTAAACCAGGTGCCTTTACATTAAAACAGCTTCACTGGATCAGACCACGCCAGGGGTCATGAGAAAACTGGGATGAAGACCACAGAGTCCCTGAAGAGGCACATGAACTATTGTACACAGAAGGTGAACAATTGGATTGGCTCTTTTCTTAGGTCCGAAATCTCTCTGAACGCGTCCACACACGTGACCTCTGCCTGAGGAAAGTGGCTCAGCACCTGGAAAACAGGCTGTTAACTGGCTACCTTGTGAAGTTCCAGAAGAGGTTAAGAGTATACTGTCCATCTGCTTACATTGGGAGTGTAAGAAAACAAGGTAAAAATAGTGGCTATCACAACTTACTTAAAATGTTAAAACTCTAACTGTAAAATCGAGAGCCGGGATTGTAAAAGCTAATAAGATTTGCCCACTAAAGGGCCAGGGTAGGAAAATATATGGTGGCTGCTAGTGTGTGACTTCACCTGTGGTGGGGCGGGGCAGAGGCTGTTCTACTAAGAGGAGCAGAAACTCAGACGTGGCCTGGAGGCGGAGCTTGGTGGAAGGTGCGGTTGGATTAAGACAAGAGTAAGTGTCGGTGATCCTCATGGTGAGCAGCTGTGAGGGCCCATGGAGCAGCTTCTGTGTTCTATTTGCCCTTTTGCTTCGTAGACAGTTTGTTGATTTCATCCAGTGGTATTTATACGAGATCTTACCTAGCAAATCATTTTATTTTTATTATTTTTACCCACCGCTGTGGTTTCCAACCACACCATGATGCCTTCTCTCTGGCTGGGGGAGAACCAGGGGACTGGTTATGAGGGTCAAGGGAGAACCTCTTTGCATCAGGGTCCTAGCTAGCATCTCAGCTACTGCCAGACAGGCAAGGCCTCCACTTGAAAGAAGGAGAATGAAAACTATATTTAGGGCCTACACTGCTCTGAGATACTATCTTTCATAATATTCTGAGACTCTGTCTCCTCTCTCTCTCTCTTTTTTTTTTTTCCTGGCTTCTGTCATCCTTGATTTCAGTCTGTGGTACCTAGTGAAAAAGGTACTTTCAAAGATGGCAACATGACTATTAACTCAGAGAAGTAACAAACACTATACCATTCACTTACTCAGCAAATATTCACTGGGCACCCACTGCAGCATTATTCTAGGTCTCTGTTATCATGTAGCCTATCTTCTAGGGCAAGGACACAAAAAGAAATGAAAATATCACAAATTCTGAGGAGAATGTAAAATGGGAAGTGACTGGTGACGTCGGGTTGAGTGGTCAGAGAAGGCCTCCCTGAGAAGGTAGCTGAAGCTGAGGCATGAAGGACAAGAAGGAGCTGGCCTCTTCCGTGTCTGCGGAGGTATTTCAGGCAGAAGGAACAGCCAGTGCAAATGCTCTAGAGCAGGAATAAGCTTGGTGTGTCCATGGCACATACCAAAACTGTGCAGAACAGCTAGGAGACTTGCTGCAACGGTCCAAGCAAGAAACAACTGTGGCTTTGACTCGGGTAGGACTCGTGGTAATGGAGAGTAGTGGACCCATCTCAGGGACAGTCTAGAGGTAGAGTCACAAGACTTACTACTGATGGGCAGTGATGAGGGAAAGAGAAGAATCAAGGGTAATTCCAAATTTTGGGCTCAAGCAAAAATGGGTAGGTGGTGATGTCATTTACTGAGATGGGAAGTTTGCGGGAAGAACAGGTTTGGGGTAGGCATTAAGAGCCTGCCAGGTTTTCTCTGAGATGCCCATTAGACATCCAAGCTGAGATGCTAAGTAGACAGTTGGATCAATGGATGCAGAATTCCTGAGAGAAGTGAAGCCTGGAGATTTCGATTTAAGAGCCATTGGTCCAGAGATAGTATTGGATGCCACTGGACTGGATAAGATCACCTGGGGAAATGGATGGGTGGAGAAGAGAGGAAGGTTCTATGATGCTTCAACATCTAGGCCATGGAGAGGAAGAGAACTCACAGGAGAGACTAAGTCATGGCAAGCAAAAGGCGGGAGGAAAAGTGGGTGAGCACTGCCATGGAACCCAAGAGAAGAAAGTATCTCATGAAGGACAGTGGGTGGGATGCTGCCGGTGAAATCTTGCCCTGTAGGGTTAATGAAGTTGAAAGTAGCAAGAAGTTTCAAGCTTGTTTTTCAGAGAACTGTTTCCTCCTCATCAGTTGCCGCATCTTTCAGTCCCCACTAACAAACCTACTAGCTGTGTCTGGAGAAACCCTGGACTCACGGTCAGGCAATATGGTTCCAGCCTGCGAACAAGCAAAGCCCTACTTTCCTTACCTGAGATAATGAGCCCAAGACCCTGTCCCATTTATACTGGCTCTTGGAGCATGCTCATAGCTCCTTCTCTTTGTCCTAAGATTACCTCTTGATGTCGTTAGAGTTGGCAATTAGTTAGGTTCTAACAGAATACCTGGAGGCCAGCTATGGGGAAAGTCAGAAGGCTGTCCTGGCAGCACCTGCACAAGAAGCCAGATCAAACCAGGCAGGTCAAAGATGGCGGGTGCCATGACCGGAAACCGCTGACCAAATCAGGAAGAAAAGGCACAAAACTGTTGCCAAGAAATCCCCACCCCAAGTAATGAATATTCCACTCCCTAGTTAACAGCTGTCAATAAAAGACAGAAACCCAAGGCGCCCAGCTCTCCCCTTGGAGCTCTCCTGCTCTCACATCTTGGGAGCATACTTTCACTTTACTAAACTTTCCCACTTGTGTTGCTGGTCTGCTGTGTTGGGTGTCTGTCCTTGAATTCTTTCTCATGACAAGACCAAGAGCCTTTGGTGACATCTTTGGGATGGTCCGGGGCAAGGCCTCAGGGCTCGGGGTCTTCCCCGTTCACCAGGCAAGAGTCAGGGGCTGAATTTTGCCTCATTCTTTCTTTCTTTCTTTAAGATTTTATTTATTTATTTGTCAGAAAGAGAGAGCAAGAGAGCACAAGCAGGGGGAGAGCAGACAGAGGGAGCAGGCTCCCCGCTGAGCAAGGAGCCCGATGTGGGACTTGATCTCAGGACCCTGGGATCACGACCCCAGCCGAAGGCAGACGCCCAACCGACTGAGCCTCCCAGGCATCCCTGCCTCATTCTGATGTTAAGTCTCCACCCCATGCTGAACACGGGATGTATGTTACATGTATGTCACTCAGTGTACATGCCCCATCTTTCCTCATGAATAGTCCTAAATTGCCCTGCCCTTTCCATCAATGTGTGTGTAATCTCAACCCCTCCGATTATAAAAACAGTTCCCTCCCCCTCTGGGGAGGTAGATTTGAGGCTTGTCTCCTCATGTCTCCTCATTTGGCCTCCTCTTGAAGAAACTCTTCCTTGCTGCCAACTTGATGTCTCCGTGGTTGGCTTTGCTTTGCATCGGGCAGTGGGACTTGGGTTCAGTTACACTGGGAGATCATGGACAGAAGACCAGAATTCTGGACGTTCTCTAGATATCCGTTGGTTCTAGAGAGATCTGTATGGACTTTGACAACCCTTACAAAGTGTTTACCAAAGTAAGTAAAAAAGAAAAACAGCTTATTTTTGTATCACGAAGACTCTCAAGTAAGGCGGCTCATTCCCCGCCAAGACTGCTTCTGCTTCTCTTCTTAATCCTAAAGCTTTGTGTCTGTGTCTGTTTGTGGTCCTCCACCTGCCTTGGTCTTTTGCATTTTGACTTTGTAATGCACAGAATACTTGCCAGGGCCAACTCAGGCTAGGCCTGACCCCCTCGTCTCCTACTCTAGACTCCATAACTGAGAGCAGTGTTTCCTCATGGGGGCCCTGCTGCCCTCTGGGGCGCCCGCACAAGTCTTTGTCCGGATGGATTCCCCTGTGCATCTCGGGAATTCTGCCTGCAGCCTGTCGCTGGAGGTAGCAACTCCAAAGCCGCCACGCTTTTCCAGATACCTGGTGGGCCCCATCATCACCCCAGATGAGAATCGCTGGTATAGACTGACCACGATGGCCGCAGCGTTCCCCTCAGCTTGACTCAACACTCCACTGGTTTCTTCCTGACCCTGGACCCCTGACTTCCCTCTTCTTAAAACATTTACTTAAGAAAACCGGTAATTGTAAATTCTTTGCCTTCCCCTTTGAGATGTAAATCTTTTCACAAGAGTCTTTTTGCCAGTTTTACAACCCAGGGTTGTCTTTCTGGGGACCCAGGAGTCACCTCCCTTTGAAATGTAAACTTCAAGGGAGCTACTACTTCCAGTATCTCTCAGTTTCTGAGGGGAGCGTGGGCCCCTCACTCCGAGTTGTAAAGCTACCTCCTGCCCTGAAGATAGGAGAAAGTGTACTTTTCCTCTGGGTAAAGTTGTTAGCAAACACAGATGGCCTATGATCTCTCCTACCCTCGCTCTGAAAAACGCGCCTTGTGTATTTTACCACAATTAAAAAACAACACACGAAAAACACCCCCTTCCACTGTTTCGGGGGAGTTGGGCTCTGACTGAGCTGCGGCCGGTCTCCCCTCTGCAGTAACCTCGAATGACATCTTCCTGCCTGTTTAACGTAGGTGTCATTTTTGCTTTGACAAGATGGACTGTTCGGAGCTGGGTCTCTGGAATCAGACTGCGAGGGACCAAACCCCGGCTCTGTCTCTTACCAGCTGCACGACTTTGGGCTGTGAACTAATCTTTAGCTTTAGTTTCTTCACTGTGACAATAAAGCAGAAACTAGTAATACTATTTACTTTAGAAGAGGTGAACAAAGCATGTGGCACACTTGACCTTGAAGTGTGGCCCAGGATGTGTCAGTCAGCACTCATGTTGTTGCTACTGAGGCAGGTTTGCAGGAAACAGGAACAAGCAACATATTTTCTGTGTTTTCATTCCTGCTCTTTGGACTGTACATTTTTTACTCTAAACTTTTTGGATACTAGAAAGAACCATTCTATTCACATACAGATTTGGGTGCACTTTCTGCCTGGAATTCCATTTTTCTCCCTGGCAGACCACAAATGCTGATTTTCTCTTTGCTCTCCCAATGATACTGCGTTTCAGATGGCACTGGAATACTGGAATGATCCACTCATGATTCTGGAATACAGAGGGGGTGAGGACCAGCTGACCGAACAAGCTATATCATGGAGTTTGGGGAAGTTGGGCTGTTTTATGGGGCCGCTAGCGAAGCGGAGCTCAGACAATGAGCATAGCGCTCTGGCCTCATTCACTTCTAAATCCATTTAAGAAACCTCACCTCATCCATGAACTCAAGTGGCAGCTCAGGAGGAGGAGTTTCCTGACAGACAAAGTGCTAGAGGAAGCAGAGCCTGCAGGCTCTGCTGCCCCTGTTTGCTGAGTCCTGAGGGTGGCGCTCCTGCTTTGGTCTCCGGCCAGGCAGACATCCTGCAGAGCACAGAAGATCCTGAAGGAACGAGCAAGAATTTTCAGCTCCTTTGGGGCTACATCTTGCACAGAAGCGACGGCCTCCTTTAACCTCCAGAGGGATTTCAAAAGAGGTCAGGGTCGAGTGAGTTGAGCCTGGGCATTTGTCATTAGTCAGGGTTCTCAAAGAGCCACTTAGGAGACTGAATCTTCCCGAACCTTCCGAAGCAGCCTCCTGCTCTCCCAAACTCTGACCTCCTCCTGTCAAGCACAGTTTCATGCTCTGACCCGTGCCTGGCTTGCTGCAAACGCACTCCTCCACCAGCCACCTGCCTTGAATAGCCCGTCTGGCTCTCCGCGATGGCTTACCCCCGCCAGCTCCCTGACCATGCCCTGGGCTGGCTGCCAGCTGCAGGCTGATGGCCCAGCAGCTGCCCCGCCCCCTCCTAGCCCTGACACTGCGGCTGCAGCTGCCAGGGCCCCCAGCTCCCCGGATGTCTCTGTGCCAAAGAGGACTCTGGCTCAGTCCAGTCTGGCATTGCTCACGCCTACATAATGACCCTGAGCATGTTTGCTCTTCTCCGCCTCATAAGAAAAAGAGGGCCATGGGGGATGGAGGTCTGAGCACCTGGGCTGGTCAAAGCTACAGATCACCATGTGGTTTAAGTGTCTCTGCTGGGCCATCCCAGAAGCTCATCATATGCTAGTTGCTCATGTTGGATCAAAAGCATGAGAAGATTTCCCGCGTTTTGCAGACAAATATTAGCAACTGCTTCTTTCTTCCCACGTCACTTTTCATGTTTGTTACTTTTTGACTAAAGCAGAATCATAGCCGTAATAAAAATTCTCACAGTAATGAGAATTACTGCCTAAACACCTGTGTGTTAATCCTCTTTTGAAGACAGCTTTTAATTATATTCTAGATGAAGAGCGAGGGGGACTGTTCTTCTCGCTGTTTCTTCAGTTACTTTGAGAAAGGAGGCACGAGTCTGGCCTTCCCTCAGAGCCCACTGTGGGTGCAAAGCCCAGAAGGACTTCCAGTCTGTTTCCGCCTTTCCTTTCTAGAACGGAGAAGGAGCTCTTGGCCTCAGAGCCCACTGTGTGTGCAAAGCCCAGAGGGACTTCCAGTCTGTTTCCGCCCCTCCTTTCTAGAACGGAGAAGGAGCTCTTGGCCTCAGAGCCCACTGTGTGTGCAAAGCCCAGAGGGACTTCCAGTCTGTTTCCGCCCCTCCTTTCTAGAACGGAGAAGGAGCTCTTGGCCTCAGAGCCCACTGCGTGTGCAAAGCCCAGAAGGACTTCCAGTCTGTTTCCGCCCCTCCTTTCTAGAATGGAGAAGGAGCTCTTGGGCAACTCTGCCATATGTCTCGGCTGGGATGCTGACACCTGTGTTTTCACACGGCTCCTTGCTGGCTCCTGGGCCGACTGAGAACATGCCGGGGCCCCTGCTTGCTTCTCCTGCCCTGGGGCCCCTGTGGCAGGCCAGCAGGTGGGGAGCGGCAGCCTGATTTTGGATGTCGAGGGGCATTTATGCAGAGGAACTTTCCTTCAGGGTGTGTGGGTTAAAGGGTCAGTGCTTTAGGGCTGGAAGTAGGTTTTGTAGGGGGCGGTGAGGGTTACCTGGAGGACGAAAGCTAAGGGAGTAAAGGTAAGAGCAAAGATAAAGAAGTAACTCCTACTTCATGAGTCTGACTCCATGCCAGGCATTCTCCAGAGCGCTTCTCCTGGACGGATTCAATCCACCCTGAGACATGGGGACTGCCTCCCTATTTAACACGGCAATATTGAGTAATAACCTGCCGGTGGTCCCTCAGCGGGTTAGTGGCAGAGATGGGATTCAAAGCCCACGTTAACCACACGACACTGTGGGAAGGATGACCGCTTGGCAGCTGAGGCCGCTTTAACCCATCTCTAAACACGTGACCACAAATGGCTGAAGGTGGAGGAAATTCTGGAGACCAACAAACCCAACTCCTTTATTAGACAGATGAAACAGGAGACTCAAGAGGGAAAAGGAAGGGACACTTGGTCAGGATAGAGCTTCTTATGAGAGCAGGAGTCAGAACAGTCTTGGGATAGCTGGCTCCAGGATTTCACGGCTGCTGAACTGATTTTCTTTCCGGAAATAAGGCCCCCTCCCCACCACCCCTGGAGAGGACGTTTGTCGCAGAACAATATGTTTTCACATTGGTGCACAACAGCTCATGTCTGGGAGATGCGTATCACCCCACCTTTGAGCCGACAGGAAATGAGAAAGGGGGACGTGGACCTCCTCGTGTTCATCAAGTGAAAAGTGGCTGCTGACTCATCATGGCAGCCCCCTGTTCCGAAGCTTCCTTCCCAGGTCACCAGTGGTTTCATAATTGCTAAATTCAAAGAACATTTTTTCTAGCCTGATTTTACACACGGCACTTGATATTAGTTGGCAATAACAAACACAGAGAATTTCATGGAACTCTCTCCTCCTGCGACACCCTCTCCTAAATTTTTCCATGCTTATTCTCTCCAACCCCCTTCAGTCTTCTTCCTGAGATGCTCTTTTTCTGCCTGTCTCTCCAATTTAATTGTTCCGTCGAATTCTGACCTCAGTCCTCTACTGTTCTCTTCCTCTAAGCTGTTCTTGTTTAAACAAATCAGAATTCTTTCAAAGATCATAATAAATGCTCCCTCTATCTCTTTCCATTTACAACTTTATTTGGTCTCCAAAATTTCTGGAGACAGCTATAGTCTGTGGAAAGAAAGGGACAGAAAGAAAGCTGGACCTCTATACCTAGGGACAAGCTTAGAAAAATAAGAAACTCAGGTCAGTTAGGGTCACCTGTTATGAGGAAAGCCAGGTAGAATTTAACCAGCATGCTTGAGATGGACAGGGTTGAGGAAAACAAAACTTGTCCTAAGTAATCTGGACAAGATGGATCGATAAAGCGAAATTTGCTCACAATATTCAGCAGGAATCAGCGGACCTGATAATTAATAAAAAATAATTTTAAAAGTAATGTGTAATTTTGAGAACTAAAACGTGAGAGCAGGATTTGGAAGGGGCTGGGTTCTAGTTGGGGTCGAGGAGTATTTTATTTCAAAACCGTTGACTCTTTCACGGCCCCTGATGACAGGACTTGTTAACAAGTCAGTCTTACTTCCAAAGCTAACTAAGTTAACATGTTTGTAATCTGCCCACATTGCACTGAAGGAGCTGACATCCAATTTTACTGTTCTTTTTGTGACTTTCTAATGTTCTTAAAGCATTCTGACACAATTATGAAAGACACCGTGGGGCTTTGGCCCTTGTTAAAATTAGCTGACCCTTAGTGAGGCTCTAGCTTGGGGTGACAGGTGGTAGGACTATGAGCAGCAACCAGGTCACATCTGGTTTTGCTTGGTCTGGGATGGCCACAGTTGACTGACTTGATCAATTAACCCCCAGAAACTCAGAGAGGGGGTCTAAGGTGGCACATAGCCAGAAAGTCCTTCAGACTTGCTCTCTTGTCATTCAACAGAGGAAAAATGGCTAATTCCCTAAAACATCAGTGTTCTGGAAAACAAAATTTAATACTTCATCATGGAAACAGGTATTGATTTGAAATAACATTAGCTTCAGCTGGAATATATCAAAAGCAAAGACCAAACTGAGGCTAGATTGACTTCTTGCAAAGGATGCTTAACTTCTGCTCTCTTTAAATTTCTCAGTGTTGATCTCTTTCTCCTGTAAAGATAGTATGTGGGGAGGAGTTCACATCCTTCTCTGCCAAGAACCTTGAGGATGAGCAGAGAAAGGAATAACAGATTTCTCCTTTCAAGCAAACCTGAACTTAGGGAATTCATTTCTTTCTCTTTCTTTCTGCACAGATCAGAGACCTCAGCGATAACCCAGCCTCCCCTCTGATTTTGTAGCTGAGGACCTTGAGCTCCGGAAAGCAGAGAGCAGAGCCAGATTTAGGTTTCCTAAGTCATCTTCCTTGTTCCATTCTGTCTTGATGGAGACTACACGAAGCCTAGACTCTTACTTTTGGAAGGACCTCTATCAAAACATTCCAGAGACTTTTATTTTTTCCATTGTCAAGGTTATTAAAACCAACGGGGTTGGGGGGCAGACAGGGCACCTGGGTGGCTTAGTCGTAAGCATCGCCTCTTGGTTTTGGCTCAGGTCATGGTCTCAGGGTCTTGGGATCGAGCCCCGTGTCCCCACGTTGGGCTCTGTGCTTAGCGGGGAGTCTGCTGGAGATTCTCTCTCCCTCTGCCCCTCCCCCCACTCACGCACACATGGTCTCTCTCTAAATAAATAAAATCTTAAAACAACAACAACAACAGTAACAACAAAGTCACAAAGGCCTTTCTATTACTCACCAACAAACAACTGGCTGTAGAGCTCCAGGCGGGTGTGACCCTCTGTGGGTGCCTTGCGGATCTGCTGGGGCAGCCGATCCACCTGTAAACTGGCTTGCTTGACATTCCTCTCCGCGGTGACCCGGTGCCACTGGTCATCATTGAGAGGGGAGGGCGACCTCACCACAATCTCCACTGGCCCATTTCCGACATCAAATGAAAAGGACACTTCGGTGGCAGCTGGAGGAGCAGAAAGCATGAGAGGCACATGAATATTTTCCTCCCAGATAACCAAATAGCAGTGATTTCTAGAGGAAAAACAAAGCCGGGAGAGAGAAATAATCTAAGCCTATCATTTGCTACAAAAGTTCATGGCAAAATCACTTGAGGAAGGATAAAACATCAATCCGCTTTAACCATATTTCCTCCGACAAGAGGGAAATAGATGTGGATCGGGGACGGAGAATACATTTATTTTCTTACTCAGTCTTTAGAAGCTTATCGAGAGGTTACCATCATTGACTCTTTCCAGATAAGCAAACCCAGACCTGGAGAAGTTAAGCATGTGCAGAGTGTCTTACGTTTAGTGAGCAGCGGAGCTAGGACGGTAACCCAGGCTTGTCAGGCTTCCGAGCCCCTGATCTGTTGATTACACACGATGTAACTCTTCAGTAGCTCCCAAGGCAGTGACCTGCTCCTAGAGAGCTTTCTGGAACACCTGTGTCCAGCTCCATCTGCAGGGGTTCTGGCTCGGGTGGTCTGGCATAGAGCACTGATATTTTTAAAAGCTCCTTGGAAAATATTAATATATAGCTAGAATTGGGAGCTACTGCCTTGGGAGAGCTTACAAAACTGTATTTCATTAATGTAGTCCTTGCAGTTCCTGTTGAAAGCTAGGGAGCTGTGAGTGTTGAGGCAATGAAGGTGACCTGCATCTTTTTTGGGCCACTGTGGCTATCCACAAGGTAGCTCAAGATTCCCGCACAGCAACCCCTTTCCCGAACCATTTGCTGTGCAGTTTGGTCATTCCCCATCTGAAAGGCCGGCTGGATCCTTCTCACAACCTACCCTCCAGCACTGACCACAAATCATTCTTTTTTCATAGATCTGCTCGAAGTCCGTAATAAATCACCTTTCAATAAGAGAAAAATGGATTAGGGTGGTTTGCTTTGGCAGCTTTGGTTGTTAAGTAGCTTTCCTACTTCACATTTTAGGTTTTAATTTCCTCAGTGACCACCTAACACTTTATAAACATGCTTTTTGAATGTGTATTTTTCTTGCGATTGGCAGGAGAGGCAGCTGAGTGGGAAAGCGGCACCCAGGTCCCCAGCTCCTTCGGCTTGCTGAGTTCTTTTCGACATTAAAGACGCGGCACGCGAGTGGATTTCCTAACTTTGCTTATAAAGAGATTCAGCCCCTTTATCTATCCACTAAGCCTTCTGCCTAATCTCTAAACAGTTTAATTAAATATCTGTCATTTTTGGGCGCCTGGGTGGCTCAGTTGGTTAAGCGACTGCCTTCAGCTCAGGTTGTGATCCTGGAGTCCCAGGATTGAGTCCCGCATCGGGCTCCCTGCTCGGCAGGGAGTCTGCTTCTCCCTCTGACCCTCTCCCCTCTCATGTGCTCTCTCTCTCATTCTTTCTCTCTCAAATAAATAAATAACATCTTTAAAAAAAAATCTGTCATTTTTTCCCAGGCTAATGGAAAATTCAGCTTCTTTGGACTGGTACCATTTTGAGATGGTGTCACAAGCAATCAAGCTTCTAATTTAAAAACCGCAGTGGGCCAGATTCTCTCAGGACCTAGACTGTTCCCTGCCTCTGGGTCAGGCTCCTCTGAAAGCTGCATTAACTTTATTAAGCTACAGGGATTTTAGACGCAGAGCTCAATTTAATCAACCTAATTGTACCAAGGAATTTTGATCCTTTATGTCGTTAGAAAGAGAACTTTAATTTTAACACCTGTGGTGAATCTACATGGACTCCAGTGAAGTATCTCCTCTATATTAGGGGCTCATGCCTCCAGGGGTCACTGTGACTCAGTGGAGGCCAGTGACCTTCATGAAGGTTTCTCTGGAAATATCAGAATGCAGGTCGACGATCGTATGACTCACGGACTGAATGATCTTTCCCTGTATTTCCGGCAGAGTCAGTGGGGAAAAGTGGCCTCCGGTGTTAAGATTGAATCTGTTGTGTTCTTGTAGTGCTATGTTTTAGCAGATGCATTTTTAAATGTAAGTTGTCAGAAGAGCAAGAGCACAAAATTTCCTGCGCTAAGTAGGAAAGATCGTTTCATTTTAAAGGCACCAACAACCATCAGGGCAATAGAATTTAGGGATAAATTGGGTTTAACCCTAAGGTTTGACTTGGAGGGGTAAATGCTGCTCTAATTTCCTCTCCTCCTCTCTTCCTGCTATGATGGATTTTTGTCCAGGTCTTTAAATTGTCACCATTTGGAGAAACTCCGAGTACCAACGGTTAATGAGGAATTGTCCATACTCTTTTCTCTGCTTGTCACACTAGATCTCGTGTTTCTTCCTCTGGACCATGGTCTTCTTAACATCAACACTTCACTCCAGAGAAGGCAAAGACGTCTCCAGGATCCTTCTATAGCTCAGTCCCCTCACCAGTTGGGCGCAGTAAGAGGCACTCAAGGTCAAAGGCCTCTGAAAGCAGATTCCTCCTTAAAGGGCCTCTACTCAGGCTCTAGTGTAGAAATATTCACATTTTTCATACATCCCTTCTCTGGTTTCCTGAGGAAGGGGCTGCAGGCCCCGCGTGAGTGCAAAGAAAAGGGCTCCCTTTTTTTCTTCTGTCATTCAATGTCAGCTCCCCTCACTTTGCTAAGGGATGCCTTTGAGAATCCATCTCCCAGTCAAACGGCAAGTGTGTTTTAAAAGCTTCTAAAGTTCAGTTTGTGGCTGATTGCTCTTGCTCTTCTGGATGAGAGGAGCTGACATTTTAAAAGAGATAATTACAGAGAGAGTCAGGGAGCGAATAAAAGGGAGACAGCCTCAAAGACACCAGACCAACGACACTGTCCTTACTTAATGTGAGTGTCTCCAGTCGGAGGCTGCAGAGTTGCCCTGTTTCTGCCACTAAGACAGGAATTTCTTACATGCTGAAAGCAATCCTATTTCCAGAAATAAGTATTTGAGGATGGAATGGGGTGTATCGGGTGTGCCTCAGGGGAGAGAAGACTGTAGCAAACACGGATGGTTGTCTTTCTATTAGTGTCAAGAACTGGGAATTGTCCGAGATTTTACCCCCTCGGATAAACTAACAACGTAGTCTCCCATGGTTTCCTGGGTGCTGGCAGAAGACAGAAGCCTCCTGGGTCCGAGACAAAAGACATATTGTCCACAGCAGAGCAGGCAGTATGGGCTTCATGTCCACATTGATTTCTCTTGTGCCCCACGTTCCATGGCGGGGGGGTGCCATGTGGAGCAGCCCAGATGGATGACGCATAGGCAGGGAGTTTGTGTCACTGCCGAGGGACCTGAACTTAAGAAACCCCACTCTTTCAAAGGGGCGGCTAGACAACCAGCTCAATTTTTGCCCTGAGAAGAGACATTAGCTTCATTATCCTGGTCAGGAAAGAAATCTACCTCTATGTTCCAAGACTGTGTGCCGTCCTCACATCCTTAGAAAGGTCTGAACAAAGCTACTGATACCTCTTGCTCAGAAGACAAGCAGAAACTGGGGAGACCCATGGGCAATGCCCCTCCAATAAATAGCCACAGTGCCCTTTTCCAGTTTTGTCCAGGAATCTCTGTACTGCCCCAGAATCGTATGCTTCAGGTATGGATGGCCCTGCCCCAGACCCAGAACATGAATCAGGATTTGTCTAAGTCGAATTTGGCAATCTCACTCTCCTTACCAGTAACCCACTTAGGATGGGACATATCATTCCCTCCTGGCTAACAGGATACAAGGAGAGTCTTTAGGGTTCTTTTGGGACAATTTCTTAGCTCAGAGGAGAAGAGACAGTCAGCCCCTTTATACCCCTTCATCTTGGGTGGAGGTTGTGGTTCCTAATGTTGCTGGGGCCATCTTGTAATCAGACATGCTGAGAAGAACAGGGAGGACAATGGGATAAACCTGGGTCTGTGATGATGTTGGTCAGCTCTTAAATTATTCCCAGAGCCACTCAACACTTTTCATGTGAGACATCCATTATTGTTTGAGCCGTTTTTATTACAGCTGAAAGCATGTTCACTGTTACGGGGAATAGTTTGGGAATCAGTAGATGCGACTTCTGGTTGTAACTTTGCCTTTTCACATTTTGGGTCTCAGTTGACTGGCGTCTAAAATGATAGTTTTCCAAGACTTTCTGTGGCCAAAATGTGTTTGAAAACACTGAACTAGACAATCTCGAAGATCCCTTCGCATGGCGACATTCTGTGATCTAATTTGCAAGAGATTCTAAGAGAACTAATGAAATGAAATACAGCTAGTCTTGCTGGTAATTTTAGATATTGAATCCTTACAGGGCGAAAAGAGATTACGTGAAAAGAGAAATGCACAAGGTGGCATATTGGCATCACAGAAGAGGCCAGATGGAGGACATGCCCTTTGGATCAGTCTGGTTCACGACTCCATCTGACGGAATGAAAACAATCAATGGGAAAGAACCACGCACAGCTCTCGGTCCGGCCCCTTTCCAGGTCCAGCAGGCGGCGCTATTCGCTCTCATTCTAACTCAACACAAGTTTTCTTCAAAAAATCACCTCCAGGCTTCAGGTACTGAGTGACAGATTTAACAACTGGCCGGAATAACAGGCTTTTGGCCTCCGAGTTCTCTCAGCAGTTGAGGTAACTTTTAGACATGCGGTCACTCAATACGGAACAGGTAAAGGGAAAAGACAAGGCCGGGTATACACAGTGAGCTTGCTGAGCCGATGGGCTAACGCTGCTGTTTTGATAATGATTTGTTTTTCCATCTTAAAATGAAGCTTAAGGATTGGTAGGGTTGTTCCGCACAAAATCTCATTTGATCCATACAGCGAAACCGGTAATAGGCGGACCAGATATTTTAGCCTCATTCTACAGTGGAGAATGTTATGGATATATTTTCTTCTTTTTTTTTTTTTTAGGAAGGAAGGGCTAAGTGGACATCAGGAGACCAAAGGAACATGCAACATGAGAGGGTCATGAGAAGGGGAAGGTAGATGGCAAACAAGGTCCCTGCGAGAATCAGAGAGATGAGGAGAAGAAGGAAGAAGTAAAGGGACTATCTCTGCTCTTATCTAAGGCCGGATGTTCCATGTATAGCCTGGATGCCCTCCATCCCTTCTTCCCTATGCAAGGACATCAGACCAGAGGCCTCCCCTCTCTTCTACAACATCAACCATTTGCTCTCTACTGGATCACTCCCATAGGAACATCTTAGCAGCCGCCACTACAAAACACTTCTCTTGACCTTATTTCCATTTCTTGGCTCTCTTTAGTTGCCACATTCCTTGAAAGAGCTTCCTGTAGTCTCTGTACCTGCTCTGCTCCTCTTAGTCTTTCTTTAACCTCATCACCTAAGGCTTCCTTGTCCACTACCTTGTGAACCGGTTCCTGCCACAGGGCCTTAGCACTTACTGTTACCCAAATAACTCTGTGTCTGCTTTACCCAAATAACTCTGTGTCTCCTCTTTTACCCTTCTGCTCACATGTCATCATATTAGAAATTCCTTCCCTAAACCTTCCAATTTAAATAGTGAATCCCTCTCTCAGCTGCCTTTTCTCCTTTCTCCTGAAAAAAAAATTTTGTGTGACCTACGTAGCATGCATTGTATCACCATCTGGCACAATGTACATGTGCTCCTGGCCCCACTAAAGCAGAGGCATTTTCTGTTTTGTTCATTTTTGTTAGATCCTCAGCGCCTAGAACAATGCCTGCCACAGAGTAGGCACAATTTGTGAATAAATGAATGGATGAATAGAAACACTCCTGCCAACGAGGCCAAACTATTATAATATAGATACTCTGAGCAAGGAAACCCACATATTTTCCTAAGGCAAACCATAGTTTAGGCGACAGGCATACATAAGGAATGGCGTCTTAGATTCCACAAGCATCTGCCCTGAGAGCATAAAGTAAGAATATATATCTTCTCACTCTAGGATCAGGATACATTAGTGACTTCAGCTCGAAAAAAACTATGCTAAAGGTTGTTTCCAAATATATGACATTTGAGGATCAAAGGCTTATCCAGGATAAACTCAGCAGTGCCATCAGAAGCATATTCCAAAGGCCTCCTATCACAGAGACTCTCATTCAGTAAGTTGGGAGAGGACCTTGGAGTCTGCATTTTGCTAACGCCAGGTGTCCCTGATGAAAATGGTCCTGGAATTCTGCTTTGATCACCAAGTGCCATTCTAGCAGCAAGGTCCCAAGAATCAAAGTTTATTTCCTTTGCCATCCAAAGAAAGATGTTCAAAACTGTACAGTAAAGAGTTTAACTTTGCGGGCGCCTGGGTGGCTCAGTTGGTTGAGCGACTGCCTTCGGCTCAGGTCATGATCCTGGAGTCCCAGGATCGAGTCCCGCATCGGGCTCCCTGCTCGGCGGGGAGTCTGCTTCTCCCTCTGACCCTCCTCCCTCTCATGCTCTCTGTCTCTCATTCTCTCTCTCTCTCAAATAAATAAATAAATAAATAAAAAGAGTTTAACTTTGCTTCAAAGAGCGGTCCCCACACGGTCCCTAGCTTTGGAAAAGCAGCATCTAAACCCTTGAAATGCTGTGCCTGCTAGGAGTGTCTTTGTTTGCCCGAGAGTCATGCTGGATCATGTAACGATGTGATTTAGCGGGGGGGCTGACCAACAATGTGGTGGAGGGGGGAGGTGTGGTGCACACAGTTCACCCCGGGAGGGGCTGGAGACGAAGGCCAGTCATGCGGGCAGTCAACCATTCCTACGGATTGGAGCCCAGATAAAGATTCTGAACACCAAGGCTCAGGGGAGCTGCCCTGGTTGTCGGTACCCCACACGTTCTGTCATAGGCAGTGCCAGGGAAGTGACATGTCCGTGACTCTGCAGGAAGAGCACACCTGGAAACTCAGCATCTGGCGCCTCTCGAGGTCCCTGCCCTGTGCTCTCCTTCTCCCGCCTGAGTCTAAGCTCTCCTCTTTCCCTGTGATAACCATAACCCCAAGCACAGCAGCCTTCCACGAGTTCCAAGAGTCTTCTAGAAGCTGTGGGATTGAGGGTGGGTTTGATGACCCCCTGAAGATGCAGTGGGTGTCAGAGGTGTGTGCGGCCCGGCACGGGCTTGGTCCTTCTAAGCTTGCAGGGGGATTCTCGGCAAAAACCAAACACCCACTTCAGTTTCGAAATATGTGATTGAGCCTAATCATGTGGGGCTGGAGGACTTCTGAGAATGGATTTTAACTTCCACGCTCGCCTTCACAGCCCAGAAAGGGAATTGAATCTGTGAGATGCTGACATCCAGTTATAACTAAGCACAGAGCGTTGGTTTTTCTAACCAATACTGCCCTGCCTTTCATATTGTGAAGGAAATTAAAAAAAAATAACCTATTTTTTCTTTGTAATAGTCACAGTGTGTGAATAGAGAAATTTTTAGAGCCAAATATGCATATTCACACCCTAAAACTCGATGTTAAACACATCTGAAAATGAACACTGAGAAGGAAAGTTTATTTGAAGTCTTCTGGAAATTCTTCAAGGAAATGCCTGGAGCTTAAGAATCAATGTTATGAACTCATTTTAGAACCTCTGGTATCTTGATAACCTCTTGAGTATGAGAAATATTTCTCTTTATGTATGTTGGCCTTTAAGCTTTTTATTACGGTTAAAAAATAACTTCACAAACAAAGACCTCCACAGAGAAAAGGAAGCAAAAGGGAGTTACCATTGGCCATGCAAGAAACAGAGAGCTGTCTTTAAAATGCAAAGTCTTTCTAATTTTAGTTTTCTCCATGCATTTAATTGTCGTCTGAGAATAACTTCTTGAATATTAATGGACCTATATGACTGAAAAAAGAAAAAGACAAAAATCTTTCCAAAATGACATGTGGTGTGAAACAGGACCTGTCCTTAGCAAGGGACATGTCGACAGGTTTTAAATACCCTCACGTTTGGAACCAGTGGAGACTTGTGTGCTGGGCAGAGAGTGCCCCGTTTGGAAGAATAGATGAAAGTCCCAGATGGTGACTGTGGGGATAGGGTATTTGTGATAAAAGGAAATGTAGAAGCTGCTTTGTAGAAACTGTGAAATTGGATGCCTGTGGAGTCTCCAGAGATGGAGAGGAACATCAAAAGAGCTTTTCTCTTGACCACAGCCAGATTGTGTGGCAAAATGAGAAACATGCACTGAAGGAAGTGTGCTCCGGTGGAGGACCAGGGGTAATTTATGGGGTTGGTTTTGGGTGATGTCAGATAGAGCAGGCGCATTGAGATGTACGGCTTTGGAGAGTTCAAGGAGAATGGACTTGGGGATGTGAGGTTCAAAGGAGGAAATACAACCGCATGCTGAAACAGAGAGAATCGGAAAACAGACAACAGGTGTAAACTTGAACCACCCTGGAGCTTATAAGGAGACAACATACCAGTCGGTTAGTGAACTGGGGCTTCTAAATGGCCGAGTGGTGGATGGCTCTGCCTACATGGACACTGATAATGAGGAAAAGCCACCGACCCCAGGAGGAGAGGATGAGGCTGTGGAGGAGGTCCGCTGGTGAGATCTGGGAATACGTCTGATTTCCAGGTGCCACGGACCGAGTTGCAGCCCAGGCTTTAGGTCTTAGCACAAGCACTGTTTGTCTCTCTCTCTTTTGTGGCAAATTATTTCCTATCCACCATACCCTTTCAGTGCCCCATTGGCATGACTTCAGATGAAATCTCTCTAATAAAAAAAAAGTGCCAAATAAAGATTCTACATTCTACATGCCATGGACACAGAATATAAAAAGAGATTTATTCTGTTTTCCATGACAACACCAGATGCACCTCAACTCAACAGTGTAGTTGCAGTATCAGGCAAAGAGTGGAGAAAAGGGGAAACCGTGCCACAGAGTAACAGAAACTTTAAATGAGAATGCTGAGAGATAGGAAAGAATAGGAGAACGACTGTCTATATAACAAGCTTTCTGAAAGTGTGAAAAACTTCTCTCAAAGTTCCTTGGAATCTCTGCAAGAGATGCACGGCTGACTTAAATTATCTTGTTCATTTTCTCTAGCTATGATGACTTAAATTTGTTCATTACCTTCTATGTGGTAGGAATATTAGAAACGAGGAATCTTAGGGTTGAATATTAAAAATACAGGACCTCAGAGAAATGTCTCAGATAAATGCTCCATCAATACTGTAGAAGGGTTAATACACCTGAAGTCATATATGGAGTTTGCTATCATGTGGGATCATGGGTCTGAGAATTCACAACAGGAAGCCAGGAGATCAGAATGTGAGAAAAATCTAACTTTTAAAAGTTAAGCCCAACAATAAAGGATCATTGGTTAAATGAAGCACCTGGCAACTGAGACACTGTTCCCCAATCTTTTTATAACCCATGCTCCCATTTGTTGCCATAATAATCTAATTATCATCTCCAGATGCTGATGTGCCCAGATACAGGAGGCTGGTGGAGGATAAAACAAATTCCTGAGTGTCTCAGATAAATGCCCCACCAACCAACAATTTTTTTTTTAAGATTTATTTATATATTTCAGAGAGAGACAGAGTGGGAGTGTGTGAGTTGGGGGAGGGGCAGAGGGAGAGAATCTTAAGCAGACTCCCCGCTAATTGCGGAGCTGGATACAGGGCTCGATCTCATGATCCATGAGATCATGACCTGAGCGAAACCAAGAGTTGGATGCTTAACTGACTGAGCCACCCAGGCTCCCTCCCAACAATAATTTTTTTGTGCATTACATTCTGTAGATTGTAGAACAAAAACAATAGTTTTTCTGTTTTGTTTTGTTAATATAAAATAATGGTTTTTCAAAGTACACATGCTCTCTTAGAGATTCTGATATAGTCTCTGTCCTCAGCTGAAAAAAGAAGTCACTGTTGTGGAGTTTAAAAAAAAGAAAAAACTGACATGAAAATCTGCTTCTAAAGTATCATTACATGAAACAAGTGGGTTTTAAACAGTATGCACCATATGATCTTATTTTTGTAAAAAATCATATGTAAGTGCATAGAAAAATGTTGAGAAATGTGCACACCAAAAGAGTATTGTTAAGTACACTAGAATATGAGATTACAGCTGATTTTTTTGGTTTATTCTTTCTGCTTCCCTGGATTTTTAAATCATTTAACAATAAACCAACAATATTTATATAATTTTTAAAAGCCACAATCTGATAATTTCCACTTCTTTAACAAAGATTGGTGACATTTTAAGCAACTCTATTCTATAATTTTAACAAGTGTTTAATCAGAGAGATTAATCAAAATGCAAAGAATGGGATTTCATTTAAATACAGAGAATTCGAGGGAATTTAAAAGTGGACCAAAACATTCCTTCTTAGTTCTTTACTGTTTTTAAGATACCTGAGAAGATTAAAGAAGAGAGAGAGTCTGGTCAAACTGTACCATAAAATAATTTTGAACAAGGTGCGAATTTTTTTCCTATTAAAAATGGCTAAAAATAAGGGCATGCTATTTTTCAAAGTAAAATCCTCACAGGTCTGAAGTGCCCACATGTTCCGATGTTTAATGTGTACAGGAATCAGGATGCAAGATGAGCATAATTCAGTGTTATAATTACACTTGATAGATATACACTGTTTCTATTATTGCCTCTGGTTACACTTACCCAGAAAGACCCTGCAGAATACTAAATACCAACCATTCTCCATGAGAAGTCATTTGGCCTTCTCATCAGTTCTCATCACAGGAATCAAATTCAGAGATGCAGAAAAACAAATTTGATCGTTTTAACACTATCTGCAAAAGCAAGTAAAATGAGTAATTTCCCAAGAGGCGTTGGGCCCAGCTAGCTTTCTTTTGTCAAACTCCTAACACAGATATGTGGGTGGGTCGTTACTCTAATGAAAAATGTCTTTTAGGGCGCCTGGGTGGCTCAGTTGCTTAAGCGACTGCCTTCAGCTCAGGTCATGATCCTGGAGTCCCTGGATCGAGTCCCGCATCGGGGTCCCGTCTTGGCCGGCAGTCTGCTTCGCCCTCTGACCCTCCCCCCTCTCATGTGCTCTCTCTCTCAAATAAATAAATAAAATCTTTAAAAAAAAAAAAAAAAGAAAAATGTCTTTTAACTGGTCCCTGGGCTTTCACTATATTCGTTTCAATTCCTCAAATGCTCCACGATCTTCCTCCTCTCCTTGCTTTTGCCTGTGCTATCTACTCTCTGGAGAAATGCCTTTATCTCATTTATTTGCTTGTCCTCCTCCAAGGCAGATCCAATGCCGCATCTTCCGGAACCTGCCTCGATCTCTTTAGGCAAGGTGAAAGCTGACTCCTTTTCACTGCCGCGGGAGCTGTGGCAGAGAATGCCAACTTTTCACGAGAAGTTTATGTTTTCCTTTCAATAGTCACCCCCGAGAAGCTGTCACACATCCAGGAGCTGCATTTTCCAGTCCCTAGAAATCTAGGTGGAGCATGTGACCAGTTACTACCAGTGGAATGAGAGTGGGAGAGTGTGTCACCTCTGGGCCGGTGTGGATACGGAAGCAAGGCTTCTCCACCCTCCCTTTCTCCGTCTGCCAGCAGGACTTAGTAAAGCCAAGGCTCCAGGAGATGGTGGGGCCACAACACAAAAGGAGCCTTGAGCTCAAGTCACCGTGTGCAAGAACTTCATGGAGCAGAACATGCGTGCTAGACCGCTATACAGTGACCAAAACCTGGGTGTTAGTCATCACAGCAGCTTGACTTATTCCTACATATGAACATCTCTTATTCCTGAATCACTTACTTAGGAGGTTAAAAAGTTAACCAAAGGGTCTTCTCCATTAGACCAATGGAACTTTGAAGGGATGACTATCATAATGGTCTTACTATAGTTTCAACATCCATCTCTCTATCAGAACACTGTAACATATAAAAAAAATATGGGTTGTAGTATTATATTTGAATGAATTATTGGAATTCTGTAATTGCTAGAACTATGACATTTTAGAGCAAAGAGAAGGGCTAGGAGCCATCTGGGAGCCTAGACTGACTCCTCGAAGTGCCTGTGAATGTCGGAGCCACCTCCTTCGCTCATCCCACCAAGGTGAGTCCCACGGAAAAGAGAGGCAGAACTGCGCTTTGCCTATCAGAAAGGCAAACAAACGCTTGTCCTCTAGGGAGGTTTGTCAAGGACAAGTTCAACTTTGAGAAACATGGGAAGAAATCTCCTTTGTTCTGCAACATTTCTGCTCAACATTGAACGGACTCCAGAACCTACAACGCAGACCTCGAGCTGACACGTACAGGTTTATTTTTCAGCCACACTTAGAAAACAAACAAACCACAGAAGTCTTTATGGTTAGCCATGGAATCTGAGTGCCATTTACAAGGCCATATCTATAAGAAAGTGTATTCCAAGGTTCCGAAGAGCCAGCTCAGAAGCTCCTATACCACAGTCCTATGTAAATCAGGAAGACATGGGGAAAAAAGTAAAACATAAATATTATATATAGAGAAACAAGTCTTCTTTCCCTAAAGTGTCTAAGAAGAGTATATTTCAGCTATGGCCCTCGTCCTATATGAGATTTCACGGAAGCCTTTATGTTTCTCTTTGTCTTCTCAAAGTTCCTATCTTGATTGCTGTTAAAAGTTATCTTGTAATTTGAGCAAAATATGTCTTTAAAAAGAGAACTCCCTGAAATCTTCATTTGTAAAAAACTGTATTTGCACGGTTTTTCCAGCTGACATCTAGTTGGCCTGTGTTCGGTCACCTGGTTTTAATTTAGGTGTTCGATGACTTGCAAAACCCTAGCATTGTTACGCTTACCGTCGTCTTCGGCCCTTTGAGATATGTCTGGTTTTGAGCTATTTCAAGTAATCTTCCCCAGTTACTCACTATATTTAAATGAAGCTTTGCTCCCTGATTTATTGTATCTTCTTCTTCTTTTAAGCAGCTTTGAATGAATTGGTCCCAAGTGTCATCCTTCGTTGAATCAATTTGCCAGCATTAGTAACATGCGCTGATGATGGCACAACTTTGTCTCCTTGAGACATTTGTTTCTATGAAAATAGAGAGCCTGTAGATATACTGTTCTCTTCTAAAATGGCAGAAGTAAGGTCTCTAATCCTATGATAACTCCAAGTAGAGATTTGTACTTTTCTCACTAATCCCGGTGTTTATTACTGAGTAATAATAGTACACTTCCTCCCATCTCAGCCTCACACCAGAATGCATGAATCCAAGCCTCTTTAATCAATTCTCTTAGAATGCCTGTTGTCTTCTGGCTGGCCACAGACAGGCTGATTCCAGTAGTTGGTCTTTTCGACACTTTCACATGGCATTTTTTTGAAAGAAAAGATTTTGTGTCCTACCACGCACAGTAAATAGTACAGAACACATTAGGATTAGAGAAAGCAAGATAGAAGAAGAAACATTCTATCAGCAAAAATATCTCTATGAAACTGCAGCATTCTTCTATAGGAATGACACCCACCATATATACTCTATTCAGACAAACACTATATAAAGATGCTCCTTAATGAGGATGTCTATGTAATTTTCCAAGCAGTGCATGGAATTGTCTTGTAGAAATTTCAATATTTTTAGAAAAATGAAAGACTTCTATGATATGTATGTTTTATATTTTAAATCAAGATGTGGTAAAAAAAATTATTTGTGTGGGCAGGATTTCAATGGGGGAGGGGAGAGACAATTCCAGAACAGGCAAAGACACAGTGGGTCATAAGAAAGTTTGGGTGGAGACCAGAGAATGTCAGTAGGTGGAGGATGGGGGGGGGGGGGGCGGGGGCTAAAGCAAAGCACGTGGTACTGGTGGGTGAGGGGCAAAGTTCATATGTAAAGAAGACTGAAAAATTAGGTTAAAGCCTGGAATCATTTGCCAAGCTTAAGTACTTGAACTTTGCATTATAATGCATTGACAAACCATCATGGTGTATAAGAAAAGGAATGTTAGGGCAGATCTGTAGAAATCTGTCCTCACCGGGGAGGGTGGATGTCAGGAAGGAGGGAAGGAGGTGAGGGAGAATAATTATAAGGCTGTTTGAATCAAGAATCCAAGGCATTTCAGCTAAAGGAGCCATCATGGGTGATAAAGAGAAGTTTGGGAAGACTTCATTATCTTTTCATTTTTGTTTCATTCATCTTTTTCCAACTAGTTGGAATTGATGCTTTCTCTGGGACTGTTCTGGTATGATGACATACCATCAGGAATGTCAGAGTAACATTTCTCTATATTAAAAATAGAGTGTTCTATCAAGATAAACAGTCTATCTAGTGTGGGGACATCAGTGAAACATTAAATATGACTTCGATCTTTCTAACCTGGGTCATGAAGAAAGTGGTGATGACATTAATTAAGATGGGGAGCACAGGAGAGGGCTTTTGGGTGAAGATGATGGATTTTCATTTTGACATACTGAGCTTGAGGTACCTATGGGTGATTCTGATGGATCCTTAATTAGAATTTACAAGTAGGGGTCCATGATTTTAGGAAATCTCCTAATTACATTTAGTTGAAGCATGTGCGCAGGCTGGAATTTATTTGAAGCAGATATCATTTGTTCTGATATAACCCTCCTCCTCCCATCATCTTTAGGAGAACTGAGAACCAGAGCATGGAAAGTTAAGACGATGCTTCCGTATGAGCTCACTTAGAATGGGAGGTGGCAAGCCACAGGTGAGGCTGATGGCCTCCAGCAGGTTTATGGGATTGTTGATGCTGGAAGAGCCCTTAAAGATGGTCCAGCTTGCCCTTCTTATTTTCCCAGGGAATGTGATGACATCTGGGTAGGTAAAGCAACTTCGATCTTTCTAGATCTAGATGCTTTCTAGACAGACAGATGGTCTGTCAGCCTAGAATCCTGGTCTTTATTTCTCTTGTTGAAAAACTGTTTTATTAATTTTTTTTTTGTCATTCAATCATTCCAGATTTTCTCACAGCAGGATTTTTTCTTTTTCCATTAAAGTATAATTTATAGACAGTAAAATGTGCAAATCTTAAGTGTTCAGTTGAGTAAATTTTTACATATCTGATCACTCCTTGGATCAAGATATAGAACATTTCCACCACTGCAGAAGGTTCCTTTGAGCCCCCTTCCAGTCAATACTTCCAATCCCCAGAGATGGCCACTGTTGTGACTTCTAGTTTTGTGGATTACTGTGGTCTATTTTTGAATGTCACATAAAAAGAAACCAGTATGTGTTGTACTATATGTGCAATGTACTGTCTGTGAGGGAATCTTGTCTCTTAACATTTACTTACTTTTTATTGTCCTAAAATGCCTTTACTTTGACTATGTAAATAGCCTGGGGGCTAAAACGGAGGTTCTAAGGGCACAGGGGCCCGCAGTGAGGTCCTCAGGAGTCTGTGCTCTGGATTCCACCTGATTTTCAGAGCAGAAGTTGGGTCCCGGCCGAGGGGCAAGCTATCTCTTTGGGTGTGTGGCCAGTAACACCCAAGGTAACTGGTAATTTTTCATATCAGGAGGACATCCTCCTCTAAAGTCTACCCTTATAACTCTAGGGCACCTTCGCCGTCTATTCAAATGACTGTCCCTCCAGGGAGATGGGCAAAGAAATCTGAGTAAATTTAATCTGACTCTGTTATTTACTAATCATTTGTATATCTTCTAATACTTCAAATGCAAACAGCTAATACATTACATAGCTTTAATGTAGCACAAATTTCATCTTTAAATTGTATCTCTGAACTTTTTTCTTTTTGGTCTCTAATAGAAATTAAAAAACTACATCAGAAGCTAGAGAAATTTTTTTTAATTAAAAAATCACAATAATGTTCAGGTTTTTAATTTTTTCTGATCTATTTTTTTCCTTAGGTATTTTTCCCTTATGTATTTTAATGACCAAGTCAGAATCATTCTTTAGATCCCAAACCTTTAATACAAACTGAACTCATAGCTAGACTTGCAAAGTAGTAGAATCACTAAAATTCTTCCTAAATCTATGTTGATAACCCAGGGTGGTTTAGATAATTAAAAGAAAATTAATACAAATTAATTAGGTGCTAACACCTGACTTGTATTAATAAAAACTCACAATATATATAAAAGGGAAAAAAAAACCCTAAATAGCATCCCCATGGCACAACAGGCCAGCTAAGTAGAGTCAGACATTTCTCATGTTGATATAAGTGAAGATCTTTAATGTAAAAGTTGTTCCAATTCTGAAATAGTGGAAGATAAATTGCCATTAGTTTATTTCTTCTGATTCATCAGTTTTTACATATTGCAGAATATTTTCTGACTTTCTTGAGCATGTGTACTGCAGAAGGCTGCATCTTGGAAAATGAAAGTTTTTCCTTAATACCTTTTCCTAAGATTAGCAGGACATTAGACTGCTGCCTCCACATTTTTGTGGAGATATTCCTGCTAAATGTAAATATTTTCTCCAAGCCATCCTGATATCTGAGAAAGCTCAAACTTGGTGAATATAGGAACTTATTCTAACGTATTACAACAGTTTCTGGTTGCTTTTCCTGAATGTTTCCTAGTCAGTGAACACGTCCTTCAAAAATTTTCCATCGTGTCAAAAAAAATTTTTTTTCCACCGTGTCCTCTGAAATCTCTTTTAAATTTTTGAGCAAAAATAAAAACTTGTAACTATCAGAGGTGATGGATGTTAACTAGACTTACAGCAGTGATCATTTTGTAATATATAAAAATACTGAATCATTATGTTGTACACCTGCAGCTAATATAGTTACATGTCAATTATATATCACTTAAAAAAAAGAAAAACCCCTCCATGGTCACTGTTTATCGTCAGACAGTTCCAACAGTTTCCTGATTGCAGCCCACCTTCAGGAACCTCATGTATAAACATCAGCACTGCAGCCCCTTCTCCCAGTGATGTCGGGGGCGGGGGAGCCCGCAGCTGGGCTTATTCTTCACTCTCATTGCTTCTTCCAGTATTCTATGGCACCAGAGGCTTTGTTCAGCAAAGCGTCCCCCTGTGACACACACTTACTCTCCCCATGCTTCCTGCTGTCATCCTTTGGATCTGAGTACTGGAACATTTGGCTCACAGGCTCCGTGTCCACTCCATCCATTGCCATCACCACCCGGGGCCCCCGCGGTGATGTGGATGACCTGCCAACCCTCTGGCCTCTTCGTCATTCCCTGACTTTCTCCACAGCCCTTTCATACAACCTACAATCCCACTTGCATGGCCAGCCCATGCATCTCAGACCTTCTTATCACCCCAACTGCTTTCCCGTGAAATCTCGAATTGCAAAATTTCACCAGCCATCATCTGTCCTTCCACCTTTCAGTGTGTTCTTTGTCAGTGTTTTGAACACCAGCCCTTTCACCATGGTGATCCCCTTCTCCACCTAGATTTTCCATGGTTCTCCATTTAGACTAGCACCTCCTCCGTTCGTCTCATTCGCTCGGCAAACTCCTACACGACACCTGCTGTGGGCCAGGCAGTGCTCAGGCCCTGAAGAGGCAATGGTACACGACGCTCCATAGCCCTCCCTGCACTCGTGTGGGGTGTAGAAACCCCTTTCTTTTTTTTTTTAAAGATTCTATTTATTTATTTGACAGAGCGAGAGAGAGAGAGCACAAGTAGGCAGAGCGGCAGGCAGAGGGACAGAGAGAAGCAGACTCCCCGCTGAGCAGAGAGCCCGATGCAGGGCTCGATCCCAGGACCCTGGGATCATGACCTGAGCCGAAGGCAGACGCTTAACCCACTGAGCCACCCATGGGCCCCGTCTTCTGCCCATTTTTAAATTGGATTATTTGGTTCTTTGGTGTTGAGTTGTATAAGTTCTTTATATATTTTAGATACTAACCCTTTATTGGATATGTCATTTGCAAATATCTTGTCCCATTCAGTAGACTGTCTTTTAGTTTTGTTGGTTGTTTCCTTTGCCGTGCAGAAGCTTTTTATTTATTTATTTTCAAAGATCCTTTTATTCATTATTTTTATTTTAAAGATTTTATTTATTTGAGAGAGAGAGTGAGCACAAGCAGGGGTAGTGGCAGGCAGAGGGGGAGGGGGAAGCAGGCTCCCCGCAGAGCAGGGAGCCCGATGCGGGGCTCGATCCCAGGACCCTGGGATCATGACCTGAGCCGAAGGCAGACACTTAGCTGACTGAGCCACCCACGCGCCCCCAGTAACACCTTTCTGATGTATCCACACCATGTAAGACTGGCATCCTGAGCCCGAAGTGTTCTTTCTCATTCATTTTGAGGCTCATTTAAAATGATACAATCTCTAGGGCGCCTGGGTGGCTCAGTTGGTTAAGCAACTGCCTTCGGCTCAGGTCATGATCCTGGAGTCCCGGGATCGAGTCCCGCATCGGGCTCCCTGCTCGGCAGGGAGTCTGCTTCTCCCTCTGACCCTCCTCCCTCTCATGTTCCCTGTCTCTCATTCTCTCTCTCGCAAATAAATAAAATCTTAAAAAAAAAATGATACAATCTAAAGAACCTTTTCTTATTCTCCAGTCAGAACTAACCGTTGCTGCATCTGGGTCACCGCTGTATATCACTTGTACTTCTGATATTTGTTTCATCTTATCCAAAATATTGTTTTCTATGCTAGTCTCTCCCACTGGATGGTGGAGTTCCTCTTTGGCACGTACAGAGCAGGCAATAAATATTGGCTGGAATACCTAGACCACTATATATTTAGAATCGGATCTGAGGCTTGCCAAAATGTCTCCATTGCTTGTAACATGCTTCATACTTGTTAGCAATGCCACGTGCTCATAGCTCCCACACACCTGTCACGTTCCCCATTCCGACACTTTTGTTCATGCTTCTGTTTGCACTGTCTTCTCCTCCTAGAATTCTTTCCCCCACTTCTTCGTCTACCTAACATCTTTGCCCGTTCTTTCTGACCTAACCCAGCATCCCCTCATCTTCCTCTTCATTCCCAGGAAGGGTTCTGTACCTCTCCTCTAGATGTGTAGAGTACCTTAAGGCTATCATTGTGATTTACTTATCGTGTTTTAATGATCGCAAGTGCCCTATCTGGAATCAGCTGTGTGACCTGTGTAGTCCCAGTTTCTCCTTCTGTAAAATGTGGCTAAAACTTGTTATAAAACCTAAAACTGTTAATGCCTATAAAAGCTTTAGAAACAGTGCCTGGCACTTAAGAAAGGTTCAGTGGAAGTCGCATCTGTACTGTTATCAATGTGTTTGTCTCCCTCATTAGGTGAGAATGTTGGGTTCCCTTGTCTTCATCTTAGACTCTCCAGGATCTACCCATTGCCTCTGCCCCGGCAGGTGCCCAGTAAGTGGTGGTCTGACGATGGGACCATGGTCATGATCACCATCTTAGCCAGAAAAGGGCTCTAGACAAGTCAAGTTGTTCCCTAGGGGTAACTCTGAAAAAATAAATGGATCTATCCGTGGTGGTTAGTGAATATTTTCAGGGCAATATTCCCCTGCCATCTCAAAAATGCTAACAAACACACAAGCAAACAAAAACAACAAACACAAAATCACTTCTGATTTGGAAAGGGACTGCCACATTTGTGGCTTATTCTCTCCTCCTTACTTTTACCTGTTTCTTTCAGCCCCTTCAGATGTTTGGATTCTGGATTGCACTCATTTCCACCTCCTCGGGGATCTCACTTCTGCAGACAGTCCCTCTCTCCCATTCCTCCAACCTCTTCTTGTTTGCCAGATTCTCCTCCTTACTATAGATGTGAGCTCAGGTCTCTACCACATACAACAGCTGCAAGAACAAACAAAACCACAGTCCCCTGACCCCCATATCCACCTCAACTCACCCCACACGGTCTTACTTTTTGACCTCTACGTGATAAACTTGAGGGACACTTTATGTCCTTATTTTAGTGACCTCTCAGTTCAGTAGTACCAAACACTCTTTTTTTGTTCTTTCTGAAATTCTTTCTTCATTTGATCCCTGGGATATCACTGTCTCCCTACTTCTCTGCTCATCTGCTACAAGCTATTTTGTTTCCTTCTATCCCTTAAATATGGGTTTCATTCTTGGACATCTTTTTTTCCTGTCTCTATACATTTGTCCTGGGCAACCTCATTCATGCTGAAGGCACCAAATACTTATTTCCTAATGATTCTCTTAGTGATGATGACTCTCAAACTGTATTTCTGACTCTAACCTCTCTGTTGGGATCCAGACTTGTATGTACAGCCCCCTTTAGACATGTCCACCTGGACAGATAACTACCATATCCCATACAGGCGCAAACTCAAAATATCCAAATGTAGTTTGCATTTTGCCGTATTTCTTAGTAAAAGGTGCTCCACCTGCACAACTGTCAAAACCAGAAACACTCGTTTCATTCTAGAACCTTCCTTTTCACTTCATCCTCACGACCATTTGTTAAAACCAGTGGACTCTATCTCCTAAGGGTCTCTCACATCTCTACCCCTATGTTGTTGTCTCTCCCTTCCATTCCCTCTGCCTCTATCTTAACAAGGGGCCCCATCGCCTCTTGTCTGTCTTTCCATCTTCTCTCAGGTGAATGCAAAGCTGGTCGCGTTCTGCCCCTGCTCACTGTCACTGTCAGGACCACATCAAGCCAAATCTGTCCCGAGCCCAGAGCACATTGAGTGCTCTGCCCCTGCCAGCCCCTCTGCTCCAGCTCTCTGCTCCCCACGACACAGGCTCCCTGCGGCGGCCGCTCCCTGCTGAGTCCTTGGGTTCTGTCCCCCACAGCCTCACTCACTGCTGTGCCCCTCCTGCCACATTTTCCTTCTCGATCCCCATTCCTCCCCCCTTCTTCACCTTACTGGCTCCTGCTCACCATCACAATTTAATTAAAGCATTACACTCCCTGGGAAGCACTCCTTGTCTCCCAGGCAGGTTTCCATCTTCCTCCTCGGTAGAGATGTTCATGGTATTGCCCACTTCAAAGGCTGGTTAGGAACGTGAGTTGATTTAGGAAAAATCCATGGAAGAGTGCCGGAGACACAGTGAGCCTGTATAAAGCTGAGCTATTTTTATTATTATCGTAACTACTGATTTACTTGTCTACCCTCCAAAACAAACAGAAAGAACTCTGATTTCCCTCTGAGGAAAAGAAGGCATGACTAGGTTTTTTGACTATGTTCCCTCTGCACCTTGCACAGCATCTGGGACATTGTAGGTACTCAATAAACACTGAATGAATGAACACACACAGATAGTAAGTGAAATATAGTCTTAAAATTTTACCTGTAAAGTATGCTAATGAGTAACATCAGTCTAATTTTATCTTGCATTTTTTTTTTTTTTTTTACTTGCACAGTAAGATGTTGATGGTATCTCATTAACTCAGTGGAACTGACTCACTGTTCTTAGAGTCAAGAATCTTCTACTCCTGACAGGAGGGCACGATGTACTTAATTAACAGAAATGTTATTCTGGAAGCCATGAACTGTGTAGGCATGAACTGTGACAAAATTCCTCAGGGACACAAGCAGAGAAACAAAATTTGAATTCCTATCAGAAAGAGATCAGAAAGCCTACCAAGTTAAAGGGGGAAAAAACAGTAGAGACAGTCTTTACAAGTGTGACTTCAGGAACCATCTTTTCTGAGCTTCCTGGCCGGGAAAACAGGTGTGCAGAGCGCCTCAGCCACACAAGAGAGAGATGGGTTGGGGATAGAGTGCTCTACTCCCATCCACCGCCTGTGCATCCTGCAGAGAAGAGTCTGGAGCAATGTGATAAATGGGGCAGCCACAAGCCTCCACCTGGCCATTTTTTCCTCCATGTTCTTCATGAAACCACTGCTTCTTATTTGCTTTGAGGAAGTTTTTCTCAAATATATAAACGTGCCTTCTTTTCTCTCATAGGTTCCTTTGAACCTCACTGGAGATGCTCTAGCATGATGGGCATTCGATATCTCTGCCACTGGAGGATCTTTCGTCCACCCTCAGTAATTGTCAGAAGCTCCAGAGGACTCCAAGCAGAGGCCAGCCTCTGGTCTGAATGTCCCACACTTCTTTACTAGGGGGAAACACTATGACAAAACGAGGCTATCATTCTCCCTCTGCAGAGTTTTCATCTAATGGAAAGACTGGGGAAACTTTGAGAGCATCTCTGAAGATTTTTCAACATCAGAAATAACTGAAATTCTACTATGCAGGTGCTAAGTAGAAACCTTTGCTTTGTCTATATTTGGTTTGTCTTCTTTCCAACCCAGGCGCAGGCTTACAAAACAAGGACAAGGTAATTTTATAGAAGCATATAGAATTACTCAAATATGGATCGTCAGTTTTCTTTTTTGCCATGAGGTATTTCTAAAATATAATCCAACCAATGTAGAAGTTGGGAAATAGTTTGAATCAATAAATTTTAACTGTGGAAATGAAAATCCTTTTAAAATAATTCCAATCCATAAATCACGTAAAGAGAGGATGATTCTTTAATTACTTTTTTGTTTTTAAAGATTTTATTTTTAAGCAATCTCTGCAACCTAACGTGGGGCCTGAACCTACAACCCCAAGATCAAGAGTCACATGTGCCACTGGCTGAGCCAGCCAGGTGTCCCTGACTATTTACTTTTTAATTCTAGGACTAGAATATTCTCAGTTTTCCTTTCAATCAGATCTGGCTCAGATTAGATCTATAACGAGCATCCTCAGGAATATGATCATGATACCTCCTATTTACTGAAATAAATGCTTTATGAGTATCCATATTCTATTATTATAATGACCCCACAAATTACTACCTCCATTTTACAGATCAGGAAATTGGGATTCAAAGAGATGAAGCAATTTACCCAAGGACTTGGATTTCGACCTGAGACTATGAATTCCAAAGACTGTTAATCACAGTCCACTGTTTTACAAAAAGAATCCCATGATCACAGCAGAAAAACACTGCCTGAGGTCCCTTTTTAAAAGACTACATTGCATAATTGCAACTACAAAAAGAGAAAAATAGTCCATCAGATATTTCCAGGAAATGGGTTTGGGATCATGATGGGACCAGACCCAGTAACACAGGCCCTCAGATAAAGGGCGCAGACTGGGAGAAAGGAGACTTTTTGATGTGAGAGAGGGGCACCGAGATCTTGTGGAAGGACATGGGGGCCTTGCCTTGTGTATCCGTTCCGTCATCTGTGCCGATTCTTTCTTGGTCTGAACAGTCAGGAGAGCCTGACGTGTGCAAATATTCACCAAACCTCGGAGTTTGTGGACTGTACATTCTGGAAGCTGATCTACTGCCCCGAGAATAAAATATCTCTGGAATAATGAGAACTGCCCCTCTCACATCCAGCGAACCCCCACCTTCCACAGACGGCATTCCCTGAACCACACGACCTCGTGAGGATCTTTGGGATCCAAGGCAAGCTGAGCTGAGCTAAGCTTGGCAGCATCTACTCTTGCTCTGATTATGTTAGTTTCTGTACCCTTAGCTAAATAAATTCAGAATGGAACCTTTTAGAGGGTGTGTGGGTTTGGGGTCTATTCTGGAAAGCTGCAGACTCGAAAGTTTCTACATAGAACATAATGCTGTGTCTACACTGCTTCATTAACTCATACAGACATTAATTTTTATTATCCCTCTTTTCCTTTGTATTGTTCCTCCCACTGTCTTATGTCTTACACCTGATCACTTTACACAGTCCTCTGTCTCCGCTTAACCCTGAATCCCTGGAAAAGAAACATATATATAAACTTTAAAGACACACCCTTCCCCCCGTGTTATGGGAGCAATTTATTCTCTCATCTTCTTCCTTGAATAGCATTGCTTGGGAATCTCTGAATGTGCCTGCTTCCTTGGGAGCAATCCAAGGGTGGGGGGGTGCTTAGGTCTTTCTCGAGTTTCTATATCTACCTTCCAGCACCATTTCTGGAACGAAGGCAACCACTGATGTTTGGATCCAATGACATTACATAGTCAGGGTCGGGATCCACCGGAAGTGACAAGAGAGGCTATTCACGAGTTGACAGAGAGTTTATACTCACATTTCAGCTCAAGTTTGATGAAATCTGTGTTGCCCAGATTTTCCAGAAACACTCCCCGGGGGATTAATGTTTTGAAGTAGAAAGAAATGTCAGCACTAGTTTCCCCTTGGAAAGTAGAGAAGTGCAGGTAGGATGATGGGTTTGGGAAAGAGGCAGCATTCCAATAATTTCCTGTGGAAGAAAAACAAACAAACAAACAGGGTAATTCGTACCTCGATCATGGGAGTAACGAAAGAGAGAGCCCTTTCTTGAGTTTTGACAAGTTTCCATTGGCAATAGCTCGTTTCCTCATATCCTGTTGCACATCACTGCACAAAATCCCCACCAACTTATTTTTGACTTTTTCCAAGGTCTATGTCTGTGTGTAAGAAAATGTTTTATTAATGATCGAGAGTTGGGGTTCCTACCAAGAGCAGCCCTGGAGGGACTCTAGGGAGTAAGTGCTGGTAGAGGAGAAAGCAGAGGGACACCCCTGGCACGACCATGTGCGGGTGGGGGCTGTTTTGAACTCTCGCATATGTACTGGTGGCTTAGTTTTGGTGCAAGAAACACCTGGGCTGGACCTCGAGGGACAGAACAGGAATGGGGTCTTTGGTATTCTGCTCTTGCTTCTCATCCACCTTTGTCTTTGAATAACCAGCGCCTGCTCAGACACTGGGTATGGGTGTTGTGGGAATACAGTGTGGGGGGTGGGGGGAGCCCTGGGAAGCAAGGTGCTGGTGAGAAGGCTGGATGACCAGGCAAGGCCATCGTTTTCCCACCCCTCCCATTCCAAACCTCCACAGGCTAGTTGCTGTAAAGGGAATGTCTCCCCCTCCAGCTTCTTCCTTCCTGGGGATTTCAGGTGAGGGGGTGAGGAGTGCTGAGCTGAGCTCATCTACGGGCTCTCCATCAGCCTCTATCCCTGAACTCATGGGGAAGACACAGTTGTATACTCCTCCCCCCTTCACTTGATCGTAGCCAGTGTCCCCAGGAGAAAAGCAGTTCACAGGACAAAATAAAAACACCCAACTAAGCTATATGACTCACACTCCATTAGAGCAGATGGGCCAAGAATTTAATACAACCAGGAGCTGACTCTTGACTTTATCTCCAGGGGAGAAATTCCTTTTGAATGTGCACATTTCTGAGTATGTTTACTATCCTGGCTAAGGACTAAAATACATAAGCATGCTTTAAAATAGCTACTAAAGCCTTTCCTTGTAATACTACACCCATGTTAACATCACCAGATTAGGCCCAAGATGGAGCCACTCATGCTAAGCCCCATGGTGGCAAACCAAAACTTCACGAAGTTTCAACGCCCTGCTCTCCCAGAAAAGAAGGCTCAAGTCAACCAGTTGGCTTTTGTCTACTCAGCACACATTACCCAACTGGGCTCCAAGCCTCCTCTTTGCTGCACACAAGGGAAGTAACTCTGCTTTTGCCAATCAGCACACATCCAGTGCAACTTTCTTGCTCCTCCTCACTTTGGTCAAGAAAAATTACTTCCTTTGCACAGCTCTTCGGAGATAATTTCTCCCTCCTAGATTAGATGCTTCCTGATTCATGAATCGCTGAATAAAACCCTACTAGGCCAGGAAATTGTCTGTGGAGAATCTTCTTCTAACATCTGAGGGTTTTTTTTGTTTTTACTTTTTACTGATTTTTGCTACATCTTTCCTTCAAAGAACACGATTAATCAATTAAGTTCACTCTAATCATTTTTTTTAAAGATTTTATTTATTATTTGAGACAGAGAGAATGAGAGACAGAGAGCATGAGAGGGAGGAGGGTCAGAGGGAGAAGCAGACTCCCTGCCGAGCAAGGAGCCCGATGCGGGACTCGATCCCGGGACTCCAGGATCATGACCTGAGCCGAAGGCAGTCGCTTAACCAACTGAGCCACCCAGGTGCCCCTGGTTCACTCTAATCATTTTTATACTACATTTTTTCCTTTCTTTCATGCAAATTATGCACATATATAATATTAAGTTCAACTGCTATTCTTAAATAAAACTATTTTTGTGTTGGTGCAGCTATTCTTAAACCCTAATTTTAAATTAAATATAGAATGTTGTTACTATATGAGATATGTAAATACCCTCTTATTTAAGTCATGGTATTTGTTTTCGTTCTTAGAGACATCTAGGATATAGTGACATCTAGATAAGTGAATGGCAATTTAGAACCAGTAAGCCAGGGCAAAATATGTTTGTAAATGTTTTCATTAAGGTTTTTACCTTTTGGGACCCCTATTATTTCAGGGGTCCCAAAAGTCTTAGTATAGTTTTGAGCTATTTTTTTTTTTTATTGCAATATCATAGCTTTCATCAGGAGCAAAATAGACTAGTTTCCTCTTGGGAACAAGAATACGATATGATATTGGTTAGAATAATACCTGAAAAGAAAGGATTGTGATTATTGTGTAAGTTGCTATCATCTGAGGGCCGAGGGCTCTTCCTGACTCAAGATCTGGCTGAATTTACTGCGAGGGGGCTTTGGGCTCACCTTTACCTGCTAACTGAGAATGAAGGTCTCTCAAGATAAAACCTCAATCAAACTAGAAGTTGCAGCCCTCCCACCAACCAGAGTTCTGGGAGGAATGAAGTCCAGTCCCCAGGGCCAGCAGGATGCAGCTCACCCTAATTGGATGAGAGTCCTCTTACAACCGAGAAGCCGAGGAGCCTTCGAGGCTCAGAGTCCCTCAGCCATGCTTCAGCCTAAAGCAAAACAATTCTGTCTCTTTAGGCTGAATCCCCAGGACGTGAATGTAATTAACATTTTAAAGTTTCATTCCAATCAAGTGCATTCCTGTTTTCTGAGGTGGTGATGTATTAACAGAAGGGCAGTTGTCTAAAATGATTCTAGAAAAAGGAACGCTAAAAGTAAAACATGTCAGTATTTATTTGAGGTCCAGCGCTGATTATTTAGACAGAAATATCCCCGGAGAGGAGAAGGGCAATTCAATCAGTTCTTCCAGTTTGATGAAAGATCCCTACAGACCACAATTCCATTTGTTCTAATTCTATGCTCACTAAGCAACTTCGAAATAATTTGGCCTTTTGAATAGACATATTCACAGGGAAACTGAGCTTTGTGCAAATGGTGGTTACTAGTCTTCCTCCCGGAAATGTCTGGGTTCTCTCGGGATGTCTTTAAAGCTGTCACTTGCTGTATGTCCCGAGTCTCTGGATGAACGGACTCAGTCCAGATTCTTGATCGGCAGCAGTGAGGACTCTCTCGGGACCTGACTGGTGGTGTCAGAGCTGAGGTGTCTACCCAGGAGGTGCTGAAGGAGAGCTGTGGGGCACGAGCCAAGCACATCAGAAATTCTATTTAGTGGTACATGACAGAATCGGTAAGTAAACACGTGCACAGGGATGCGGGTGCGGAGGTTTTGATGGGCAGGGTAGACAATAAGAAAGTTTGGGTGCCACTGCTCCAGACCCCAATAAACTTCTGTGAGGCTGTTCTGGTGAGTCTGTGGCCCAGTCCCTGGGATTTTTGGTTATAACAAAATAACACAAGTGCTTTTTTTTCTAGTGCTCATTGTGCTTCATGATGCAAGGGGCTTATAGCATTATTATTGTTTATATTGTTCCCAACTGACCATAAGCTCCTTGAAAGCTAGGAGCAAACCATTCCATCTCTGTAACCTTTGGCTCCAGAACATAGTAAGTACTCAATAAATAATTATTACATCCGTGAATAAATGAATAGCTGCCCCTTGTGGTTATATCCAATTCCACTCCATATGCAAAGTCCTCATGGGACAAAAATCTACCTTATGGGAACCTGAGTATTGAAGATACTAAATAAAGATAAACAAGAGCTGACACTGCTTCAGCACCTCCTGATAACTGGACACTGCTTTCACTAGCACACTATAATTTTTTTTTACCCGTGACTTAATTTCTATTTTTCCCTACAGACCTCATGAATGATGCCATGCATTTGCAAGAGTGATGGTATCATAACCTTAAGATTATTGAAATAGCTGCAATTTGTACTTGCTATCAAGGTCAGGGCTATAGAGGGGAAAGTGACATTGGATGAGAACACCACGCTGGAAATAAAGAGATGTTGCTGTATGGCAAGGACTGGTGTCTTAGCAGGTGTGGACAGGCGAAAGGGGGCAAGGTTGGAAAGTGTGAAACAGAACAGAAATAACTACCTGAGACCGGAGGGGCCAGTCAGCAGCCACAGAATAACGAGGCAGGTTAAAGGGGTCAGGGAACCAGCCCAGGGCCGTGCAACAGTAATCGAAGGCTGGGCAACATGGCTGCCGTGAGGTGTCAGGCCATGTGAGAAGCTCTTTAAATACATCCTGGGCCAGGCCTGGGCCATCTCCTGTGGCAGGAAAGCCAGGGAGATATCTCCAGCCAGTGCAGGAGAGTGGGGCTGGGGCAGCCAACCAGGCCTTGCTGACGTTTATCATCCCCGCAAACCTTAGTGCATCGTTAGTAGAAAGTGCTGCACCATATGTTCATCCAAATTCTTTAACAGCCATGTACTTTAAACTCACCAATGATTACTTGGCACGGGATTCTGGCTTCAGATTTCCCAAGGATATTTTCTGTTGGGCAGTGTTAAAGAACGTCAATCTAAAATGGAACTGGAGGGTAAAAAATGGAAAATCTCAGCCATGTGCCCTCAGGAAAAGAAAACTTAAGGACTGACAGACTGATTTCCCATAAATGCCTGATTTACAGAAATCTGACAATGTTGGGAGTTTCTTAAATGATAAGGAGTTGGTCGGGGGCTACCTCATAACAATCTCAGGAAATTTTTGCTTACGGTTTCCAGAGGCATGAACAAGAAATGACCTGGGTTGCACCGGTCTTGAAAAATAAGCTGAATTGAGCTTTGTTTGTCTGACTGGACTGGTTTTGTCTGCTTGGGGAATTTTCACAGCTGGCCTTTGTTTGTTTTTTATTTTAACAGACCTAACTGAATTCTCTCTTCTCTCCATCCCCTGCCCATAAACACAGCCTTCCCCAAACCCTCAATGGATGCCCGGAGCTTGCTATGGTCTGCGTGTCCCAAATAGCAACTCCTCTGCTCTTCCCAAATAAACTCATCTTTTTGACAATTTTGAGCTTGCCTCAATTTACCTTTTTTTTTTTTTTTTTTAGGTCAACAGCAGCAGTTAGTTTGAAGCCTAGTTTTAATCTCTAACCAAGTATTACAGGTTCATAGTTTTAATAGTCCTGTGGTGCTACAAAGAGCAGATCAAAATGCAACTCTCTGCTCTACCCCTTCCATCCCAGCCCAATTTCTTAGCAACAACTCCTACACTTTAACTCTTTCATATCCTTGTATTTCTAAAATGTACGTGTCGCTATGTATTAATTTATGCATTGTAGATATACTTGATTGACTTTCCTGAATGCAAGATGAAGGCTGAGCGTTTTTAGAACCCCCTCTCCTTATTCCCGTTCTCCATATTCTCCCAAACTGGCAAACTCACAGATTTTGGGTTATACTGAAATTCAACATTTACATTTTTAGGACTATGTATTATTCACTAATGAGTCAACTAGTAAAATCTAATTATATTTTATGTGTATAATTTTTTTGTTTCTCTTGAATCAATAATTACCTCTTTTCTCATTGGCTTGGTTTTCTTTGTACCTGTCATAAATTCTCTCCAAATTCTTCAACATACCTGTAAAACTCTTCCCAGAAATGTTCCCAACATGACACACATTGGGTAATCTAGCGACTCCTCTTTTTGTCCCGCAGAGGTGCCTTCTAGAGCCTCTGTCTTCCTGTTGCCCTGTGGGCTGGCCCTTCTCAGGGTTGATGCACAGCTCTGGGGTCCTGAGACCGGTTTCTTGCCATTACTGCAGGCTGTCCTTATGCTACTCTTCAGTATGAAATGCCCCAATTTTTGGACCCCATAACTTTGGGTGATCCCTCTTTCTGGGTCTACACCCTCATTTCCATAGGCACATTCTCTTGTAGCTTTTTCAGAAAAGCAATGTAGGAGGTCAACCTTCTAAATCCTTGCTTTTCTGAAGAGTCATTACTCTACTCTCACACCTAATTGAAACACTCCAGAAAATTATTCTGCCATGGAATTTTAAAGGCATTTCTTCACTAATCTTCAAGGTCTCTGTGTGGTTATTGAGAAAGCTAATGTTTTCTTTTTTTTTTTTAAGATTTTATTTATTTATTCGACAGAGAGAGACACAGCGAGAGAAGGAACACAAGCAGGGGGAGTGGGAGAGGGAGAAGCAGGCTTCCCGCCGAGCAGGGAGCCCGATGTGGGACTCGATCCCAGGACCCTGGGATCATGACCTGAGCCGAAGGCAGATGCTTAACGACTGAGCCACCCAGGCACCCTGAAAGCTAATGTTTTCTGATTACTACATCTTGTATGTAACTGATGGGGTTCAGGACATGCTCCCCCAAATATGGCACCTTAGTATATTGAATATTTTAAGCTGAAGGAATGTAAGAAATGGCAGGTGCAGGAAGGACTCTCTGACCCTCCCCTGAAACAGGTCATAGACCCTCATGTGAGGAAAGGAGCACCCTCATCTCAAAAGACAAAGGGACCTGAGAGGAATCAGAACAGACTTGCTGAGTTTCCCCCACGTAGCTCATACATGGTCCCATCATGTCTTTCCATGACTTTCTATCACGTAACAAATCTAGTACAGAAACACTCAGGCTTAACCATTTCTTTAGGAAGGCTCCCGTGTCATGTACAACTTCTTTTAAATAAATTTGTGTGCTTTTCTCCTGTTAATCTGTCTTTGTCAGTTTAATTTTTAGATCCAGCCAGGAACCCTAAGAGGATTGAGGACAACTTTTTCCTCTCCTACGTAATCTGTACCTTTTCTCTCTGGAAACTGTCAGGATATTTCACTCCCTTAAATGAAACTTCATACGACTGCCTTGGTATGGATCTCTTCCCCACATCAGGCCTGGGACTTTAATTTTTCCAATCCTTCTTTCTCACACACCTATTAGTTTTATATTTATCTTTATTTCTCTTACTCCTTTGCATTCCTAATTTAGATCTTTGTTCTTTGTGCTCTGCTTTGTTGGACACTCCTTCAGCTTTATTCTCAACATTGCTATTGTGTTTTTATTTCAGCAATTACATTATTATTATTATTTCTTGTTTTCAGATAGTTCCCCTTTCTACAGCACTCTGTTCTAGGTTGTTTGTTATTATTATTGTTGTTGTTATTAGTTTTTGATGCAGTATCTTCTCTTATCTGAGAAAATTAATTTCATTTTAAAAAGTTTTCTTCTGGGCGCCTGGGTGGCTCAGTTGGTTAAGCGACTGCCTTCGGCTCAGGTCATGATCCTGGAGTCCCGGGATCGAGTCCCACATCGGGCTCCCTGCTCAGCGGGGGAGTCTGCTTCTCCCTCTGACCCTCTTCCCTCTCATGCTCTCTGTCTCTCATTCTCTCTCTCAAATAAATAAATAAAATCTTTAAAAAAAAATAAATAAAAAAATAAAAAATAAAAAGTTTTCTTCTGCTTTCTGCATTATCTGTTTCTTCTGAGATTCCCTTCCCTGCCGTGTTGTTAGTTGGACTCCTTCCTTCATGAAGTCCCCGACATCACCTGCAATGGTTGGTGAGTCTTCCCTTTCCCTTCATATGGACCAGTGAATTACTAGCAAGTGGACCGGACTCTGAGTGTGTGGATCTGGGGGTGGTGGTGGGTTTATTGATGACTGGGCTTTACTACAATGTGGAGAGCTCCCTATCTCATCAAAAGGCCCCCATAAATGTCAGTATCTGTGACCTTTATTTGGACATAGATCATTCGATTTCTTGAGAGAAGAATCTTCCAACTTTCTCATGAGGAATATATATGTGGTGGTCAATGTTCTGGTTGCTCAGAGGAAAGAGGCTGAGGGGGTTCATAATAGATTTCCATGTTTTTCTTCTGTTTTAATGGAGGAGTTTTGCCTCTTTTTTCTTTGGTGCCTGCTGTCTGGAGGGTAAACCTCTCACCTCCTGCTTAGGTAGAACAGGAGAGCCAATGGTGTGACTGGAGAATGTGAACTAGGGGTGTAGCTCACACCACACAGACTTCCAACCCATCCTCTGTGAGCCTCACCCTCATGGAGCCTTCTGCCCACTCCCATTCCTGAACCTGTGGGAGTTCGCTGAAGGAAGGGAAGGAGGGAGCACCTGAACATGTGACATGCTGGAGGTCCCCCTGTGACGGTGGTGGTCGCAAGAGCAGGGAGTGCTGCGGAGGCAGAGAGGAGAGGGTGGTGGGGTGACAGTAAGTGACCTCATGGGGCTGCTCTGGCGTGTCACTTGGTGAAGCTGCTGCATGCTGGCCCACACAGAGGCTCCACAGTCAGAGTCTGGCTCTGTCACCCACCCCTACTGGGTGATTTGCAACCGGTTTCTTGATCTTCCTTAATCTCAATTCCCTCATTTGTACAATGGAATAACAATGGAACCTCTCTTATTGGGTGTTGAGAATCACAGAAGATAATCACAGAAGAAAACGGGTTTAGCAGGGTGCTGAGCACAACGGAAGTGGTCAACATGTTGTTACTACTGTTACTACCACCAAGACGACGTTAATCACGACGTCTGACAGCTTTGGTGTCACGTGCAGTCACTGTCTGAGGGCTCAGCCAAGGAGTGGGGGAGGATGGGAAAGGAGCCTCCTTTCCTTAGACAGGTACAGAGCTTGTCAGCAAACCCTGAGGCCCCTCCTGAGCCTTCCTTACCCCGTGGGTGAATTCTTTAAGGGGGAGCAGCAAACCGCCCCCAGCTAAACTGAGACAACCTCCAATTCTGACTTCTCCAGCCAAGTGGCTTATCTCAGACTCATACCCATGTCTGCCCTTCAGCCCATTCTCTTCTCACCCTTCTGCTCCCCACTTACTGGCTTTCAAAACTGTGTGCTCCCCGTTTCTTCGTCTCCTTACTGCCTTAAAAAAATTCCTTCAGGACACACAAATGGGAGTCACCGTGAGCCTTGGGAATGTGACATATTATTTTGCAGAGCAGCCATTGAACAAAAATCTGATGAACAAAAGGATGGCGGGGCATCTAAGAAAGTAGATAATCCGTAGATAATCTCATTTGAACAAAGGTGTACCCGAGATACCTGCAGGCGTTCTTTCCGCCTCCTCAGTAAGGAGATGGGTAACGAGGAAAAGAGAGACTCAGCGTTTGCCCAACATGGAGGAAGGAGACTGCTCGTGGGCTCTCCAGCTGTGGGCTGTGGTTTTGTGAGGCCATGGTTGCGGCTGTGGTCCGGACGCCAATGGCCGTCAGGTCCAGCAATTTCCTCAGAGCCATCCAGTGGCCCAGTCCTGGGACCACACTGAGAAGCGTAACTATAGCTTTTGCTTTAAGTGGCAAGCGATTTTGAATGTAAATATGAGCTCTGAGGAGACTAATTACTCTAAAAATTTTTAGTGACCCCAAGGTTAGGAATTTGGGTTCTCTGTGAGTTATGCCATGAGCCTTCTATTGTTTACCAGGGGCTGGGTGCTATTTACAACAATAAGCCAGATGGCTTCATTTGCATGTAGATTTGAGTCTATTTGTAGAGGTGTCATATGGGTAGAAAAAAAAAATGACTTCCTTAATTAAACCATTTTGCACATTCAGGAAAGGTAAAAGTAGCTTTGCTCAGCTCCCAGCCTGATTTTATAGGGCAAGCTCAACTTCAAAATGAAGGGCTCCCAAGTTAAAATGTCATTGACTTGCAAGGTGTCACCTTCACCAGCTAGTCTTTTCTGTTGTTACAACATAAGGGCTTGTGGGCGGGGTCAACAATGTAAGAAATCTTTCATCCTGTGTCTCTCTGGGATTTGGTGCTTTTGGGCAAGAATGGGATTGGGGTCCCACAGAGAAAGAGAATATAATAGTGAAACGCGGAGGTCACGGTGCTTTCTGCACCTGCTGTGAGCAGACCAGTGGCCTGATTATGGGGAGATGTGATGAAACAGGCTTGTTCCTGATCAGTCATGGAAACTCACACACTGAATCTGTCAGTGGTGCATATAAACACAGTGGTACTAAAGAGGTAATTTTATTTTATTTTGAATGCCTGAAACAGTTGTGTGTAGTCAGATATTTGGAGATGGGGAGGAGGTCTAAAACTCTCCATAGTCTCCATGTTAGATCCCTAAATTTCCTCAAACTTTATTGGGACTATTAGTTATGCCTAATTAGGTACACTAGTCATCTTAAGTATAATGGGATTCAAAGGTAAAAATTATTCACCAGAAGTGGGGAAATGAATAACTAGGTCTGTAATGGAAATATCTGTGCTCCCTGCTCTTCATTCAAATGTCTGTCTTGGGTAAACTCTAAAGGTTTCTGGGTGATCGATTCCAAAGAAGGAGGGGATAGCAAGCCTGAATGTCTCCTACCCTGATGAACAAAGGCTTGGAGGAAGATGTGTTTGCTTTAGCAAGAGTAAGACTGTTGTATCTGGAGGTTGTAGGACAAATTTATATGACTACATGCAGGTTGAAATTAAACATATTTAACAAGCAATGTAGTACACAGAAGTGCCATGGGAGAGCTGCTTCAGGGACTGCCTAAATTTTCGATGCTTGCATGGCAGTCCCAGGGATAAATCTGCTTTTCTTTCTCTTCCTGGGCGATGTGAGGCCGTCACTCCCTTTCATGATTTCAAGTGCTAACCATAGATCAGTGATTCTGAAATTTATGTACACAGATCGCTACTGTGAGTTCAAGATTAACATATGGGTTTCTTACTGGACACCTTTGCTTTGACCTACAAGTACCTCGAACTCTAAATGACTGAAAGTGAACATATATTTCTTCCAAATTAACTCTATCTCCAGTATTCTCCACTTCGGAGCTGTTCCCACTCTGCCACTCAAGCCAGAAAAAATGGGACTCATTCGTCCAACCCACCCCCAAGGCCTGATAACCACACCTCCGAAATACTCTACAGGTAAGTCCCCTCCTCTCTGTTCCTTCCGATGCCAGGGCTCAGGTCATCCCCACTCACCTGGACGACACACTAACTTTAGGTTCTGCTTCTAGTATCTTAAATCCAGTCCTTACAGAGCCAACAGAGGAATCTTGCCAAAATGCACAGTTTCACTCTCATGAATAAAACTTCTCCTGGTTCCAAATGCCTGTGGAATACCTTGCACACTCCCGGATGTGGCATATCAGGGGTCGGCCTACTTCTCCAGCCTCCTCTCCCTCTCCCCCTCGCCTCAGGACGTGTGCTCAGCCACATGCAGCTGCCCTGACTTCCCACCTCGCACAATTCTGTGTGTGGACTCCGTGTCACTATTTGCATGGTTTCCTCTTTCTGGACTATCCTTTTCTCCAACCTGCCCTTCCCGGCTCTCCCCGCTCACACACTGCATCGGGCTTAATTCCTTCTCTCCCATTAAGGTCCTATTCAGGTGCCACCACCTCCAGGTGGCCTTCTGACCCCTCCCCCGCAGGGCACAGCACCCTTTCCCTGCTCCTGTGACATCCTGTATCTACCATTTCACTTAACTTGCTGCGTCATTAGAATTACTTTCATGTGTTCCTCTCCTCTGCTAGGCTATGAACTTCAGAGAGCAGAGATTATATTTTCTATTTCTTTCTACCTGTAATATCGAGCCTCACGCACAGATTTGTTCAATAGGTGTTTCCTGAGGAAGTTAAAAAAAAAAAAGTATTCTTAAAAAAGATCTGAACCATTGATAATCCCACTACTAGTTCCTACCACTCCTTGGTGACCATCTGCAAAACCTACCTTCTCCTGTTTCTGAATCGAAGAATTATTTAGCCCATTCAGACGGGAGCTTTTCTTTTTCTTTCTTTTTTTTTTTTTTGGTTTGGCATTATTTACTTGGACTTTTAGGCACATTCAACATTCCCATTCTCAGAGATCTGACACGCCGGCCCTCTTCTAGACCAGGGGGTCTTTAGCGTGCACTCATGGTGGTCATTAATGGTTCTGAGGGCTGCCAGACCCGTGGGTGTCACCTTGTCTTTACTATGTCTCCCTTTGCTATCTACTTCCTCTTAACTTTTTCTCTCTCCCTGCAATTGCGATTCATGCCCTCATACCATTCAGCTCCCATTTTATCATTGGCCCCATTGCAAGGAAGCAGGGTCATAGCACAAATATAAGACTGCGATGTGGTTTGCCATACTCAGCCGCTGTGCGGAGCAGGGATCCTGTCATGTGAGGCAGGCCTCACGTATTGATAGACCGTGAACCCCCAGAGCCCCACATCCATAGAAAAACAGATTTTATATAAAATCCATTAGGTGTGTAAACTGTGGAGGAAAGCTGCCCATTTCAGCAGAATGGTGGATGCGAACGTGGGAAATGGCCCTATGCGGCAGAGTAATGGCTTGATACAATCCACACAATTATGTTACACAAATCAAAGTTTCCTTTTTGTGCTCTTTTCATTACAGGAAATAAAAAGATTCATATGTCCTATTCATAGATACTGTCATTTTCCTTCTGAAAACTAACCTGCCCCCTGCCCCCCAAACCGTCTCCAGGAGCAGTAAGGCAGGAAAACAGACCGTGGTGCAAAGAGGAGGTGGGGAAATGAGGCTGCAAGCTTTTAAAACCTCCGGTTCTTTATTTGTAAATTAGAAACATAATTCCTTCATCACAGGGTTGTTGTAATGATATAAAGCAACGGGCATCATATAGAAGCACTTTGAAATACCAAAGCACTCTAAAAGGGCAAAAACACCTCTCTTGGCCTATATTTATTATTAATCATAGAAAAATGACAGATTCTTGTGTGTGCAAGGGTGAGAGACATGCCTGGATTTATACATAACGTGCTGCCGTTTCTTAACAACTCGCAAATACTCAAGAAAAAGGGAAGGCAGTTGAAAGAGAGCCTGAAAACAATTCCATTCAGTGGCCAAGTGAAAATAATTTCCTGTGTAAAAGTAAATAATGCATCAAAGCCGAAAGAGATGTTCAGATTTTCAGGATAAAAAGAACACACTGAAGGCATGATTCCGTTTGCCATCGCGATCCCTTGTTGTTTCGGTGGTGTGAAGCTGGGTGCATTGACGGTGTTGGCTGTGATCGCCCCCAGGTAAGGATTGTAAGAGGATTCAGGTTGATTGCCAAGGACACCGACTGGTCTGAGACCGTGTGGGACCAGCAGGAAGTTGATAACGTTGTGTCACAGAATCATGACAAATAATAAAGTGGGTGCAATGGTATCTGCTGTGTTGATTTAGAAACGTTTTACTGCAAAGGAGTCTGGGAATTTGTATGAGGGCAGGACAGACGGCTGGAGTGGTGGGTGCCCAGCTGCTGAGATGCCTGGCATCAAGAGGCTGTCCCCACGAAGTCACAGCTGAGCGGGGCTGGGCAGCGCTGCATGCTGCTCGGAGGGGCTGCCTGGCCACCAAGGAGGTCGGCGCTGAATGAGGAGGGCTGCCGCAACCCCAAAGAGCAGGGCCTCCCCCTCCGTTGTTGTTGTTGTTGTTTTAAGATTTTATTGAATTATTTGGCAGAGAGGGAAAGGGAGCACAGGCAGGGGGACAAGCAGGCTCCCCGCTGATCAAGAAGCCCGATGGGGGACTCGATCCCAGGACCCTGGAATCACGACCTGAGCCAAAGGCAGATGCTTCACCGACGGGGCCGCCCAGGTGCCCCTCCCTCTCCGGGGCAGAAGTACGCACCCGGCTAATGACATATCCCATAGATTATTACCATGCAATTCGGTGCGACATGTCACTTTATGATTGGACTTCATATCTTCCACTTCAAGATTTCAAGTTGTAAAATAGAGGTTTGGGTCTCGGTCTTGCCTTTGGGGTTACTGAAAGTAAAGACTACCTGTTCAGAATCGAACCGTTTGGGAATCTCAGTATTTCTAAAAGCGACTTTAGAATATAACAAAAAGTTAAAGTTACAGTGTTGACTACCACTGCATGGTGCTGTAGGTTATGCTAATTTGAGACCAAGGAGATGGTGGCTTAATCTGGGTTTTGAAAGCAATTATTTCCAGCAGGCTGGCGGCCACCCAGAGCACAGCAGCTTTGAAACACGCTGCATTCTGACCTTTTCTCAGTCCCAGGGCTCCTGGAGGAAAAACAGGGCCTTTAAAATTCAGATCGGAAGGTGCACAAAGCCCTGAATGGATTCTGATGGAACCAATCTCACATTTCACCTCGGCAAAACTTTATGGGAAGTTTATGGGGATTTATTGTTTCAAGAACAGAAGGACATTTACCTACAGATGCAGGGGAATAGATTTCAAGTACATTTAGTATTGGAGAATGGTCGCTTTATTGCTGATTTCAGTCCACTTGACTTTCTCCTTAATCTCCCACCCTCCACCTCCAGTTGAACACCACGCACACACCTTTGCAGTTTGGTGCTTCAGTGGTTTGTAAAATTTTAAAGAGTTTCTAATAGCAAAAAAATGAAAACAACCGCAATGTGTAAATCTGTTATAGTATATTAAGCAAATATAATACGATGTGGCATGAATAGTAAAGCAGACCTATGCAAATTGTCAATTGTGTATTGTTACGTGGCACACAATTTTCAGGATAAAATGGGTATGATGGCTCCATTTTGTTAAAAAGTGTATGTGTGTGTTGTCTCTGTGCCTGATACATATATACACACGCTCATATATGAGTGTGTGTGTGTGTGTGTGTGTGTGTGTAAAGAGAGAAAGGGAAGAGCAAGCAGAGACGAGAGTCCATGAAAGCTGCAAGGCTGTAGGAAAGGGAGTTTTTGGTTAGAACTTGGGATGGGTTGAATGCGAGGGGAGCCTAATAGAGAAACATTGAGCTAGAGCAGCGTGAAAGATAATTTAGGGGCTCCTGGGTGGCTCAGTTTGTTAGGTGTCTGCCTTCAGCTCAGATCATGATCCCAGGGTCCTGGGATCGAGTCCGACATCAGGCTCCCTGCTCAGTGCTGAGCTTTCCTGGCAGCTGAAGGGAGCCTGAAGAGGCTACTGTATTCTTATCTTCAAATTTCAGCTGAAGAAGATCCAGAGGAGATTCTTCTGTAAAGCCCAGGTACCCTGGGGAGAAGACCACCACGCTTCGCCTCATATGTCCTCTGAGAACCTACTGTACATCACTCACAGCCCTAGACTTCATAAAAGATCCATCATCTAGGGACTGCATCATTTTGTCTCTATCTCTGATATCACCCTGTTCTACTCTCCTTTGCTCCAGCCACACCAGCCTTCTTCTTTTTTTTTTTTTTTAAAGATTTTACTTATTTATTTGAGAGGGAGAGTGAGCAAGTGAGAGAGACAGCAGGAGCAGGGGAAGGAGCAGAGGGCAAGGGAGAAGCAGACCCCCCGCTGAGCAGGGAGCCCAGCATGGTTGGCGGGGTGTCTCTGGGATCATGACTGGAGCTGGAGGTAGACGCTTAACTGGCTGAGCCACCCAGGTGCCCCTACCCCAGCCTTCTTTCTGTTCTTCAAATTATCAAGCTTGTTCCAATCTCAGGACTGGTTTCCTCTTCCTAGAATGCTTCCTGCAGATCTCGGCAGGATTGGCTTCTCATCAATTGGAAGTCAGTCACCTCCTCAGAGTCAATGCCACCTTCTCAAAGAAATGGAAAATCCAACCTCAAGTCATCCTCGGTCATCCCCCATTGGTTTCATTTTTATAGCATGCATCATTATCTAATCTATCTATCTATATATATTAAATTTACTTATTAATTGACTGTCTTTCCTGAACTAGGATATAAGGTCCACGCAAACAAGTGCTTTGCTTTGTCCTTTGTTGCGTTTCAGGCACCCAGGCTTTGCTTGGCACATAGTAGGTGCTCAGGAAACACCATTGAACGACCGAGATGCACCACCTTGAGTCCACCAGTGGGGGCGCTGTGGGTCATGGAGTTGAACAGACCAAGAAGGCTTCAGAAATCAATCTCCACATGGAGACAGTGTTGCTACTTGGTGAAATCGAGCCTTGTTATTACATGAGGGAGGGATGGGATAAACTCAGTCACATCTGTTGCAGTTATTTGGAAAGAGTGGATTAAAAAAAATCTCATATGACAAAATACTAAAGATATTTTAATTAATTCTTTATATGCCTTGTCAAAGTACTTGTGATTTTTTCAAATGACATTGAACTGAGTTGAACTACACATTTCCCGGTTGCATGTGGACACACGGAGAGATCTGTGGCCCTGAGGCGGAATGTGCACCCGAAAGAAGCCAATCATTCTAAATTGGCCCCAGGGTGGTTCCACTTCCCAACGTCCTATACTCAGAAAAAAGTTGCCTGAAAACGTGCTGTGTGGCTGAACATCAGGTTAGACCCTGAGTGAAGGGTCCCATTTTCTCATACAAAGTGGAGTTTGTGCTGTAATATCTCATAAAGACATTTGTCACACTTAACAATTAATCTTCAGTGTGCAATCCTCTACCTATGTCCCAGAGCATGGATCTGGCTGGGAGAAACACTTCGCCAGCTCTGATAGTTCCAAGTAGCTATGTATTAAAGGATGGTCAGGTGCTAGGCTAGACTCATCCAAGTCTGGGCTGGGAAGCTCTTTTCTCTTCTCGGTTGGCTAATGACTATGTTAGTCCTATTAAGGGGCACTAAGATCTTGATCTTTCCCGGGAGGGGAGCTCTTTGACTCATTGGGTGAGGTTTCTGCTCCAATACTTAATGAGGATAAGTCATTTAAGGTTTTTCTTGCCTTCACAGCACAGGTTCTTGTAGAAATGGGAAGAATTGCCCCATTTGAGAGACTAAGACTAAGAAGGCAATGTTTGGTTGTAGTTTCTTCTGTCTCTCGTAGTCCTGATCTCCCTGATGTGTCTCGAGCTTCACTTTTACCAATCCTGCTCTCAGTTATTAATCAACTAAACCTTCATCATGTGGTGGCTAATAAAACCTTAATGATTATTCATCCCTGTTTTTTAATTATTATTTTAATAAGAGGTTCCTGAAGACTGAAATGCCTTTAAGAGCCAAACTAATTAATCTCTAATGGTATGATTTCAAGTATCAACATAGGGTGGGGATAAATATTTTAATATCCATGGTCAATATTTATACTTATAATAATTCCCTAGTAGTTACCTTTCAGCCATGATCTATGTTTTACTGCCAGCAGACACATATACACACATAAAAATGTCCAGCTTAAGAATCTTGACAAATGAGGGGATGATGTTAGAATAACACAGTGGAATATAAACTATTCTAATTTTCTCCACTAACAAGAATCAAGTAATAATTTCTAAAGTTTATATGTGATAATGAATTTGGACATTGATGATTTTCAGTAGAAAAAAGGTCAATTTTTATACTCGAGAAAAAGGAAGTATACATTGAAAAGCACTTAATAAAAGAGTGTGAACACAACTCACCATCCATGAAAAAAAGTTAAACTATTTCATGACTTTTCCTTTTAACACTAAACTTCAAAATGCCTTTCTTTGAAGACAATGCATGGGAAATTTACCTCCTGTTCTATTTCACATGCTTGAAAAACAATAAAGCATTCACTGTGTATTAATCAGAAAACTCAGAGCAGGAAGGGAGAAAAAATTAACAGAAATAATTTGGAAAGTGAGATACTAGACCCGATTAGTTTTCACAAAATCTCACAATTCCATTAAGGATTATCTCTTATAGGTAAAATGTAGTATTCCCTTCAGATTATTTTTCCCAGATAGTGCTCTTTTTTGGCTGTTTCAAACTGATATTCTATTCTTTTATAATCAATGGCTCACAGACTTTATTGTGCATTAGAATCATCTGCAGGGCTTGCTAAAAATGCAGGTTTCTGAGCCATCATCCCAGCTCTTTGGCATCTGCCCTTTTAATGAGCACCTCAGCTGCTTTTGATGCAGGTGATCTTTTCTACAGAAGCTTTGGAAACACAGCTCTGGAGTCTAGGTACCTCTCCAATTGCTTATTAGAAGGTTGGCTAGTTTAGAACTACTGTTATTTTGAACTTTGGGAAGGACAAACGTGACATTCATCCCTGTTACTCTGCAGCCAGACCAGAGGCTTCATACTGAGGACACAAGGACATTCTGCCAAGGAATCGTGCCTCACTCCCTAGTTAGGTTTCAATGAGCAGAAATAGCTTGGAAGCCACACAGACGCTGAGGGCGCAGGTCCATCAGCTGTGATGCAGAAGGATGCTGCCTCCCTTGCCAGAGACAGCTGTATACTGCCAGCCAGACTTGGCTTCTCCGTGGGTCTCTGGGGGAAAGAGGACGTTAGGTTCAGTTCTTGATCCAGTGGAGAAAGCTCAGAGACTTGGCGTGCCACCTTTACTCTCAATTTCTATGCTTGTTTATTCAAGCTCCCTTAGCTTAGAACGGTCTTCTCTCTGGTTCTCTTCCTACCACATTACTCTTGGTCCACTCATGGTTTCTCCTACCTCTGAGTATCTCTTACATACTGTATCCCCGGGCCACTCTGCTCTTCTCTCTCGTGCTGTCTCTCTGTCTGATCCCCGCTGCCTCCCACTGACGATACCCACCCATGTCTCCATACAGGCCTCTGAACAGAGTTCTAGAGCTGAATGCCAAAACTCTAGCAGGGTGCACCCATTTTTCTGGATTTCCTACCCGAAGCTTGAAAGAGCAAGTATAAAACCAAACTCATTGCCCGCACCCCAAGACTGGGTCCTCTTGGGGTCCTCACCTTAAGGATGTGAGTGTTCCCAGAGTCATCCAGTGTGAGGAAGCGTTGGGGTCTATTCTGAGCCACAACTTCCATGCCCATGCAAAACCGGATGCCAAATTTGATCCATTGCACCTCAAAGTGTCTCTCACATCATCTCCTGTTGTCTTTTCGTATCGCTCTTGCCTCCCTGGCTCTAATACCTACCCCCCCGTGACACCCTCCACAGGGCCAACAGGACAGCTTTCTGAACAGACTTAATCAGCAGCGGATGTCACGAAGTTTGGCCGCAGATTCAACCCTCTCAAACTGTAATGACATTTTACTTCTCTTTTCCTTCTCTTCTTCTTAGTCTTAGTTAACAAAAATGCTATTATTTGTGGAGATAATGATGAAAATTCATAATAGCTAATATTTATTGACAGTTTACTGTGTCATTCACTGTGCTAGGCACTTAATGTGCATCATTCCACCTGAATTGCGCAAATCCAGAAAGATCGGTACTGCCCTTATCTCCCTTTGCAGTTGAGGCAGGGAGAGATCAAATAACGAGCTCAAGTTCACATGGGTGGCAGACGGTGCTTTGGAGCGAGTCTGTCAGAATCCAGAGCCTGTATTCCTGCTCAGTTCCCTCGACTGTTTGTTTTTGTCTTGCTTAAAAAATTTGATAGAGAGCATTCTTACTACACACATTTAAAATAATTTCTGCACTTTGGTGGGTGGAAAACAGTGCTGGGTTGGAGCCAATCCACCTATAATCTCTTACTCAGTTGGGTCAGAGTGAGTTTGCCTATAAAGGAAGAGGACAAAACCTATGCCTCCAGCTTCCTAAACTCATGCCTTACTTTTTGTGCTAATGCTCTTTCAAATGAATTGGATGTTAATAGCCAAGGAATTTTGTAACTCTTTCCATAGTAAATAGACTGGTTAGTTAAGTATTTTCCAAGTATGTTCAACAGAACACTAGTTGTGGAATTCTGGAATGTTTAAAGTATATGGACTGTGTTATTTATTTAAACTCCATATGTGTTATTAAAGAGCATCCCCATGTTTTATGCTATTTAGAAATTATGATAACTGGAACAAATCACTGTTTGAGGAGAGATTATCAATTAACTGTTGACCTGGGTCGTCAGGAGGTGGGCAAATGAACCAAAGCTTGATTTTTTTTTTTAATTGAGACTGTGGGTGCTTTCTTCTCAGCAATGCTCTTTGTACATCTCAGCACTCACGTGCTCTTAGAAGAGGTCTGCAATAGGTGGGGACCCTGGCTACTTTCTGTCACTCCTCTTGCCTAATGTCAATCAGGCATTTGTGGACGCGGCATCCCAGTCTTGCTAGATTATGTCTTCTTGAGAAAAGCTAAGCACACTCACAGTGAAGGATTTTTAAACCACAGTAAAATGTTTTTAAAGCCCTCTTCTTACTCAAAACTGTTGGGTTTTGGACCTTTGGGCAGCAAGACTTTCACTCCTCATGAGGGCAACTGCTGCTGGCACACTTAGCCTCCCCTTAAATTCCAGAATGCGGTGATTTGCAGCCCCAGTGGGGACCTGCCTGCCTCTCTTCCTTCATCCATCCAAGCCAAGAGTAAAATATAATGAGCTTCTCCATTTTTTCAGGGAGGCTTAAGAGCTCTCCTGGCTTGTTGCCCTTTTGGAATTATGCCATTTGTTAAGATGAAAACACCTGGTGCATATTTCTGTGTGGATTTATGTGCTATTCACCAGACTAAATAGAAAATAAGAACTTTCCCCCATCAAACACAATATAACATCTGCTACTGTTGGTCAACATTTAACCAAATGGCTGCAAGAATTAGGAACGTGTTTCCCCAAGGAAATGAAGCAGATTGGGTCTTAACACCCAGGCCCGAGCCCCATGTGTATTTATTCTGTTTTCCTTATCTGAGTGTATGTTATTTGCAGTTAAATTATTGGCCAAATAAGACATCCCCTGGGGCACTTTGGTCTATTAACACATGTCTGCATCCCACCTGATTTCTGGTTCTGTGGTTGGAATGTCAGTGAATTACCTCCTTCTGGATGATCCTAAATTCTTCATTTTATGTTTCTGGAACCTGAGGGAAGTCGTCTGACCTGAACCCTGTGCCTCCAGGCCTATCTTTTAACTCCCCCCACATCCCTGTGCACCAAACTCCCAACCAGCCGGGGTGGGTTTTCATTCTCCCGCTCCACTACCGGGTTCTCTTTGGCTTGTGGTGCGACCGAGGTTACAACCTAACCTACAACGACACTCAGTAGGAACATCACAGTATAAGATGTACCGCGACGTGGGATGTGTTCAAATCACTCAGGATGAATTCTAGAAATGGAAAAAAGAGCAAAGGAAAAACTCTTTCCAATCTTGGGTTTTCTTTTCATTTTTCTCATATCATAAATAATGGTTTCTTAGGAGCAAACAGTTCTATTTGCTGACTTTTTTTAACCTAAAGAAATTTTTTTCTTTTTTTTTTTAAGATTTATTTGTGTGTGTGTGTGAGACAGAGAGAGAGAGAGAGAGACAGTGCACAAGCAGGGGAAAGCAGCAGGCAGATGGAAAAGCAAACTCCTCACTGAGCAAGGAGCCCGATGTGGGGCTGGATCCCAGGACCCTGGGATCATGACCTGAGCCGAAGGCAGACACTTAACTGACTGAGCCACCCACGCGTCCCTAAAGAAAATTTCTTTTTTCTCATCCTGATTTTGTCCCTATGCATTGGTTTCTCTCAATCATACATAAGCCAAATTAGGTAACTTCATCCTTTAATTCATTACTGGTCAATTTTGAGAACTGGGATGAGAATATTATTCCAAAAGGAAGGTATAAATTGTTATGTGAGGGTATGAAGTAGCTGATTCAGATAAGTATGAAAACGAAGAAATTTAGATGAAGATCATATAATTCATGGGGGTTGAGAAAGCAAAATGTAGTAAGTGTTTACCATAAGTGCTCTGTAAAAGGATACTACCTGCTCCTGGGAAATATCCACAGCCTTCCTTATGCGTGTATGCATGCACGTGCACACACACACACACACGTGCGCGCTTGCTTGCTTGTGTGTGCACGTAGGAAATTCTAAATTCTGTGAAGGTGTGTATGTTTTGGAATCCTTACAGAACTGAACATAAGAAATATTTCAGTGCATTTTGCCTATGCAGAAAGAGTGAGAGTCAAACGTTTCCATGCAGAAAAATGTCTCAGTGGTCAATGAAACTACATACTCTCAGACAAATAGAGCACAGCACCGTATAATCTTTTTTTTTTAATTCTTATGTTAATCCCCATACATTACATCATTAGTTTTAGATGAAGTGTTCCATGATTCATTGTTTGTGCATAACACCCAGTGCTCCATGCAGAATAGCACCGTATAATCTTATTTAGAGAAACCATTATGAAGTTATGATGTTAAAACACCAATTTTCCATCTCTGTCCTTATTAAATGGGAGCCACAGCAATATTTTCACCTCTCACTGACTTTCCTGGTTCCCCCCTGTGCCCAGATTTTGGACTGAGATATTATTCTCTAGTACTTTCTGCTCCTTCTGGTAGGGATGCTGATTTATGTCTTGGAGCAGTAAAATGAAACAAAATAAAACAAAACAAATTGGAATGAGACTAGAACATCTTGTTGTTGCCAGAATGCAAACATGTTTTTAGGAATGTTGGAGGTAATACTAAAATACTAAAAGGATGGAGTCAAGTTAGAGATTTCTGCTGGCCAAATTTCAATGAGTTAGCATTGAGAGAAAGAGAGAGAGAGAGAAGGAGGGAGGGAGGGATGGAGGGAGGCAGGAAGAGGATGAGAGGGAGCATGAATTACGGTCGACTAAAAGAAGATGGGTCTAGTCTGTGAAAGGCCATTTACTTATAATGACACTTAGAAGAGAAAAGCTGATATAAGGCATATAAAAGAGAGTTATAAAACAAAGGGTAAACAAAATGGGGTATAGTTAGTGGGGGGGGGGTGAATATATGTGCGTATTTTGCTTCATCTGCACATTAGGTTCCTGACTATAAATTATAAAGTATATATATATACTAGATAGGATAGTAGGCACAAAGCCAGTAAACCAAATCACCCTAGGAAAGGTAGTTATGATGATGAGATCAGAAAGGACCAACCAGTAGCTGGAGCCACCCATGGAAACTGGACTCAGAAACAAGGACTCCCAGTTCATTAATACTAGTGACCACACGATGCAGAAAGGAATCAACAGTGATCTCAAAAACAATTAATTGGAGCTAGTGTCCTGGAAAGGGGAACTCAAATAGACTCAGTGCATTATCTACTAGCAGGTAAGCCTTCCACATGACCCTAATAATCTTAATAAAATACTTAAAAAAATTCCCAACAAGATATTCTAACAGACCAGGTCAATACATCATAATAATGGGATAATAGGTTTTGGGATGCTGGCCAAATAATTTGTGAGGAAATATCATTGTAAAAATTCAACCAATTTGACATATGTGGATTTAAAGGAAGCTTAGTCTGAGGATCACTGGCTAGAATTTAAATCTTAGAACCTGGGGCCTGTGTCCTTACCAAGAATCAGCTGGCTTATAACCGAGATTCTGCATTCTTTGCTACTCTGAAACGTGGTTTTTCATTTGGATATAACAATATTTTTGGAGTCTAAGAAGCTATAAAAATAGCATATAGTTGCTATGTCAAAAACGTAACCCAAGAGAAGACTAAAAAATATATATGAATCAAGTTAAGGGTAAAAGACATTTAAATTCACTATATTTGCATATTTATAACTGGTTTAGTTCTCAAACTCCTGATTACCTTTGTATTTATAACACCTTTTTGAGAATCTTGTATAATTTTAAGGTATTTAAAATATTTAGGAAAATTGGATACACCAGAATTTTTTTCAATTAAATATTTAGAAATCCTTGATTAAATGTTTGTAATCAATGTATAAGTGCTTGGGAAATTTACTTTGTTATATCTCTAATTTTTGGCTGTTAGTTGTAGAAGTAAACAAGCGCTCTATGGATATTTGGGAAATGTTCATAATTTCATTTAAAGGAATGTATACTGTTCTATTTATAAAACTAAAAAATGGACATTCAAGAAAGCACAAAGAAAAATAGCTCTTTCTTTCTAAAGAAAGTGCTTGAATGTTTGTGTCCCCCCAATTTTTTTTTTTTTAAGATTTTTATTTATTTATTTGACAGAGAGACAGTGAGAGAGGGAACACAAGCAGGGGGAGTGGGAGAGGGAGAAGCGGGCTTCCTGCTCTGCCAATGTGGGGCTCCATGCGGGGCTCCATCCCAGGACCCTGGGATCATGGCCTGAGCCGAAGGCAGATGCTTAATGACTGAGCCACCCAGGCGCCCCTGTGTCCCCCAAATTTGTATGCTAAATGCTAACATGCAATGTGATGGTCTACGGAAGTGGGGCCTTTGGGAGGTCCTTAGGTCAGGAGTGTGGAGCCCTCATGAATGAGATTAGTGCCTTTACAAGAGACCCCCGAGAGCACCCTTGCCTCTTCTACCACGTGAGGACACAGACGGAAGATGCCATCTATGAATCAGGACATGTGCTCTCACCAGACAGTGAGCTGGCCAGTGCCTTGATCTTGGACTTCCCAGAGTCCAGAACTGTGAGAAATCAGTTTCTGCTGTTTATAAGCCACATAGCCCATGGTATTCTGTGATAGCAGCCCAAACAGACCAAGACAGAAAGGATCTTTATAAAACTCTTGACATTAAAAGTATCCGTTATCATAAAGACATGCTTTCAAATGCTCCTCAACAAACCAAATAATTGCGGTAAATTGCTGGTTGGACCAATTAAACTCCTGGAGACTGTTTCCTTCTCAGTATTGCATCTGAAGGTCACTTCAGAACTAAATGAGATAATATTTAATGATTTAATATGATTTAATAGGGGTAGATACAAGTTTAGAGCTGGTATCTAGAAGGAAATAAACGCAATAGTAGAAATATATTGAAAATCTAATATGGTAGAATAACTTGATTGAAAAATGACAGGCTGTCTCATGCTCTCATTTCCTTTCTTAATAAGGGTGATAGAAACATGAATCTTGGAGGTCTGTGATCTTGCTGGAGGGAGTTAACAGGTTAATGATTTCAAAGGGCTACATCCAGTGGGGTTTTCAGAGGGGAAGGGGATGGAGTCCGATACTTTGACCTAAGGTGGGAATGGCCTGACTTCTGTGAGGATATTAGTGTGGATGTGCATATTTTGCATGGTGTCAAGTGTTATAGCCTTAATTTTGCACGACTGTTTCCCAACTCGATTGTGCCCCCAAACTCTGCCTATCCACACAGATTCAGAGGAGTGACTAACGAGAGTTACAGGCAGGCACCAAGGAGGGTGAGGGACCCTGCAATTCTCCTAGACCCCCTAAGTCTCTTCCCCTGCACCGCAAGATGACTGCTCTTGGATGTCTTGCTAACCTTACTCAGTGGGGACTAATCAGATTTCATTTGATTTCAAACTGTAGAAATGATCCCTGAAAGTATAGTCTTAGATTTCATTTGATTTCGAAACCACAACAAAAGAAAAACTTGGCGTCAGCATAAGCAGAAATTTCTGGTAGGACTGTTAAAACCAAAGGCAGGTCACCTTCACGTTACTGCCCTTCTTCATCACTCCAGTGCATCCAGACCTTGCCATAGCAACCGCACACGTGGCTCTGCTCACCCACCTGGGCAGGTGGGCCTGTCTCCACTCAACCTCTGGCCCACTTACAGCACAAGCCTGCTTCCCCCTAAAACGAAGAGTGCACTGAGTGCCCTCTATCGGTCAACGTAGACACAGCCCAGCATGGTAAACACAAGTGATTCCATCCAGAACCTTTTTTTTTTCCCCCCAAGAGGACGAGCCTACGTTTAATCTTAGGAAATTCTAAAGAAAACTATGATATAGGGGCGCCTGGGTGGCTCAGTTGTTAAGCGTCTGCCTTTGGCTCAGGCCATTATCCCAGGGTCCTGGGATCGAGCCCTGCATCGGGCTCCCTGCTCCACGGGAGGCCTGCTTCTCCCTCTCCCACTCCCCCTGCGTGTGTTCCCTCTCTCGCTGTGTCTCTCTCTGTTAAATAAATAAATAAAACAAAAAAAACCCCTATGATATACATTTAAAACAACTCTCAAAGAGTTTAACATTATGAAATGAAACGAAATTTGATTAAAAGGTGAAAAATCACAGGACCAACTACAATCTTTTCATTTTGAGGAGCAAAAAAAACCACTGGTAATCTTTTCAAATTAGTTCAGATAAAGCATGGGGTAAAGGAGTTAGTGAATTAGTAAAAATTATGTTTTTTTTTTTGAAAGGAGATTTTTACAAGACTTTTTACCTTGTAAAATAAAAAGCTATTTTGAAAAGCACTGATGTTTCATAACCCAAGCTCTAGCCTTATAAAAACAGGAAAGTTCACATTTGGAGTTCAATTTTTAATAATCACTATTTTCCTCAGAAAATGTTCTCAGCTTTAACCAACAGCCACAGACAGGAACACATCTGACTTGCACTAAATTCTCACATCTCTATGTACTCATATAAATAATCCAAAGAGAAATAGGTTGTTTCCAGCAGCTTTAATTAGTTTTCCATATATGTAGGTCAGAAGATCCAGTTTCACTTATATCTTACATTTAGTAATGGCTGTTAAATGTAAATTTAGTGTGTACTTGGGAACTTTAATTTATAGACATCTCCTCATAGAGAATATGGAGCATCAACACTGCTCTCCTATTACTCAAAGTTTTGTCACTAGCTTGAAATTGACCGACTAAATGACTGTCATGGGTAACACATAATGCTGTAAAACTGAGCATTGACTTATTACAAAATAAAAAGCTTGAGGGATCATTGGGGTATTTAATATCAGGACTGGCTTGTTTTCCCATTACACTTGATAGAAGAACCAGCCAAATCGCCCCGAATGGAACTTTATTAAACAAAACAATGTCATTTCTGCATATGTTGCTTCTTTAAGTGAGCGTAGATCATTTATGATCATAATAAAAGCACTTGCCAGCCCTCTCCTCATGATTTCTCTTCACAAGAGACTCAGATGAGTAAAATGTAAATGACTTATCATATCAAACTGCTATTGCAGTGAGTTCATGTTATTAAGCAAGTTAGGTAAATTTGATGTGAGCTTCTTACATTAAAATGCCTGTCCCCTTCCTCCTCCCTCTAGCATACCTCAAAAAGAGAAAGAAAGAAAAAGGAAGAAAGAACAAATAGTGATTCTCAAGAATCTTTGGGAAAGAATTATATTCAAGGTCTGAGAGCCACAGGAGTCAAAAAGATAAAAGAAAAGAAAAATGCTGTGGGCATCCGAAATGTGACATTTTGCACAGTCCTGGGGGCAGGGAGCCAAGCCTTTGCTGTTTGGCTGCCAGGGAGTTTAATAGAAAGACCTGCTCTTTGATCACTGTGCGGGATCCTGTGATGGGGAAGAGCCTGGCCCCCCTCTCCTAGCACCACCAGGACCTTTGCAAACCTCCCGAGTGGCCGCCACCAGGTGGCAGCAGCAAATAAGGTTTATCTGCAAACGGGACTCACGGTTTGGAGTAAGGAATGCATTAAAGGAAAAATAAATTCTGTGCCTTGTGAGAATTTATATCAAGAAACACTGCCTTAAGAAAATACAGTCTTCTTCCATGAAAATGTGTCTCACTTGTGAGTTGTTGTAATACAAGAGAAATTTCACCTCTCAGGTTATCCTAAAATGAGAATATAGCATTTTGGAAATAGGCAGATCTGTGATATTACATCTGTGGCCAGCCAGGGAGCTTCAGACACCTGTTTACAAAGTGTTGGCTTAACTCGTAAGCTAAGGAAAGAATTGTTTTTCTTCTCTTTTCCTCTTTAGAGAAAGAGTGCAACCCGTGTAGACCCTTAGTCCCATAATTTCTAGAACTCGAGACGTGACCAATGGACGGTGTGCGGAGCTCGCAGCATGAGTTCATTCAAAATCTGTACTTCTTTATGCCCTTTTGCAGTCTTTTCAGAGTCTCCAGAGAAAAGTCACATAATCACCAAGTTTGAATGTCTTAAGAAACAGACATCATCAGCCTCTTCCTTCAAATGCAAGTATCTTATTTCACACAGAAGGAGTAGGGTATGCAGAATGTTTGAATGTCTGTCTTTGGTGGAAAAAGGAGCTGCTCCTCTCTTTGGTGAGTCAAACATGTAAACTTCAGTCTACTTCCTTCCGTTGCCTTTGGTCTTAGAGATACCTTTGCCTCTCAGGTTAACCTACCTGAGACTCCTAACTCCCCATTGCACCCTCTGGATGTGCTACATCTCCAGCAAGTTTTCTTCCCTAGTAATGAGTCCACACTGGGCAGGAAACAGCACTGAGTCAGAAGAACCTCTCTGCCCTCGCTCTGCAACTTCACATAATTTCTCTAATGTTACCCTGAAAGCTAAATGAAAAAAATGTCAGTGTCAACTGTAAATTTTGTCCCTCATAAATTTCATATAAATTTAAGAAAATCATTACATTTCAGCATCTTCCTAATATCCTTTTCCTTGGCTTTCAGACATTTCTTATCTTAACAAAACACAAGACCACAAAACAACTGGATAAATTTGCCATCCCCTTCAAGCACTGACCTGCTTCTTTACTCACTGATCTGGAATGGATAATGGTATAAATCAGTGTCTTTTATATCCCTCGTTACCTATTTCCCCCCAACCCTTTATAATTTGGCTTTTACCCAAATCGAATGCAATGCTTCCTCTAGAGCCAAGAAAATCCCAAATTTCAAGTCCGATGGCCTTTTCTTCATCCTCATTCTCTTTAATCCTGCTGGCCCCCCACCTTCATGAAATTCTGTCTTTCTTGATTGTCATACCATGGTGAATATCCTGGTTCTTCTCTATAGCACGTTGTTTGTTTGTTTTTTTTATAACTTCTGCCTTTGTGACCTTACCTCCCTCATCTCCTTGCCTGGACCCACCTTTTGTGCCGATATATATAGCAAAAGGTTCAGTCAATACCCCTTCCCTCCAAGCCGTCCCTCCCACAGTTTATGAGAGAAGGGTATCCCTGGCTTTGACTCTTCTCCTGGGCTTCAGCATGGCCAAATGTTGGATGTTCATCAGACAGCCTCCAGGTCTTGCCATCTGGGCTGTAACACCATCATGGACTTAGTCCCGTGGTCCAACAATCCTTAACACTGATTTAACCCCTTCAGTGTTTACCTGCAGTCACTCAGCTCCCATTGTTGAGATTCCCCTTTTGAAATGCCTCACGTACCTGATCCTTTCACTGTACCCCCACCCAGTGGCCTTCTTTATGCTTACTTCATCTGTACGCCTGTAACTGGTTGTTTCCATAGCTGGGTCTTCCAATCCTGCTCCCAGAGGCCTGCTTCCTGCACACATTTATGCCATATAATCTTCCAATACCAACACTGTTTACCATATACTTGAGAAAAATCACTCCTCTCAGGCCCCAGTTTCCTTGACACATCTTTCTTCTCCTTGCCACTCAACCTGCAAGGCTTAATTCAACTCTCTTCTCCTCCATGAAGCTTTCCCAGGTCCATCTCACTCAATCAGAATCACCCTTTGAAATGCAGTAGCCCTTACTGTTGTAATATACAGCAGTCTATTATTAATTGCATCATTTCACTTAAGCTATTAACTTCTTCACATGTTTCTTTATTGTTTTGTCATTGAGATCTTAAGTTTCTTTAGGGAAGTCCCTTGTCTTATTCTTATCTCAAATTCAGCACTTAGCACATGCATGATATAAATGCTCAGCACAGAAATATATACCATATGGTGCATGGTTTCCATCTATGCCCTAACTCCCCTGTCTTCTTCCCATTCCATCCCCAACACACACCCATACCCACACACATATTTTTTGTGGAAGAGCACCACAAAAACAGCATTATGATGAGAACAATTCACATGGCCTTTTGGGAACTCCTCCTCATGTGCAAAACAAGGGGTGTAGATGAGGAAACAACCAAGATCCTCACAAAGGTTGACATTTGAAATTTCTTTTCTCACATTTTTTTCCTGCTCTATAATCTTCATCACCTTTAATATCAGTAAAGGTGGTCCTAGACAAAATATGCTTTGCAAAGCGAAGGTTTCCATTAAATAGATCTTGGATTATTACATTTCTTTGCGGAGG
>NC_138380.1:6974547-7029875 GCF_054177405.1 Leptonychotes weddellii
CAAGAAATGGGCAGAAGACATGAACAGACATTTTTCCAAAGAAGACATCCAAATGGCCAACAGACACATGAAAAAGTGCTCAACATCGCTCGGCATCAGGGAAATCCAAATCAAAACCTCAATGAGATACCACCTCACACCAATCAGAGTGCACATTGGCTTTTAAAGGCTTTGATGCAAGGCGGCTGGGTGGCTAAGTTGGTTAAGCATCCGACTCTTGGTTTCAGCTCAGGTCATGATCTCATGGGTCATGGGATGAAGCCCCACCTGGAGCTCCATGCTCATCGGGGAGGCTGCTTGAAGATTCTCTCCCTCTGCCCCTTCCCCACACTCGTGCATGCGCTCTCTCTCTAAAATAAATAAATCTTTTTAAAGGCTTTGATACAAAAGTGACCTGTTATTCCTGTTCCTACATCATAGGCCAAAGCAAGCCACATGGCTACCTTGAACTTCATCTTCAATTCATGCAATTTACCCATGTGCTTGAAGGGAGGAAAATCAGAATACTGGTGAAGAGGACAATAAATACAAATTCAATGAGAAATACTCAATGTGGATACTACCAGTCACTGAAAAAATTTGTCCTTCTCATTTTACCCCTCTAAAAACACCGATACTTGCAAGTTTTTGAAATTTTATACAAATGTAAGATAAAGCAAACCTATTTTGAAATCTATATTTCAGTGCATTTGCCATTTAAAAAAATCTGTAAATTTTTCTTCTTTTTGGAAAACCAAGGTAAGAATGTTAAAAATAAGTATTTAATAGCTTTTCTTTATTGCTTTAGATTGGATGAAATGGAGGGCAGGAAGATCATACAAGTCAAGGACTAAGTTATTACGTTTTTAAGTACATTGATCTTTTGTATATATGAGACCATATTTACTAAGGTATGATGCAGCTGAACCCAACTGTACTGCTCTGTGGTTAGGATCCCAGCCTATGAGATGAGAAAGAATTTATTTTGGCAATAAAAATTATAAGAAAAACAGGTTCAAAACAAATCAGCTACAGCTTGTTGAATTTTACTTTTAAATAAATAACAGTGTACATCAACTAACTGGGACCTTGTATAGTATGTAAAATAAGTTAAAATACCTGGATAAGGCACTTGTTTATTTGCTATTTTAGGCCCATTCTAATGAGATGCAATTAGCCAGGTGATACTTTTATTGATGAGAGAATTCAGGCAAAATGAGTAATTGTACTACCTCCACTTAGTTTTGAGCATGTAGTTTCACATCTGCAGAAAAGAAGATTTAATAAACGAATGATGTGCAAATTCTGGCCTGTGAGAGACTCTGACGGGGCTTTCTGAGTTTATTTGAGTGTCCTCAGTGTTTCTCAAAATGGGAAGAGCCAACATTCATGGTCTGTGGGACGCTGCTGTCGAGCAACAGAACAGGGAATATCTAGGTGAAGGAGAAAAGAGGGCCAGAACTTATCCTCCAGAGAAATTAAAATGTATGTTTCAGAACTATAGATAGAAACAAATGTAGAATCAAATGTTTCCTTAACAAAATATAAATTAGTAATTACTGGTATGTATTGCAACATTTCTCAAGCTTGAAGAAAATCAGACCTTATGGTTCAGGTTGCTCTGTTAGATCTAGTCTACCCCATGGATATACAGTCTCTGTTGGCAAAACTTTGTATACATAGGTAGGCTTATGCCAAAAACCTTGTCTTAAATATACTACTATCATTCACTATGTTTACTAATAGTCGATAGGAGCCAAAGCCTCCTGTGTGGTGGAAAGTAAGAGATACACTGAATTGATGCCCACAGTTTACTTGGAAATCAGAACTCTAAGAGGTCTACACCAAGGTTTCTCAATGATGGCACTGCTGACATTTGGGGCCAGATAATTCTTGTTGTGAGAGCCTGTCCTGAGAATTCTAGGTGTTTAACAGCATCTCTGGCCTCAACTCACTAGACAGCATTAGCACACCCTATCCTCACCCCTCCACACCCAGTGTGACAAGCAAAAATGGTTGTGGTCATTGACAAATGTCTCCCAGAGGGCAAATTCACCCTACCGTTGAGCACTACTGGTCTACACTATGAGAGTATTTGCACTATTGAATCTGAACTATCATCTTTCTTAAGAAATTGCTTTTTCAGGGCACCTCGGTGGCTCAGTTGCTTGGGCATCAGGCTCTTGGTTTTGGCTGGGGTCACGGTCTTGGAGTCGTGGGACTGAGCCAGGCGTCAGCCTCTGTGCTCAGTGCAGTCTGCTTGAGATGCTCTCTCTCCTTCTCCCCTCTGCCCTCTCCCCCTGCTCTCGTGCTCTTTCTCTCTCTAAATAAATAAAATCTTTAAAAAATTGCTTTTTCGGGGCGCCTGGGTGGCTCAGTTGGTTAAGCGACTGCCTTTGGCTCGGGTCATGATCCTGGAGTCCCGGGATCGAGTCCCACATTGGGCTCCCTGCTCGGCGGGGGGTCTGCTTCTCCCTCTGATCCTCTTCCCTCTCGTGCTCTCTGTCTCTCATTCTCTCTCTCTCAAATAAATAAATAAAATCTTTAAAAAAATTGCTTTTTCACATTTAATTAATTCTAGGTTCTCTATAATAACCTAAATCTTTCATTACATTGAACTATGTGATGTATCATTTATATTAGTTCTTATGGCCCAAGGTTTTACAGTCTTTACCTGTAAAGACTATAGGGGGGATGGATAGGAAATATCAAAGAAGACATACACAGAGTATTTTGAACTTGCCACCAAACTCTTTTAAATATTTGATTCCAAATTTTGGCACCACTTTGGCACCAATATTTAAATAGCTGTAGAATGTAATGGTGATAACTATCTGATTGCTTTCTCAAGCTATAGCCAGGTCACAAAATCAAGGGATTTTAGAAATTACACAGTCCAAACCCTTGATTTGGGGGGTTAAAAAACTGAAGTTCAGAGAAGGCAAGACTTGTCTGGTCAGTTACAGCAGTCAGAGGCTAAGATTTGGATTCCTTGTTGTTCTGTCTCTTCAACAGGTATAATTTTTTTGTTGTTTCATATCTAAAAGTGAACTGTTCAGACCCATCCTACAGGACTTTCTTACTCATTGAGAGACATTACTTCAGCATAAAAAGTTGTCCTTCATTCACAAGAAACCTTGTATTGTAGGCAAAAAAAAAAAGCATTATTCATTTTTTCTTATACTAAGACATTGAATAAATAAGTATCCAGAGGAATTTGCAGAAAGTTGAGGCAGAAATATTTATAATTTGGATATGATAAACCAGGAAGAATCAAAAGTTATTTATCAGGCTATAAAGAAATATGACGGGAAAATATCCTTTAGAATATATAATCTAGCATTCTATAGAAGAACTTTTAGTACCTTTCAGAAAAACTTCCTTTGATGAATTATAAAAAATGGTAAAAATATACTCTCATGTGAGGAGTAGAAGTTTGTTTATACTAATAATTTAAAGCTGGAGATGAAAAAACGGTAGAGAAAAAGAGGAATGTCTTTCTGATTTGGCATCATTAGTGTAGGACATGACCTACTATGTGTCTTTGGCCTAAATAACTGTCCAAAAAGCTAAGGGTCTACCTCTCACAACTTGCACATTAGAAAAAGTCTGGAGAGGAGGGAAATTTATATAAGAAGAGGATTTACAGTAATTAATGTAGGTTCTTAGAGGTGTGGTCACCTTCTGTCACCATACAATGCTATTACAATACCGTTGACTGGATCCCCTATGCTGTAGCTTGGAAATCAATTTAGGTTCTTAATTTAGTAGAAACTATGTATCCAGTAGTTCCCGCCTCGCCATCTTGGTGTTCTGGTCAATAGATGAAATCACTTAATTAAATATTAGATTGATCCTTGCAGTCCACAGCCAGGTGCATACTGTATGCTTTGAATGTGAGGGGGTGGAAAGAAGAAGGATAGGAAATGGATATAAAGAAATAAAGAGGGGCAGAGAACACCGGTTCCAAAGTCCAAAGTAGATATTTTCGCCTAAATGCTCAAACTCTTCTGTTCAAGTCACATAATGGGTTACCTTAGGTTTAGGATTTCTTCAGTGGGAAGATAATACTGGGAAGTATTATCGTCTTTTCTATATTAGAAGCTTGAGAATCCCATGGATATCTCTCAGGTGATACATGAAGCTATCTGGAAGTGCTAGGCAGCTGATTAGCTCATATTTCCTGTGGTGTACTCCAAGCTTTTAGTGTATTAGACCAGTGATTCTCAATCAAAGGCACTTTTGCCCTCAAAGGACATTTGTCAATGTCTGGAGACATTCTAGATGTCACAGCTGGGGGGAGGGAGGGCTACTGGCTTCTAGGGGCTAGAGGCCAGTGATGTTGCTAAACATCCTAAAATATACAAGGCAGTCTTCTACAACCAAGAATGATCTGGCCCGAAGTGTCAACAGTACCGAGGGTGAGAAATCCTTTTGGACATTCTGCTAATCTTCTAGAAAAGGGGTTGCCAAACTATAGCCCATGGTCAAGTGCAGCCTGGTGCCTGTTTTGGGTGGCTCGAAGGCCATGCAAAAACAGGCTTCTGCCTTTTTAAACTGCTGAAGAAGAGATTTAAAAAAATACTGTATTGTGACATGTGAAATTCAACATTCAGTGTCAATAAACAAAGTTTTATTGGAACACAGCCACACCCATTTTTTCCATATATGGTCTGTGGCTGCGTTCACAGGACCGTGGCAGAACTGAGTGGTTGTCACAGAGACCAAATAGCCCACAAAGCCTGAAATACTGACTATCTGGCCCTTTACAGTAGAAAAACTTTGCTGGATCTTGCTCTAAAGACATATCAAATGAACTATTGTGAATTCAGGAAGATGATGTGATGGACTTTAGCTTAACTCCTGCAAGATTTTCGTTACTTGGAGATTTACAGTGTTTTTATTATTTTCTGAACTCAGGGGTGGAGGTGGGAGGGGAGATAGGAGGGAATCCTGAAACACAATTACAAAACAGGCTGTGATAATGAATATATAAGAAGATGGTGTGGGGGGGGGAGCTGCAACATGTTATTGCCATCTGAATAGAAAGATAATTGTTTACTTGATTAACTAATATGCTATTCAGATAATGAATAAGCAAAGCCATTTTTTATGAAGGAAGGGGCAATGTGTGGTCTCTCAGAAGTTTTTATAGCCATTGCAAGAACACACCACAACCTTGAAGAGTGAACTACCCATGAATTTTCAAATGACTCCTCTAGCTTCTCTTTTTCAAAAAATAAATAAGCCTCAAGCAGGCTGTGGTGAATTAAATACTTGTATACAGCATTTATAAAACTTACTGACAGCCGAGATTGCAGAGGAGTTTTCAAAAGGTGAGTATTTACAGGAAAAGAATCAAAATCCACAATTCATACCTTCAGAAATGATGTTAACAGTATTGCTCTTCGCCTTTCAGGAGCCGTGTTGAGGACACAGAAAGGCAGTGCTGCTGGGAAGCTCTTCTAGGAACTCCTCTACTCTTAAAAGCATTTACAGATGTTCCTCACCTCCCGCAAGATGTTACTTTTTCTTCCTCTGTATCTCTCACACTAGGTATTTTGTCCACATTTTTTCATTTTTCATTTTTAAAGATTTATTTATCTATTTAAAGATTTATCTATTTTAGAGAGAGAGGGAATCTCGAGCAGACTCCGCGCCGAGTACGCTGCCCGACACGGGGCTCGATGCCAGGACCCTGAAATCATGACCTGAGCAGAAACCAAGAGTCAGATGCTCAACCAACTGTGCCACCCAGGCATCCCATATTTTATCCACATTCTAAGCAGAAGTGAGATTCTCCCAGTGACTTATGACAGGAAGATATTTGCTCTTGGTCACATAAAATTGGGATATGTTTTGGGGGGAGAAGTGAGAAGCCATCAGAAACAGTGTTCTACATTTGATCTATGAGAAGCTATCCATGAACGTTGTTAGGAAATGCTTTATTTTTGAGATAGAAGAGACCAAATTCTACCTTAGTCATGGTGGGGAGAATTTTGGGAAAAGAAAGATGATTAAATAGGATTCAAAAATGCACACTGGGGGTATGAGAGGATTATTTAGTATTTTAAAATATTTTATATATTTGATTTATAAATTTATTTATATATTTTATTTAGATTTCCTGGTATTGCTCAGTCATGAGTTTTCCATATAACGAAGTTGACTTCTCCCAGGTACCATTTGTATAGGTGAACTTGAGGGTAAAAATCCTTTTTGGTGTCAGAGTATCATTCAGATGCAAAACTGTATTTTCAAAAAATAGAATATTTTAAAATATAATCAGAGCTTTAAAGAAAAAATCTTGGGTGCCTGGGTGGCTCAGTTGGTTAAGTGACTGCCTTCGGCTCAGGTCATGATCCTGGAGTCCCGGGATCAAGTCCCGCATCGGGCTCCCTGCTCGGCGGGGAGTCTGCTTCTCCCTCTGACCCTCCCCCCTCTCATGTACTCGCTCTCTCTCATTCTCTCTCTCTCAAATAAATAAATAAAATCTTTAAAAAAAAAAGAAAAGAAAAAATCTTAACATAGGTCAAAGGTGTTTTTTTTTTTTTTAAGATTTATTTATTTATTTGAGGTGGGGGAGAGACACAGAGAGAGGGAGAGAGAGAATCTCAAGCAGACTCCATGCCAAGCATAGAGCCCAAAGCGGGGCTCAATCCCAGGACCGTGAGACCATGACCTGAGCAGAAATCAAGAGTCCAATGCTCAACTGACTGAGCCATCCAGGAGTCCCAGGTTAAAGTTTTTTAATGACTCCTTCATTACTTAAAACTTCACTTGTTAATGTGCTACTGATAAGCTTCCAGTGTAATGCCTATTTCTGAGGTTTCTACATTCCTGCCCTTTTTAACACTTGCCAGTGTTTATTCTCCCTTGTATTTGCTGTATCTGCATCTACAATTCTCTTTTTAACATGGGCTTAAAACCAGAGAAATAAACTTGGCAAGACTAATACTCTTAGCATCATAATAGTTAAGATGCCTGGATTTAAATCTGAGCCATGCCATTTTCTAGCTATAGGATCCCCGCCCCCCACACACACATACAGTTAACCCTTGAAGAACACAGGTTTGAACTGTGCCAAGTCCATTTATATGAGGGGTTTTTGGATAAATACAGTAAGGTACTATAAATGTATCTTCTCTGCCTTATGATTTTCTTAATAATATTTTTTCTTCCCTAGCTTACTTTATGGTAAGAATACAGTATATAATACCCGTAACATACAAAATATGTGTTAACCGACTGTTTATGTTATTGATAAGGCTTCTGGCCAAAAGGGGGCTGTTAGTTAAATTTTGGCAGAGTCAAAAGTTGCTTTAATAAAAGTCTTTAGGTCTCCAGCTCTCTCAATTTTTGTTTCTCTTTGTCTCAACACTTTGAAGATGTCATTCTGCAGTCTTGTCTTTTAACTGCTACACATATGCTACAGGAAAATTATGGTTATGAGTTAAGATAATGACTATAAAACATTTATTTAAAAAACATTTCATATTATTTTGAGATTATAAATATTTTCATTTAATAATAAGCTTATTTTAGATGACTTTAAAAAATCAACATGGCTGTATTTATAAAATAAATGACTTTTTCTCCACTGGGCAAAACTAGTGGATCCAATTAATGCCTTAGTTGAAATATTTTGTTGAAACAAAGTGAGTGCTAAAGCAATCATGTATGGTTACAGCTTAGATTTCAAATACTCTGTAAATGATGCTGAAAAGGTTATAAGAATGAATAAAAAATAAGTATTCCTGGAAATGTACTGTAAAATAGAAACTGATGATAGTTATTTCACATGGAACATTATTATAACTTCCAAAGCAATTGAAATCCTTGACCAGTTTTTAAAAACTCCATATATTTAATATGCACCCAAATATTAATTTTTATTAAATATATCCTAGCTTGGTATAGACTTTGTACCAAATTGTATGTCTTTCTTCCTTTACCTAAATATATATTTGAAAAAATATATGTATATGTTTAAATATTAATTATACAATTTAATTTAAATTAATTGTTAATTTAAACTAATGCACACAAATTTATTGATTTAAATTAATTTATATAATTAAACTACCCAAAGAAAAATGCTCAGATCATAAATACACAGTTTGATGAGTTTTCATAAACTGAACATGCCCATGTGACCTAAACTCACACCAAGAACATTACCAGTAGCCCAGAAGCCCCCTTTGTGCCCCTTCTGTTTACTGCTGTCCCCCAAGGGTGACTACTAATTTGTCTTCTAACACCTAGGGCTGTTTTTTGAATAACATTTATCTATCAGGCACACGGTATTACTGAAAAAATGTTTGAGAGGAATTAAAATTTGGGTGAGGTCATTCACTCCTTCTATTTTACATCCATTTGGATTGTATCTAAATCGAAAGATGAAAATCTGACAGTCCCTTTGCTGCCAACCCCCCACCGCTCCACCCCCGACCCCCAGTGACTGTCTCTGGAAGGGAATGGAGCACTCTCTCATATACATAGACCTGGCTGTGCATGCTGCATTTCTGCCTTAAGATTTCTGTGTGCCGAGAATGGTAGGTGTGAAAATATGGGTCACGAAGAGCTAGGTATTGCCATGTGAATTAGATCCTGGCTCTGAACTGCTCCAAGCCACCCGGGACATTCCCAGGCGAGGAGAGAAGCCCCATGGAGTGAGGCTACATGCCGAGCTGTTTAGCCATGTGTAAAGGGTATGGTTTCTCCCCCTTGGCATAAACACACGCAGCATTGCTTGCCTGCCTGCTGGGGCAGGCACAAATTTTCATCTGCCTGTTCTCTCCGCTCTGGGAGAGCCTGAGCACTGAAAGCATGCCAAATCTTAATGGAAATCTGTTGCTGGTGATGCGGCTTGGAAGGATGATTTCACCTGGACTGCACAATTAAACACCATGCTATCGCTTGGTATATTCAGATACGCTTTCAACACACTCTAGAGGCCACACACTGGAGTTGCCTTATGAATGGTTAGTTTTTGTTTTAAGTACTTCACCAGGATGATACCAATAAACTTGACTTCACTATTACCTTGCTTTCATCTTATGGATAACTGATCATGTGGAATCCATCAGGACAATAACAGCATGCATCATCTGCTTGGTGTTTCTGGGTGTTTTATTTCTGGAATGTCTTCAATGACCCTATTGCTGCTGTTTCTGCAGTTGACTTTTATTAAGCTATGGAAGATATTTTCAAGTGAGAGAAACACAATTCAAGGCTCATTTTGTTTTGCACATTTTATATCAGGTGGATTAAAGTTGGAGTGCAACCATTTACTCTATCACATTGTTTCAAAATTGTAATCATGGGGGTGATCCATCCATCCATTCGCTGAGTGCCTGGAGGGGCCAGGTGACTTACCCAACTCATCTAACTTAATTTTCGTGAAACGTTTCTGATAAAGAATTTGAGGCCTTGAGAATTGAAGCAACTTCTACGAGATCACACAGCCAGTAAGTGGTAGAATTCTAATTTAAAGCCAAAGTTGGTTTAATTCTAAAACTCAAGCTTGTCCCATAGGCAACACTTCTAAGACATTGCAGAAATCCAATGGTGCATAATGAAGGATCTTACAACCTTCAGTTCCTTCAGTAAATTGTAACTGAGGGTCGGAGGCACAGTCATGCCCATTGTGTCTTACTTCTCTATTAGTCAAACTCTGAAATGATTATCCCTGACTTAAAATGCTATTAATATTTATAATCTGCTACCACCTCACATTCATATAGAGCCTTATCATTTCAAAAATCACTTCACATTCATAAATACATTTAAATCTCATAATAACACACATTAAAAGGGGGCATGTATTATTATCACTCCTATTTTCCTTGGAATTCCTTTCGGGCTGATGGAGGTCTCAAATTAAATGAAACCCAATGACTGGTACTGCCTCAAGGCTTATGATTTCTTCCTGCTCTTTGTGAAACTCTTAATTTCTGAACTATGTCCACATCAACAACAGCAGAGCTCTTATTATGTGGAAGGCACTGCAGCGAGAGCTCGGAATGCCATTTGGGGCTCACAACCATCACAGAGTGTAGACAGAGCAAGCACCAGGTGTATCCAGTTGAGAAAGTGGAGACCCAGCAAAGTTGAGCAACTTCCCTTAAAGTCACACAGGCAAGTGATGCAAGCAGGATTCCAACCCAGGTCAGTTTGGCTATAAAGTTTGAGCTTTTAATTCTAGTGGGATCAGAGCTTATATAGCGATTAGGTTCTCAAGTTAGTGTGAAATTAGAGACTGAGAAAAGCCGCCATTGCACTGAAGATCTCTTGAATCACCCCTACAGTACCACGTCCCATTCTGTCTCTCAGGAACTCCGACACAAACACTCACGCTTTGGCATAAAATAGATGGGTGTACCTTCAGATGGGCAACAGGAGAAGTAGTTGTTCTATGTTTAGGAATCACATTGTACAAAAATATTAAAAGCACCTTTGGCTCAGCAGAGAGCTGACTCTATGGGATGGAGAAGGAGGAACCACAGATCCTGTCTCTGTCACATCTTCATTTGGGGGGGGGGGTCTGTGCTCAGTGAGCATGTTGCAGAAAACCACAGAATTGGGTTAGCAGATATGCTAGTCTGGGTTTATTCAGAATTTCAGGGAATGGGCTGCACAGAGAGAGAGCATCCCAAGTGTTACTGCATATATAAAAGGTTTACACTGTTACAAAGCAATATTGATGCCAGCAAAGCTGTGATCTGAGAGAACTTTCAGGGGTTAAAGAGTCATAAAGATTTTTGAAATATCAATGAAGTTACATATTTATAGAGAAAACTGCAAGCCTTTGTGGGTAATATTGACCAGAATACATCCTAGAAACCAACGGTATCAGCTACCCTACGAAACACAAAATGGTTGGAAAATGCCATAAGTGGAACGGGAGAAGAAGTTTCTCACAATGTTTAAATTCTGTTCTGTCATTCTCTCCCCCAAGGCTCCCTCCCTCCTCAGCCAGTACAGTAAAATTTGCAACGAGAGTCCACCTTAGAATGCTCTGTAATCTGCACGTCTTTCATCTAAAGCCACTGAGAGAAGGTTGGGTCGGATCAGTTGTGTGCTATTCGGTACAAAACTTTAGGTAGAGTTCTAACATGAAGGTCCAGGGCTCCGGTACACACAGCTGTCTAAGGAAGGAACCTAAGCCCTGGTTTAAGTAGTTGTGTCATGTGATCAAGCCTGCATTATAAAACCACTGTGATCTAAATATAAGGACCCGCTTCTGACTGTCTTCTTTGGAAGCAGGTGATGGGAATGGTGAGGCCAAATGTGCATAGACCCCTCTCCAATATGATTCTTTCTTTACTGCAAAGGAAGAACTTTGCAAAAATTAAAAGTTTGTCTGAAATAGTCCTTTTGTGAATCAGAAAACAGTTTTGAATGGTGTAAAACAGGATTATGACAAACACTGTTTTTATATCATAATAGATGTAGCTAGTATTTATTTAGGTCTTACTAGGCACCATATTAGGTGCCAAATCTCTCAGATGATAATGCTACCATTATTATATTTTAAAGATAAGGAGGTTGAGGGGTATAATAATTAAATAGCTCACTGGAGGTCACAAATTTGATGACAGAACTGGAGATGGACACAGGATGGCTTTATTTAGAGTGTCATTGCTATTCCTTTTAGGTGACATGGATGCATCATCTTCTCCCATAGAGAACAGAAGAATAAGATCTTATAAGCAGCTGGGAGAGGATTTTTACTGGCTCTAACCCTAAGTGGCTTGAAAAAGAATCAATTATCAGCAGGAAGAATATTTAAATGAATATTAACATTTCAAACCATTATCTTTGGCAGAGAGCCTACAAAATCCAGTTCTAGGAGACCCACGAAGGCCATAAAAGCTGCTCATTTATTTGTGTACTGGGGAGACATTTTGCACCCAACTAACCTTGGCAGGCTTACCTGGACTCTACATGGCGCAAAACTAGGGATTACTTGAGAGTTTTATTGATATTGTAGGTTTCTGTCCGTGGTTTGCAACTTGTCAGACCTACTTTTGAAAATTTTCTCAGGGTCTGATCAGCATAGAGCTACAGCTTTTACTGACCATGTAGACACATGGGTCCCATGGAGGGATCCACGGCCATTTCTTAAAGGAAGTGGGTTGGCTTTTCTACTCTAGTAAAGTTGTTGTTAGGGAACATAGGCTAATTTCCAAAAATTTGACAGTGTTTGCTAAAGCTTATATGCACATCCCCTACCAGGAACTCAAACTGCCTGGTGCCATAGTTTTCCTTTTAAGAATAGAATTTCCACTTCTTTATTAAATAGCTCTGTAAAAAAAAAGGGGGGGGGGGCAGTGAGACAAGTCACGTTGATGGATTCTTTAAGGCCAAAGTAGTGCAGTCCCATTTTGTGATTAAATCAGATTACTAGACACATACCTATTGGACTCACTCTTATTTTACAGACGAGGAAGTGGAGTATCAGAGAAATTGTCCACAGTTCTAGCACCAATCAGAAGAGGAAAGACAGGCTCACATGCAGCCTTCCCAGCTCCCGGCCTCGCCTTTCCCATTATCTCTCATGGCTGTGACACGGCACAGACAGGCAGGCAAGCGGAAACATCCCAAACCTAAACATTCTAGCCTTCGCTAGGGCCTTCACTAAAATGGGAGAAAATTCATAATGGTTCTCACAATGATCTGACAACCCATAAAATGTATTATCTTTTATCCTGTAATCCTCACATAACCAGAAAGTTTGGAGTGATAAAAACAAAACCACACATCATTTGGAAGCAAGACCTGAGAGTTACTCAAAATATTCTTTGTAGCATTATTATAAATAATTCACAAGCATAATGGTTATAAAAAGTAATAATAAAAACAAAAAAAGTCCCAGATTTTCTCCCATCTTCACTGGTCCTTTCTTTGGCTCCCACTTCTGTCATCTCTCTTTGGCCAAAATATTTATCTGTCATACCATGGCCCAAAATACAGATAATGAGTTGAAATTTTTAAAAATTGGCAGGATTTTTGGTTTTGAACAGGCACAGCCAGAGCTGAGGATATACCTGTATTTAAAAGTACACAGTAGTACTAAGAAGGAAATTAGTATTTAAAAAAACATTAATCGGTAGAATGTTAAATATTCAGTTTGACCATTTTGAGAAACTTAAATTTACTGGATCACAAAAGGTCAAATTGCAAATTAAGCAAAAAGAGGTAGTTAAGATCCAAATTTTTAAAGTTTATGAATTATGTATATTTTACAATATTTGGAATGCACAGAAAACCAGAAAGAAGAAAATATAAATTTCCCACACACTCACTGACAAAACAATAATCTGTTAACAGTTTCATTGTGCTTCTTCCAAGCTTCATGTAAATACATGTAAAAATACATGATTTGTAAAACTGGGATAATAGTGTATCAGTTTTCTAGGATGACTTCTTATCTAAATTATACCATGATCATGTGTCCATGTAAACAGTCTTCAAAAACATTTTTAGGGGACTTATTTTTAGAAAATGACATTATATGGCTAGACGAATGTATTTAGACAAATGTATTTAGCCATTTCTTCCTTTTTGGCAGGAGGGACAGATGTCACTGATTTATATTGTTCACAATTATATATGAATTGGGGATGAAAAATTTATTAAAAAATAATGTGCATGATCTAGAATTATTTCCTTGGGGCATGATTTTAGAAGTGAAAAATCCTTGTTCAAGAACTATAAACATTTTAAAGATTATTAATCTCTTTTGCAAAACTGCTCATCAGAAATGATCCATTATTTTTTGTTTATTGTACAAAAACCAAAACCAAAATCTTACCAACTTTGGGGATGATGAAATATTATATTATTTTTGCTTGTATTTCTTAGATTTGAAAGAACTTCAACATTTTTTTACACCTTTTCTGAAGAACCCTAGATCTTCTTTTGTGACCTGGTTGTTTGTTATCTTTTACTTTTTTGTGGTTGATTTTTAAAAGTTTTGAAAAAAGTATTACATATATGACTTCTTTGTCAATATATTTTTGTTTTGTATTAATTTGCTGATATCTCATTTGCTATGTGAAATTTTAATTGTTATGTGGTTTGTTACCTATAAATTTCCTTTGTCTTTATGCTTATGAGAATTTTTTTTCATTTAGAAATTAGAAAAATACTCTATTTGGGGTGCCTGGGTAGCTCAGTCAGTTTAGCGTCTGCCTTCAGCTCAGGTCATGATCCCAGGGTCCTGGGATCGAGCCCCACATCGAGTTCCCTGCTCAGTGGGAAGCCTGCTTCTCCCTCTCCCTCTGCTTGCTGCTCCCCCTGCTTGTGCTCTCTCTCTGTCAAGTAAATAAAATATTTTTTAAAAGAAAAATACTCTATTTTTAGTATTCTTTTATTTAATCATTAAATTCTTTAATTCTTTGGAATTTATTTTAGCATCTAATGTGAAGGAGAGACTTACTTTATTAAAACAACTGTCACAGAATTTTCTCAGCATAATTTGTCTTCTTTCCCCACTATTTTGAATTACCACCTTTAGTATGTACTAATTCTTATATAAACCGTATTTTTGACACACTAGTCAGTTCCAGTGATAATTTCTGTGTATCCTTTCACTAGTTATATACTGTTTCAATTATGATAACTTCGAGGTTCCCTTTAACATCAGCTGTTGCGGTTTGTGCTTTCATTTCAATGGCAATCTTTAAAAAAAACCAAAAAGCCGAAACCCAAAGCCTCAGTGGAAAGATACTGTGTATCATCTGGATGGCTACTTAACAATCAGCTTCTGCAGGGGATATAAGCGCTCTCACTTCTGTTTATGTTTGGTGCCAAATGTTTCCACTCTAATTTTGGTCACCGTTGAGAAAAGCACATAGGCAACTTAACACAGAAATGATATTTGTCCTGCGTTAAGAGAAATCACATCAAAATACATTCTATGGGTCCCTGGTTGATGTGTTATTAAATGTAAGGCACTCAGGTTATAACAAGGGCTCAACAAATGTCAACTGCCTTCTGCCACCAGTCCCAGGTTGAATTGTGGCTTTCATTTTTATTTAAAAAGATGATGCAGTTGATCTATATTATTTGTGGGTTCCAGATCTGCAAATTTGCCTATTTGCTAAAATTTATTTGTAACCTCAAGAACATTCACAGCACTTTTATGGTTGTTTAAGGACATGTGCACATGCAGAGTGGCCAAAAATTTGAGTCACCTGAAACACGACACGTTTCCACCTGCAGTTCCTACAAGGTGACACTCCGCCTTCCTGCCTCAGACCTCATACTGGAAACAAATGTCCTTCCCATGGTCTATTTAGTGCCACATTTTCCGCATTTTTGTTGGTGATTTTTCTGATTAAAATGGCATCTGAGCACAGTGCTGAGTGCTGTCTAGTGTTCCAGAGCACAAGAAGGCTGAGAAGGCTGAGATGTGACTTATGGGATATGTGCAGTGCATAAATTTCCTTCAGGCATGAGCTATAGTGCTGGTGGCCAAGAGTTCAATGCTAATGGATCCCAAATTTATATTAAATAAAGTGCCTTACAACTGAAATACACAAAAAGCAGGCCATGTACAGATGGGCTGGTGAAAACGTAGTGAGGGAGGTTCATAGAAACCTAACCTTGTATTTCCCCTCAGAACAATGGTTCAGGATTTGCTATTTCAGTGTTGGCAGTGATTCTATAGGACATAATTCCTGCGAATAATGAGAATTGACTGTCATTAGTGACCAATGGCAGATAGTTATCATATAACATGAACTAAAGAATCAATAGAGAAGGAGATTCCGAGAGGAATAGCCTGGTTTCAAGGAAAGCAGGCTTGAGTGGGGTGGGGCCCTAGGAGAAGCATCATTTTGGTCTACTCCCAATTTCCCAAGTGCCATGTTTAATAGTAATTCTGGACACAGAATCAGTACTACCCTAGTGTATGTCCCGGACACAGAATCAGTGCCACAGTACTTGTACGTCCTGGACACAGAATCGGTACCGCAGTACTTGTACGTCCTGGACACAGAATCGGTACCGCAGTACTTGTATGTGAGGATCAGCACAGTCATTTTGTAAAAGTTATTATGCTCCCAAGATGAAAAATACTACACATTCTTTAAGAACAGACTATTCAGTTTCACAAATGTAAAATTAAACAACATTCTTCTATGCTTAAATATTACAAATTTAAGTAAAAGCAGTTGGCTTACATTAATACAGATAAGAGAACTGTTCTAGAGAAATTATATTATTAGAATAAATACTCTGCATTTTGACTCAAATTTATAAATACTAATTAATTATAATTCATTAACATTAAAGAATGAGATAAAATACATAATTTCACCCTTGAAGTGCACTCATGTTGGCCAGGATAAAAACAATCAAATTCACAAAAATGCAATGCTTCATTAGCATAAATCTGAATTTGGCAATGAAAATCAGAAGAGGAAAAGGCAGGTTGGTTCTGAAAGCTGTCCAGCAGAAAGGTGTCCACTAAGATTTCTAGGAATTAAAAAGAAATTAATAAAGAAAGAAGGAGAGAGAAGACATTTAAAATTGGAGTCAGAAGTTTTATTGTTGGAAATTGTTCTTGGGCAGAATGGCCTCTAGAGATGGAATTATTCAGAGGTTTAAGAACTGGAATTCCAGACAATAATGGAATCACCTAAACTAGCCTGAGATGTCAGGTGGCCGGAGAGAAGTGGTGGTAAGTCCAACTAGGAAACCAGATAGAAAGAACTATTAAGAGTTTAGCACACTTGAGGGTAAAGCAGGAATTAATGTGAAGTGAGAATAGTATAAGGAAGTATGCCAAGGTGAACGTTACAGCTTACAGATCCTATAACCTGCAAATCCCATGTCATTAAATGCAAAGTATATATACATGTAGTACAACTGCCCAGTAGTCAAATGGGTTGTGCACTCCATATGGTTAAATTAAAATCAAGACCTATGTTCAGGCAACTACTATTGAAGGAGAGTATTAGAGGAGGGAAAGGGTCCTGACCACTAATCCAGTATCAGATTTCGATCACACTCTGTCGTGCAATTAGTTATTTTTTACATGTACACTACTTTCAACATTATGTCATTGTCATTCGTAAAACTTACTCTTCTTGTGGTTGGTGGTTTTATGAGGACAATAGTATCAAATATATTTTACCACTTTGTGAGAAACTGGAACCATCTTATTTCTGAATCCTATAATATACGACCTGCTCATCTGCTAGATTCTTTGATGTGGTTGGCCTTGCATTATTATTACTTGTGTGATTGTATAATTGTTTTATTTCCCCTTCTGTGCAGTTCTTCTAGTGATTGTTATGGCTTTGTAAACATGCTCATCACTCAACAAATATTTGTTGAAATTTATTCTTCCTTTAAAATGGTTCTTGAATCATTTCATTTTCTTTCTAATCCACTGCAGCCATCTTGGTCCATCCCTCATCCCTCCTGATCCCACCTGCCTAGCTTACAGCGGGAGGAGTTCCTAACTAGCCTGTCCTTGCTTGTTCTCCCAGCTCCAGGGGATCTGACTCAAAACAAATTGATTGCTAGTAAGTATCAAATATTAAGGCCTCCAATGATCAACTTTAATAAATTAGAGTAGTTATCTCTGCAATAGTGTCACTATTCTTACTCATCTACCCAACCCACTTCCTTGAGAAGAAGAGAGAGGAATGGAGAGTATAGCTACAACACGGGGAACCATGTATAATTCCGGATTTGCCCAGGGTAATATAACATGCACGTCAATATTTTCAATTGATAGAAACTGAGAAAATTCCTTATTAGAAGATGCAAATCCTTAGGTGAATAACAGAACATTTCTTCTCAACTAACTTCTATAGCTATTTCCCATTTTCCATAATATGAATTTTTTGGGGAAAGGGGGCTGGAGAGGGACAGAGGGAGAGAGAGAATCTTAAGCAGGTTCCATGCCCAGCACAGAGCCTGACAAGGGGGCTCAATCTCACCACCCTGAGATAATGATCTGAGCTGAAATCAAGAGTTGGATGCTTAGCCGACTGAGTCACTCATGCACCCCCAGAGTACGAATTTTGGGGTTCAATCAGGTCCATCTCTTCACTGTCCCTTGAATATATTCCTGGTGATTCTAACTAAAATGGCTTCTTCTTCCAAATCTGTCCCACATCTTCCTCGGTGTCTTCAAAGATCATGCCAGCCTACAATGATGTTTTCATTGGAGCCTCACAGAGGAAGTAGGAGTTTGGAAACTATAAATTCATACTTAGTCTACATACTACTCTGACATAGTATTTAACGCCTCAGTGCTCATCTCACAACTTTCCTTTGCCCTTCTAAGCTTCTCACTGGGAGAGGCCATATCTTACAAAACCGCTTCCCATTAATCAAACCTAATAAAATGCCATCATGCACTTGCAGTTTCCAAATTAATATTTGTATAATAGAACTAAATGCCCTCCAGAGGAGGATTAACTGACTTTATTTACTAAACAAATGTCTAATTTAGAGACATCTGATTGGTGATAATTTCCATAAAAAATTTATTCTATGTGACACCACTTGTATGCTTCCAAAATCTGGTCACATTACTCTATGGTAACGTCTTACTATGATAGTCAAATAACACAGGGACTTTGCTTTCTAGATAAGGACTCTGAAGTCCAGAGGGTAAAAGTGACTTTCCTGGTGGCCCCCAAATTAATAAGATGTTGCAGCAGCCTGAGTCATTAGTAAGTAGGAATTTACCCATTGCTAAGTTTTATTTATAATTCTGAAATTCATTACATAATTATAGCTTCAGAATGAACATAATGATAATATTTCTCATACTCTCTCCTCCTGATAGTCCATGTTATAGTGCAATAGTTTGCTTATCATGGTTTTTGGTATTTATCAATAGCCATGCAACTCTGAACCTCAGCATCCTGATCTATAATATAGGTATGATAATAATACCCACTTATTATGATGGTTGTGAAGGTTAAATAAGATGATGCATATAATAAGCACTCAATAAAAGGAATCCATGACAATGATGATTTTTGAAACTATATTTCTGCCCCTTTGTGAATATCTTTTGAATGCATATTGAGTGATATAAGGCATTATTCTTAGTGGTTAATTACTGCTATTATCTGTTTTTAAAGAGGAAATGAACTCTTACGAACACCTCTAATTTGCCAGGCACAGCGAGATGAACTTTCACACATCACCTCACTGAACTGCAAGGTAGATGTTTAGAAGAGGGAACTCTGCCTGGTGGTTAAAACACAGACTCTGGAGACAAATTGCATGGGTTCAAAATCCTCGCCCTGCCACCTACTAGCTGTGTATCCTTGAGCACATTATCCAACCTCTCTGTGACTTCTTTCTTTTCCTATAAAATGTCAACAGGAGTAGGAGAGCTGTAAGAGCCAAAGGGGTTAATAGGTGTAAAGTACTTAGCACAGTTCAAAGACTTCTGGCTGCTATTTAGCTCTTGTTTTTATAACTTAAAAGACTGAAGCTCAGGGCGCCTGGGTGGCTCAGTTGGTTAAGCGACTGCCTTCGGCTCAGGTCATGATCCTGGAGTCCTGGGATCGAGTCCCGCATCGGGCTCCCTGCTCAGCTGGGGGTCTGCTTCTCCCTCTGCCCTCTTCCCTCTCGTGCTCTCTGTCTCTCATTCTCTCTCTCTCAAATAAATAAATAAATAAATCTTTAAAAAAAAAAAAAGACTGAAGCTCAGTCTCCTCACCTAAGGTAACATAGGTAGTAAGTGATCAGTTAGCTAAGTTAGATTGGAACTGAGCCCCATGGACTCGCAGCCTGAGTTCTTCTCATCTTTACTGTGCTGTCACCTTCTGCTTTTTGTCCGTTTGGTTTCATTTTGTAAATATAACAAATGTACCATGGGTCATTTTCATTTCTTTGTTGCAAGCTCAGATGAAACCTATGTTTAACCATCTAGAACACAAAAAACACCTAATGAACAATAAAGTCAAATATGCCACTGAACAGTCCCCTGTACTCCCCACTTTAAAAGGGATTATGAATATATTTAGAAGATTCTTTTGGAAATGATCTTTGGGCATCTAACATAAGTGCTTATTTGGCCGTGTCAGAAGGATAGTGGTGAAGAATGATTGCATAGATACTTCAAGGAAGGAAAGAATAATCAGCACAGTGGTCCCAGTGGCATAAAGAAACAAAACAAAGCGAAACAAAACCACTAGGGACTGCCTCAGGCACATTTTGGTGCAGACCAGGGGCCTACTTACTTGTCTACCCTGCAATTAAACAGGAAGAAAGGGAAAAAAAAATCAGAAGTTGAAATCTTTGGGTTAAAAATAGCCTTCTAATGACAAACAGCCAAAAAATGTATTTCTTTTCCTTCGTAAGACATCCCTTCATATTAGAGTTAAGGCAATGGGCAATGATTTTTCCATAACTCAGTAATCAAAGCCTGAGCTTGACAGGTGAAAGCCAGCATCATACGAGAAGTGGCTCCCAGCAAATTGAAGACACAAAGGAAAATGGAGGGACCCCCTGTGGGTTTCTTATATCAAATATATGTGTTTTCTTCTTGGGAAGTCTTGTAAAAATCAATGTCTTTGTTAGGTACATTTATCACAGCACATGATTTTATAATGGTTAATAATAAGGGAATCAGAGGTGTGCTGATTATTTGCCTTCCTGGAGGTAATTGTCAAACAGTCTTTATGTGCTTTGCAAGGGCTGTAAAGTGGTTTAGCAACATGTTTAAATCTGAGTTAGTGACACCATGACTCACTGGGAGGTGCACTGCATCAGGCTGATGGAATATGTATCACATCAAAATGTCAGAGATACAGTGTCAGGCCATAAATAGATGCTTATATCAGGTAAAGTCTTGCATTGAAGCTGATATTTAGAATTGTCTAGAGAGCATTTAAATTTGTACATAATTCTCAGGAATAATTTATAGAACATTTGTGTGATGTATGAATAGCAATGTGCCGGAGACCAAGATTCCCACATATTGGATAGGGAACCATGATATTTTTGAGATGGCTTTCGATTTGAATTCATTCACTGTTCCCTGCTTCCCAGGACGTAAAGGTGGGGGGGGTTAGGAGTTTTCCAACACATGGTGACTGTACCTGTCAATCTTGGGGAGCAGGGTGGTGGGGGGGGCGTATTACGCAGTCCTGTTGAGGCTACTGAAAAGGAATGAGCTAAACTGTGTGCAGCCTGGGGTAAGAGCAGAATAATCAGCCTGGCCAGGCATGGGTAATGAAAACCCAAGCGGTGGGGCACTCTGGTGCCTGTGAAAAGCAGCGAGCACACACGTTTGGCAGAGCAGTTACGAGTGGGCATGAAAGAAAGGATCCAGGAGAACAGGGGGGCAGATCCAAGCTACTAGAACTTGGGTGCAGGCAGAAGCTGGGCCTTTCCAGTCAGGCGGGAGACAGCACTTCCGGGGACAGAGCTGCCTCCATCCTTAGGGGTGGGGACAGGTGGCCACGATGTCAATATGCCTAGCACAGAAGTCAAAGGGAAGACTGGGATTTAAGAAGAAATCAGGCAACAACGCCCTATTTTCCCCTCCCCTCTGCCCCTGGCAACCACCATTCTACTTTTCCTTTCTGTGAATTCAAGTATTCGGATACCTCACTTGTATATGTGTGGTTGTTAAGGGGTATAGAGTTTCAGCACTGCAAGATGAGAAAGTTCTGGAGATCTGCTTACATGGCAATGTGCATATACTCAACACTACTGAGCTGTGTGCATTTAAAAATGGTGAAGATGGTGAATCTTGCATTTTTTTTTTAACGGCAATTAAAAATTTTTAAAAATCAGGCAAAATGACAGGTGGCATCTGTTTCTTGGCCTTTTGTATCCTGAGCTGACCTTTCAACATTCCCAGAACCATACACAAGAGCCTGGCGCTTGGCTTGACAGCTGCAGCTCATTCCAGAATGTCTGTACAGTAGGCTTTTCAAGGTACATTTTAGAGTTTTTGGGGGGTAATTTTTATTTGTATATATTCAGCAGGGGTTCTGTCTCATTCTACTTGTTTAACCCTGGCACTTAGCACAATACTTTGTCTAAAGTGGGTTCTCAATAGATGCTATTTTAAACTGGAGATAATTTACAATGAATTATTTGAAACTATACTAATGATATTCCTCCCCTACACACAGACTGTATTCTGGGATTCTTTATAGTCTAGGTTTAGATGTGCATTTGCACTGACTTTGTAGAGTTACAGTCTGATGCAAAGAAAAAAATAGGAAATACTAGAGAGAATATTACATTTTAGGGACATTTTTCACCCTCTAGTTTTTTCCCTGTTGGGTAGTAGTCGCAAAAGGGAGCCCCAGATTAATCTAGAGTTGGAATGCCATGGTTCTCTGCTCTTCACCACTCCAAATAGGCTCCATGTTTGTGGTCCACCATAGCTTTTTATGTCTTTTATGGCGCCTTATCCAGGCTCAGTGTTACTTCTTCTCTAGCCACGTCCGCATGCATAGAAGGGTCAACCCTTCCAGCAAGGGTTTAGGGGCTTGCTGTTATACTGCATCAGCTCTGTTTCCTGTTAATTGCAGTTTGGGGCTCACCTTGCCAGCAAGTTGCCTTTTCTGAAAGACCAATATTCATTTGCCTGAAAGCATGGTAGTTGGCTACGTCAGTATGAATGTCCCTTCCAACTAGAGAGTAATCATAGTAGTGTCCTTCTTGTTCTCAGATGGGTAGTAAGGCATGGCAGTGGGGCTGGACAGAGTCACACACTTTCATAGAAACTTTGTTTATTTAGGAATTATTTCTATTTATCCATGTCTTACATCCATAAACTATAAACAGAAATTGTGGTAGAAAGTGCAAGTCCAGAATGTACAATTATCTAAAATCGCTAGGTATGCTTTCTTCCATCTTTCTTTCTTACCCACAATGTGAGCCAATCCAGGACCTAATGGCAGTATAAGGAAAAACCAGAACTGAGGGGAAATCCGAAATTACCTCCCTCTTTTAAACAAAAATTTGCTCACTTTCCATTTGCCCTCCCTCCATCTCAAAAATTGCTCCTGTCTCCACATACCTTTACATATTCTCCACACCAAGACTGGGAGCTTTTTGGGGACGAAAACATGGCTCCTTGCACAAAGCCAATATTCAACTTGTTGATTAAATAAACACACAAACGAATGAAATTTGGTGTGTGTGTGTGTGTATATGTGTGTTTAGAGAAGGGGCAGGTTGTGTGGTAGGGTTTGTAGACAGGGGTGGCTTACAGTAAACATCTGAACAGTTTCCAAGTATTGTTCATGCAGGTTTCTTGCACATTCAAATCACCTAGGAAGTTAAAAAACACTGATGCCAGGGCTCCATTCCAGACCAGTTAAGTCAGACTATCTAAGGCTGGATCCTGAGAAGAGAAATGACATAGAATGAAGTTCCATCTGAGGTAACTTTCTGCTTTCTCGTGAAGGCCTTATGGTGGAGAGTGCCTCCATAGTTTTAAGTTTATCTTGAACATACATTATTTTTAAGTTAGTTCAGAAAGTTAGAGCATTATCACTTTAATGCTTTTGCTTATTTTGAAAGATTTTCCATTTATATGCCTTATTCTTGTTTCCTGTAAGCTTATTTTGGGCACATGGTTTCATTTCAGAAATTCAAATGTTTGCCTCAAGCTCCATGTGAGTTTAAAGAGCAACAAGTGAATTTTAAGTAGGTAAAAACCTCAAGAGAAAGAGCTGACATCCGAAACCAAAGCTACGAAGTCCTTATTTATACAAGGTTGGTTCTCTGGCCAATTTAGAGAGAGAAGGGATAGTTTTGTTTATGCCCAAGGAACAAAGCGGCTTTGGTACAAAGAACAGAATCCTTCCTAATAAAACCTCTGTTTATTAATTCAGGAGGCAGCCGGTGATAGTAAGATTTTTTTGAATCAGTTTGTGAGCAAACGTGTTAGAAATGAAAGTGATCTTGCATTCTGTTGCTTTGGCATCTCGGAAACTTTAGAAGAAAGAGACCCTAAAAGTCCCAGTGTGTGACCCCTTGGAGGAGTTGTGTGCATGAGTGTTGCTTCAGCGCAGAGGCCAATACAAGTGTTGGGCTCCAAGTGTCCTCGCCTCTTCATCATGTCCCCGCTCGCCAGTGGATGTTATTCAGTTATGGCACAGAGCACAAACCTGGAGGTTGGAAAACCTGGGTAGCAGTACTGGCTCAGCCTTTGATTGGCCACATGACCTTGAGGCCAATCACGATCTCTCATGGGTGCTCAGTTGCTTTATTGGCTCAAATGGAGTTAACTATGGCTACTTACTCATCCTGCTTAATGGCGTTGCTATGAGCATCAAATGGAATAACAGAAAACACTCTTAAACTCTTCTATAAATCCAATTAAAGAAACGCTTAACCTAAGCCTTCTGCAGGTTGGATACTCATTAAACTTCCGGAACACAAGAAATTACGATATGCTTTTTGACTCTCTCCAACAATTCACTACTTGGAGAAGGAGATAGGCATATTGAAGAAAGTATGACTGCGAAAAATGCTCTAATAAAGGTAAAAATTAGGTGCTGTGGGAATTTAATGAGGAGGAAGCAGTGGCTTCTGATGGGATGGGAGGCAGCACAGGGAGGTACTGGAAAGGTTTTACAGGATGTCAGATACTTGAACTGGGTCCTGAAGGATCAGAATGTTTCAACTGGCAGAGGGCACTTGGGAAATATGCAGATGAGTGAAATGCATAGAATGTTCAAGGGGGTCCTCATGATCTGGAGTGATGGGTGTCTGGGGTTGAAGTGAAGCAGTATTAGGTGGGGCAGGTTGAGGCATCAGGTTATCCACTGCCTTTGAAGATCATGTTCTATACCCTGGATGATATTTTATAGCTCATAAAGAAGATATGAAAAGGTTCTGACAGGTGAATGCCATGATTGAGTCTTCATATACATGAACTATAATTGTCCTGTGGGTTTAGGAAGACAAATGTTTGTTTTCCTATTTCCCTCATGATAATTGTATTTTTGATAATTGTGTTCTGAAATCCAGAGTAGTAATAGGTGGGCAAGATGGTAAGGTTTCCAGGGAAGACAGGAGAGGAGTACAGATGAGTGAGATTTTAGGGAGGTTATTTTAGAGAAAAGGATGTTTCAGCAAGGGCACCTGCAAATGCATACATACAGAAGTTACCTCCCTCTCAAGCCAGACACTGATCTCTAGATTCTGGTTCTTACACGGTGAATTCCAAGTTTTCTCAATTCTCTAATCGGAGGGAGAGAACAAGGTCCAGAGAGTCTGATACACATACTATCTGCCTTATAACTTCTTCCCATCCTTACAAGTCAGAGGCATAAGGCTGTTCCTTTTAACCCACTTTTATACACTAAGGCTGGCATTTTGGATGGATTGTAATTTGAAGTGATAGGGGAGGGGGTGGCCAGTTACACGCAATTTCTGTTTTCCAAATACTCACAAGACAAAGCCTTAGTAATGCATTCAAATACTTGAGTGCTACACCATCTATCTTTAAAAATCAGTGGACCATATTGGATGTCAAGTTTGAGAAAAATTTATGAAGAGAAAATTAAAACCCCTATTCAAACTTCCTGGGCTAAATTTTTAAAGAAGCCTAATGAGTCATCTCAAAATAGCTCTTCTAAATTTGAAAAAAAAAACAAAACAGTGATCTGAATTATTACAATTTTTGGCTATTAGGTTTTATATCTAAAAAATACAAAGGTTGACTTTACATGCCTTATATGTTTATTCTGTGGAACTTCTGAATCCCTTAATCAGACATTTATACCCATTTTGTAGAGACAGGTAATAGCAGAAAGCAAATTGGGTTGGAAATTAGGAATCTGCATTCTAAACTTGATTCTGCTGCTAATCTGTTAGATGATTATGGGAAAATCACCTAACTGCTAATGAAGACATAGTAATTCCAAATTTACTTTAAATTTTAACCTTTTATAACTTCTAACATGGATGTTGCACATTTGAAATTCTATAGACTCTTAACTATAGAGAACAAACTGGTGGTTACCAGATGGAAGGTAGGTCGGTGGGATGGGGTAAATAGATGATGGGGATTAAGGAGGGCATTTGCCGTGTTGAGCCCCGGGCGATGTATGGAAGTGTTAAGTCACTAAATTGTACACCTGAAACTAATATTACACGGTCTATTAACTAGCTGGAATTTAAATGAAAACCTAAAAAAAAAGAAATTCTACCACTTGAGATCCATTCACTTTATTTATACATCAATGTGATAGATATAGGTCTCTCATCTACATTAAAGTGTCTTATTTTGACTCCTTTGCTAACAATGATATTGGGGCAGGCATGTCAGCATTGTTTAACTGAGAGTTTTCTTCTGGTTCCAGCTTTATCTCTGGTTATTCCGATTTTCAAAAATATTTCTTCTTTTTTCTTCCCTGACCATAGTGAATGCTTTTGTCCCAATGTTTGATAATCCTTAGCTATTTGTTTCCCCCATGAAAGACTTCTCTAATTTTCTGGTTGGCAGGAGCATAGGGAGAGAGGTAAGGTGAGAGGTGATTTGTTTGACCACTGGTTTTCTGGAAGTAAAGGAGACTTATGTAGACTTTCACTAAACCTTCTCATTTTTAGCTGGCACTAGTATCCCTAAGATGTGGGTCTCCCTATTCAGGTTCTTCAAGTTTTAACAGTTTCTTCTTTTGAGGGAAAGCTTAGTTGCCTGGTTATGTGAGAATGAGAAGATATTGGGCATCCAACAGTTCTGCACGCTGACCTTCAACTAGCCTTTGTTCAGCTTCTGTCTACGCTCTACCTCCAAATTACCCAGTATCCCATGTCTGGAGCCTTCGGGCTAGAAGGCCAATGGACTATCTTTTGGTAACCCCTTCTGTGGGCTCTTTCTGCCATGGTTCCCTCCATCTTGCTAAATCAATTGTCTCTCCTACATCAGCTTTCCATCTTCCTGAAATGAATTGAAATCACACATCTGCTTTATTCTGTCCTTGTGGGTTTATAGTTTTGTTTTTTTTTTTTAACATTCTTTTACTATCATTTTGATGGAGACTGCCAAGGGAGAAAACTTAAACAGATGTGGGCAATCCACTATCTTTAAAGACTTTCTCTGTGTGTATATGTACACACACACACATTCAAAATCTGATATTATGCAATCTGATATAATTAATGGAGAAATTAATGGCTAAAACAAACTAAACATGCTAAGGTTTCATTCTAATTTTTAAAACCAATATGTATATTTTAAAATCTAGGAGATTATAACATTCTCAGAAGTAGACATTCAGAATGATTTTATCTTGCTCAGAACCTTAGTGATATAAATGTCCTTCTGCAGGTTGGGGGTGGAGCAGGAAGAAAGCCTGAGGGAAACAGATCTTCCATTTCAACTGTGAAAAATTCCTCATTTTATCCTATTATTAAAGCATGTAGACTTAGAAATATCTTTAAAGTCTTTAGTAATGAGACAGAAGAGTAAGGAAGGCTGGTAGGCAGGCAGATATGGACATGAAGACTACTTTGCTTGCAGTCCTTCTGGACTACATGATGTTTTTATGTATGAGCCACCAGTTCTGTGACTGGTTGTCATCCTGGATGACTAGGGAGCTTGGTCAATGGGAGGGTCACTAAGCACTGAGATCCAGTAGTCCCATCCACCCCTGTTTCGTGGACCTTGGCTGACATTTGACACGGGGCCACCACATGGCTGCCATGTACTAAAACAGAGCAAAATGATGCAGTGAACCAAAGACCAAACTTTTGGCCAAGCAATATGGGATCTCATTAAAGATCGTTAGAGATCATTAAAGAGGTATTTGCCAGAACAAGACAAAGTGGTCATCAGCATGGGAAATCCCTAAAACTGGCAGGCAACTCCCATGTCAGTGTGTGGAGAGAATGACCCCTCGGTGGTTCTCTCTTCTGCTCAGTGTCTGAGTGCTGCTTCTTCTGTGGGTTGGCTGCTGTCAGCCTCTAAGACGAGAAGGAAAGAGAGGGTACAGGACACTTCGTTTCTGAAGATGTTCTGCAAGTAAGGTGTCAGTTGGGATCCAGCACACCTCTCCTGAGTATCTCCCCTGAGATGTCACTTCTCTCATCTTCGTTCGGCTGGCTCTTCTGGATTTCCTCTGACCTTGAGAGATCCGAACAGAAGAGCCGAGAATTCTCCAGGCACCTCCCACTTGGTCTCCTGCACAGGAGCTCCCTCTGGCTGGCTTCTGCCCTCTGTCTCATGCTGACCTCAGACTCCGATGCTGTGATGTCAAGCTTCATGTAGGGCCCAGAGGATATGTCTGGGGCACCACCAATGCCTGCTGGTTCCTTAGTTTCTCAAAATGTTAGCTTCCCAGGAGCCCCTGTGGACTTCACTAAGATCTTTTAGTAAGACTTAGATGGACTGCCAATGTCATTCCAGAACTCCTTTGTCAGGCAGATTTCCCCCAATGCCTAAGCCCCTCCTTAGCATTAAGCTGGATGCTTAGGGAGGCACATTAATTCTTTCAGACCACCAGAGAAACATCTAGGGCATGCTGCTGCAGTAACACAGCCAGCATAGACAGATGGGAGGCGATTTGTCGGCTTGCAACAATAAAGCTGGCGATGTTACCCTGGAGACCTGGAAGTGTTGAATGATCTTCCCTAAGTAGCTAACTTAGTTCTGGGGAGGGGGGACGTAGCCTTAGGGAATGCAGTTTTATTGTGATATTAGAAAGCAACAATTAATGCCCTCTCTGCCTGAGCCTCCTCAGGAGTAAATCAAGGGTAAAATACTGCCCTTTACTTTAGAGAGACAGAGTGCAGCCAGTAAAAACAACAGAGAGGCGCCAGTACACGTTAATGCATTAGTCCAGCCAGCTGTCTCTCCCCGCGGCAGCGTGCGAGGCCGACGCCCTGGCCGCCATTACTGGCCCTGGCCAGAGCACACGGCTGTTTCTGCTTTTAGCCAATGCTCCTAATGCTTCTCTTCAGCATTATTCAGTATCTCTGCTGCTTCCACTAAATACTCAAGAAAATGCATAAAGTATCTGTAAGGTACAGAAAACCATGGCACAATGAACAGCTGCGTATCTCCCTAGTTTTAGGAAAAAGAACTTCAGCATGACCTCGGAGGCCTCCTCAGTGTGACTAAGCTTTACAGACGGGTCTCTTCTTGGCTAGGCCCCAAACTCTCTTTTCTTAGAGACTATAAGTCTTCTCCTTCCACAGCCTCCATTAAAATGAGAGTAAAAGAATAAAAATAAAACTACTAATAATGTTACTGATAAACCTCTATACACCCACAAGGAGAAAATAAACACTTGAGAAGACAAAAGCCACAACCCAGGACTGTCTTTCTCAAGGACCTGGGAACTATTTCCTTGCAACGTAACCATCATGAAAGCTAGGGCCCCTATCTCCCAGTTTCTGTCAGAGGGCCGAAGAGCAGATAGGCTAATCACATTGACCTCAGGTTCTCCAGTGCTTTTTCACTAGCTCACCCTGGTGGTTATAGACTCTCCAGCCTTTGCGTCAATGGAGTTGAGTTCACTCTCTTTCCTACTGCAGTAATCTTGACTCTTTTGCAATAGTCTTCACTAAAGGCCTCCTTGCCATTTTTAACAAGCATCTGGTATAATTTCTCTTTTACACTGGGTACCCAGACCTGATCCCACCCCCTTCCTCCTGACTTGGATGAAACGACTCCCCTGGATTTGGGGTTTGTTCTCTCTTTCATCTTCTTTATAGTCGATCACGTGTTGTAGCCCTAAACCCTTTGATTGTTCAGTTTTTGTGTGTGTTTGAACTTCATATAAATGAAATTACACCACGTATTTCACATTAAATTATAAGAATAAGCTTTACCATCTGCTGAAAAAGAGATGGATAAAGAAAATTGTTACCAAAGTAATCATGTTTTCCATAATTCTACAAATAAAAGAATGGGCCAAGAGCCAGAAAAACTATAAAATACTTCAAAAAACACTTAGATTCTTAATCCTCTAAATCTTATGGTAATTATACTTCATTCAAGCATATATTATTCCTTGACATTGAATTTTTGCATCATGTATATTCTGTAGTCCCCACTGGTAGATAACCGCAACTATCAAAGACAATCAAGCTTTCCTTTAATTTTATATTTTAAAAGAAAAAATTGTGACACATTAAGCAAATGAACAATTCCCCTTTCTTTTAATTAGATTCCAATATTTTCCCAATGTAGCAATAGAATATGCACAGTGATTAAGAAACTCTAATTGCAATTCTAGTTTCTGATTTCACTGAGGCCCAACTGTCAAATCTTTGTTGATGACACAGAATAATTCAAATTAGAGACGTCTAAAGAGGATTAAGAAAAACTCCAGAAGGACCAGCAGGACTTGTTAATTGGGCTGGGCTCCAGCAGCTGGGAAGCACCACAGGCAACTGCAAAGCCCTCCAATAGCCCCTGGAAGGTGCTGTTTCCCCAGCGCACTCAACATGGCTTAGATGGTAGTTAAAGGCCATTCACCAGGTGTCTACCCTATGAGGATTTACAATCAGAAGGTATTATGAGTTTAAGAGAACATCCATTCTAGGATGCAAAAATAATTCCAAACACTCAGAACTTCTCCCTCCTCCTCCCTAACACAATTCTGCCAAACATAAAACAGCACGGCAAATATTCCTTGGGGATTATATGCAGATAATTGGTCTTACTTTCATAGTCTGGTTATTAGGACAACTTCTCAACTCTTAACACGAAGCAGTTGGATAGTCTTCACAGCACTACTCAAAATGAATTTTATAAATCTGACTGGGAATAAAATATGGCCACGCATCCCTTGAAATTACGGTCAGCTTAGGTATTCCATTAGCATATTTAAAATTGTAATTAAGGTAAAGTTTAGAAGCTGGGCTGATATTTATGGAAGCCATCAACTGTAGAGTGGGAACCGTATCTCCATTGACCCCAAAGTGTTTTTAGAGTGCGTATGTAGAAAGAAAACTGTTATGTACTTTCATTTCAGCAGCCATGTAACTGTTCTCTCTAGCTATTCAACACATTTTTTTTTGCAACTTCCATCATATCTCCAGAGTGTCCCAGCTGGAAGCCAAAGCCATATATTTTCTGAAAGCATGACAAGAGAGATTCATACCTATTGTTGAGGGCAATTAGCAAACTCTGCAAAGGAAAAAAAAATCCCATATTTTCTGCAGAATTATGCCTGGAAGACTAATTAAAATATTCCTTATTATGGCTGCTTTTCTAGCTGCTTGGTGAAATTTATAACTGACATTAAGTGTAGAACTTTGGAGTTGTACATGTGTTGACTTTGCTGAGCTCATCATTACCTGACTAGAATAATCAAAAGAGAAAATTTACAAATGCAGCAAATAGAATGATAAAACTCACTCAAATTAATATCTAAAAGAGTAAATGCCTGGCCAAAGAAAATCCAAATCTCCCTCATGGAGCACAATCTTTCTCGATGGCTACCTGTCTAGAAAGTGTCACTGAGGTTGGCAGAGTGTGGAAGGCAACCTCTGTGATTAATGGACCCTAATCAATGCCATTTGGGGCTCAGCAAAGTCGAGAGTTCTGGAAGCTGAAAGGGCCCAAGCAGAGTGTTTCAGCTACATCAGGAATAATTTTCCATTTCTGTCAGGCCATTAATCCTGCTAAGACCATGCAATCCTTTCCTCTTTTTTTTGTATGGTGCATGTGTAACCAAAATGAACGTTCTTATCTACAAACGGAAAGAAATGATGAAATTAGACCGTTTCCCAAACTGTCTTGATGATATGATTAACTCAGATGTCTGTTAAAAATATAGATTCTCTTTTCTCTGATGCGATTTGGATGCAACAGTTTGAAGACTAAGACTCTATATTTATCAAGTTCCTTTGCAATTGTTTTTATTAGATGGATAGGAAAATAAAAGAATTAGGTGACCTCTATAATCTCTTCCATTTACAACACTGCATGAATCCATCATCATTGTCCACACCAGATGCGCCCTTAAGAAAAGAAGAGCGAAATCTTTTCTTGATCAGTAAACAGATTACCAAAAAAAAAAAAAAAAAATGGAGAGAAAGAAAAACAACAAAAAATTGGTAGACTAGATTTGAGAGAAAAAGATTCAGAAAAGAAATCTAGATAGCTGGGAAGGACTAAAAGTGCTACATAGATTCTATTGGCTAAACTTTTCACCCGGTTACCATGACAACCTCCATATATGCTGTAATGTAGAGAAAATTAGATATTAACCTGGGTGGGCCTTCACAGAGAGAGAAAGAGAGATCTTTCAGACAGTGCTGATTTAGGCTGTTCCGTGGACCACCCTCCTAATGTTCTCATCAGTTCTTCTAGTGGACCTTGCTAAGATCTAAAATCTCCTGCTTTTCTCACACAGAGTCATGTGAAAACCCAGAGAGAAAATTCGGGCTACAGTGAGATTTGTTAGTTCAAAGCACCCTTGGGTTAACAACTGCTCTATACTTTGCATCAAAGCCTCTATAAATATGTGAGAAAGCTCAAGGAAGAGTGGATGTTGCCGCTGCTTAAGAGGATGTGTTTTGACATCAACAATGTGGGAGAGGTTTGTGGTTAAGTTTCTAATAGTTATATAGCGATTTGGTTTTGACGACATGTTTAGCTTTCGGTAAACCTCAGGTACTGATGTGCAGAGTCATTATTTCCACAAGTGAAGTCTTGCTAGCCTGTAGCAAGACAATTAGGGTTCTAAGTTTTATTGGAATGTGGCAGTTCTAAACAGTAGTCTTACAGGGTTTTAGAGCCAAAAAGAATCATAAGGAGAGTTAGAAGGTGTAGGAGGGCATCTAGTCGAAACTCTGTGATTAAAAACATGAGAAATCGAAAACCCAGAGGCTATAACTAACTTTCCCCAGGTAGGGAGACAGGCAGAGACAGGATGAGAGCCCTACTTGCTCGCTGTATTCCAAAGTCAGTGCTCATTAATACTACTCAAGCTGCTGTTCATTTTATTCTCCCCACATAGAATACTTTGAATGGTTTTCCTACACTGAGAACATTTTCTCTATTTTATGGGCTAAGCCACCATTTCTCAGAAGGCAGTGGCCGAGCCTGCCTGCGTTGTGCTAAGGGAGATGTGCGCAGGCCTCTACTCTTGCCTCACATCCTCTTCCCAGGCCAGAAAGTACTACGTTCTGTGGCAAAGCAGGTAAGAGTTGTGACAACTCTAGGAAGGAGGCTGTCCCATACTGACGTTAGAATCTGTCACATAACCACATATGCATTTTTGACGTAATTATACGTGTTTGCAAACATTTCAACATCTCAAATATTTATGAAAACCTTCATTCATTAAAATTAAAATAATATAGAATGGATGTTTTTGGAGGGTTCACCCACACTTTAATTTCAGTGATGAGAATATCAAGCAGATTACTGCAGACAATGACAAGGAAGCACGTGTGGAAAAGGCCAAAGAGAATAAATAGTCTAGAAAGAGCAGAGGTTGGTAAGGATTGATTGTCTTGAATACCAAGGTAACAGGAAGTATTCACCTCCTCCCTTGGCTGCCTCAAAGATATCAGGCTGAGCCCCCAGAACTTGGGGAAAGGAGAAGGCACAAGAGTGAGTCCTAAGAGCAGGGTTTGATGGCATGGCCCAGGGAAGAAGAGGTTGCCTGTGAAGAATGTCTTGTACCATGAAGGATGATAAGCTTTAATAATAATATCTCATGTGCTATTTAATGATTCTCAACTTTAGTAATAACCTGTAACCTGTTAGAATTATATTAGTTGGATTATAGTGTCCATATTCAGGGCGAGGTAACATAGAAAAAAGCCAAATGTTATAGGCATGAGGGTGACATGTTCAGTAGGGAGTGTTGAAGAGCTAGGAATGAGGGTTGCCTGGGTGGCTCAGTCAGTTGAGGGTCCGACTCTTGATCTCGGCTCAGGTCTTGATCTCAGGGTTCTGAGTTCAAGAGTTCAAGCCCCATGTTGGGCTCTCTGCTGGGCATGGAACCTACTTTAAAAAAAAAAAAGCTGGAAATAAGAGGGAGAGTTGACCCCTAGGAGAAAATATACTCCCCACATACTTCCAGGAATCACTGATAACACTAAGAACAAAACTGGATTTCCTACCATAATGTATTATGGAGGATTAGAGTAGTTTATTCAGATGTTAATTGAAAGCGTGGCCTCCAAGGCTAGAAAATTTAGAGACATGGTTCCAGAACCATGCAGAGGTTCTTTTATGACCAGAGGTGTGTATATACCACACCTTGTTCTCTCTGATTGGGGCTGGGAGATGAGGGAGAAGGATAACAGATGAAGAGACATGCCTGGCTGGTATGGAGGTCACAACTTCCAAATAAATGGGTTTATCTGTGAAGCTGAGTTCTAACTATCCTTGGTATCTTGAATTCTCCATCCTACATCTAGCTAGCTCTCCAAAGGTCAATTCTCAGGCTATAATGAATTAATTTCTTACATCTTAAAGATTTATGTGTAAGTTTATTATATAGGGTAGGTCATAAGTGAAAGAATTATGGAGTAGACTATTTGGGAAGTTGCACTCTCAAGGCCATAGATTAAAAAGGTGACATTTTCTACATCTGGGTGTTGTTCTGCTCAGAACAGTGTCCAATGCAGGTACTTCTTTATTTTAATAAGACCTTAGAGTTTGTTATAAAAATATCTCATTAAAGTTACTCTCATGGCCTTTCCTTTTTCCACTACAAATGCAATTTAAATGTCTGGTGAGCTTCCTATTGGGGAAGAATATTCATAAAATTCCAGAAGGCAGAGTATCTGGAATTTCCAACTCAAGATTTAAATTGTGAAAAAAAAATATAAATTGTAAATGCACATGAAAGAGGGAGAACTTACAGAAGGATGGTGTTAAAAGACTGAGGCACAAATTTTCAAGGAAGTCCCATGGCCATCAAACCATCTCCAAGTCTACCTAGCTGTTTCGTCTGTCCCAGATCAGAAAACAGAAACTCTAAGCTGGCAGCTACTGAGTCCACCAGGACATCCCACCCAAGGAAGATGGTGTAGTTGTGTGGCACAGAATGAAATGCTCTTTATGCCTTGTCTTCCCCAACCTTGGACAGCCTGGGGGCACTGCTACTAGAAGGTCAGCGGGCATCTCTTCCCAAATACAGGCAAACATCTTCCGATCAGACAAGAAGTATTCAAGGGAAAATAGAAATAAAGAGAAACACAGAGATTCATCATAACAAAACAACAGATGAATATTTAAACTAATTTAAGTATGACCAATGAGCTGCATAAACTGTATCATTAATCACTCTGGCACACACGAGCATGCTTTCTGGGCTAAAAATTATGCCATTAAAATTCAGTAAAACTCAGTCACAGTGCATCTCTCTCTACTGATTGGGGTTAATGTTGATGAGTCCCAAGTTTATGATGTATGGCCTGCATTCCTTGAGAAACTTTTGTTTCCTCTCTTCATCTTCGGGTCGGGAAAAGGAGATCTGGGGAATGGGTCATTCTGGAGGAACTGTGGAGTTGAGCTGTAACTGGGGCATCTTGTCTCAGCCTTCTCACCCCTGACAGCAGCAGTGTGGCAGCGCTGTGTGTGATGGGGGGGCGGGGACGGGATGCTACAAGCGACGCTTATGCAAGTCACTGGACACAACGGTCTTCATCTATGACTGCTTGTGGGTTATGTGGAGCTGCTGCCTAAGCAGGAGCCCCACTTCAGGATGATGTTTTAGGTTCATTTTTCAAGCATGAAGAAGCTGTCCTGACAACAGGGCTTTCCAGGCTCTGTTCCCATCATTGTTTCCATCACACTGATGAGCTGGCAGAGAGTGTGGCCAAGAGTGACGGTAGGCACAGGGGGTCGGGTCAGGGAGATGAGAGCATTAGGCAGCCATTCTCAGACTTCATGAGAAAAAGACGAAAAGCTCTGTGAGCAGTAATAAGAGATAGGAAAAAAAAAAACAACGGACATGCCAGGATGGCCCAGGCAGAAACAACATGGGGCACACCAAGAGGGCCACATGTTCTCACCGCCACAGTCTCCAAGGCAGAAGCAATGCTAGACATCCCTGAAGGATTCTTGCCTATAATTCTATCTAGTTAGTTAAATTTTATTCGTATTTAGAGCATGTGCTCCATCATTTTATTTATTTTTTATTTTTTAAAAAGATTTTATTTATTTGAGAGAGAGAGAGAGATTGAGAGCATGAGCAGGGGGAGGGGCAGAGGGAGGAGAGTGACAAGAAGACTCCCCGCTGAGCAGGGAGCCCAATGCAGGGCATGATACCAGCACCCCAAGATCATGACCTGAGCTGGAGTCAGAAGCCCAACCGACTAAACCACCCAGGCTGTGCTCCATCATTTAAAAAAAAAAACCTCCTTCGTTGTCATCATGAAGCTCTGATGTAACGAACACTCAGGACAAGTTTCTAAGTAATACTTGGATCAGGTTGGGGCAGAGGTACTTGAAGCAGGAAGGAAAGAGAGTACCCAGGGCAATGTGTAGCAATGGGAAAGACCTGGGGGAAGAGGAAGCAAGGCAAGGCAGCCACAATGTTCTCTTCATGCAAGCTGACCCTTCCCACCCACAAAGGAGATGGAGGCAGTGAAGTATGGGAGAAAGCCAGACCAGGAATACCATGTCTGATTCTCTTTCTCACCCCACCTCCACCCCCGTCCTCCCGGCCTAACTCTGTATGGCTTTGGGCTAATTGCCTGGGTCTTTGGGGGCACTGAGTGAGGTGAACTGTCTGTGAGCCACCTACAGCATGGGCATTGGGCTGTTCCCCTGTCTGTATTCTCTAGTCTAAACCCTGAGAAATGCTCACACTGACTTCTTGGCTCACCACCATGTCCCAGGGCTAGCTCATTTTCTGGCATCTCGGAATGCTCAACAATATTCGTTCCATTGAACAAAAAGGAGGTCCTTGGTTCTTTGCAAGCCAGGTGGTGTTCCCTCTGTCACTGGACTCCTGGAAACCCCTCTCATCTTTCAGGACTTGGGGTTGGGGACACCACTTCTAGAAAGCCATCCGTGATGCCTCCCCACTCAGATGGACTGCCATGGTCTACTCGGGGCGCCCTGTACTGACTTCCGGCATAGCAGCATTTCACGATATATTTTACTTATTATTTACAAGACTGTCTCTTCCTGCGACACCCTTTGGGGGTCGAAAGCATGTCTTGTTCTTTTATGTCCCTAATACCTAGCTGAAGTTGACTCGCTGGTGCATAATAGATGTTTCTTGCGTATTTGATGAATTTCATTGAGTTGACTAGATGGGAGACTAAGTCTAAAAAAGCAAACAACAAAAAAGCCATCCTGCCCTAATTCTGAAACTGCTTGTCCAACCATCTTGGCACTATTTCCTTCCTGGCTTTATTGTTAGAAATTCAACAGTCTGCAGAAAACAGGTAACTAAAACAGGTGCTACTTGAAGATGCGATGCATGTCCTGCTTCACGTGGGCACAGGGTCGAGAAGACATACAAGAAATTATTCAATAACCAATTCAGCGATCGACGGTCTCGGTGCAGAGTGGCATCTGTTCCTAGGAGTTTCCTGAGATTTACCCCCATCCCAGTATTTGACCTTTTCAGTGTTTCTTTAATTATGGCAGAAATCAGTCCTGCTGGGTTCCTTTTTCACGCTCACCTCAGGAGACAGATACATTGTGTGTTTCAACAAAGTTGTTTGAAGAAAGATAATTAAAGGTGTTTATTGTAAAAAAGAAAAATATAGCTGCTTTGGCTTAAGCCAGATTCCATGGTTTTAAGGCAGATAATAAATATATCGAAGGAAAAAAAATACCGTTTTACTAAAACGGTGGGGTATATAATCATAAAACTCCTGCTCTAATCACTTAGTCCTTCCAAAGCAACAAATGACGAATGAATAAAAATAACTCAGTGCCTTTAACTAGTGTATTTCTTAACTAAAAATGATATGAATTCTCAGGCAAAGAGAATTTATCAGTAGTAAAAATCCAAAAGTTCAGTCATTTACTTCACAAATCATAACTTGAACTCCCCCCCTTATATGTTTTGGGGAGAATATGCCTGCCTAGACCTCATAGATAGAGAGTTAAAAAAAATGTAGACAATCTGAGACTAGTGATAAAAGTAGGATGAACGGCTATTCCTTTTTGTTTTGGTTTGGTTTTGGTTAAAAAAAAATGTGACCACCAGGTCATAACCCTGAGTATGTACAGGATACAGAAATTTCTTTTCATTGGTTTAGCATGAAGGTTAAAGAAGAACAAAAGTAACCCCTGCCTTCAAGAGGTGTATTATCCAGGGTGGAAAGTGGACAGATAAACTACTAATTATAGCATAAATCTCAGTCACATGGCAGCTGAGGGTGAGGCGATACCCTGTGGTTTTTGGTTGTTTAGAGAAGCCAGTCAAGAATACTCAGAATGAGGTAGATCAAAGTTAGGTGTTGACGGCACAAATGTTAAGATTGAAAAAAGTAAGACTTCAGGAGTCAAGAAGAGGAAGCAACAAGGTTCCACACCAGCAGGTGGGAAAGCTGCGGGCCTGTGGGAATGATACTGGATGATCCAATTCCAGGGTCCCTGAAAAGTGAGAATTCCTCACGTGATGCTGGAAGATGCATTTTGAGGAAGCTAGAAGGCAGCCAGGGGTGATCTGGGGCCACATCCAGGAGGAATATGAATGCCACACTAAAGAAAAGGCCTCTGCAATTCTTTGGAAAATATTTTCACTCCACTAGCCATTACATGCACTGACATACTACGTCCAGAAAGATTCCCAGCCTAGCTCTGTTGCAGATGGAGCTAGGCCAGGGAGAAGGCATGGAGGAGGGCCAAGAGAGAAACAGATACTTGCCACCAAAACAATGCTGAAGATTTCAAATAGTGATTTCATAAAACCCTAAGGTTGCTGTGACCTTGGGTTCACTGGTCTTCACATTTCTGGGAGGCCTGGACCATTTTAGAGGAAAATGACCCTGTGACCCATCTTCCCTGAAGACTTTTCACTTCAGGAAAATGAGCTAAACAAACAAACTCTTTGTGATGCTGTTTTGCAGTGAGAGTCAAACTCTCTACATGGCACAAATGAAAGTAGGGGGCACACATTTGTGTGACAAAGGTCTGGGTTGTAAACCGCTGTGGAGGATGATCCTGGATACTGGAAGCCATTGATCTTGGTCCCCTTCTATATTGAGTGACATGATGCCCCAGCTCTCCCCTCCCCGTGCAGCCTGAATGCCCAGCATAGTCTCAACTACAACTTCAATTCCTCAAACCCTCGTGTTTTCTTGGTTTTCATTTTATTCCTTGTTTCACATGACTCTAGCTCCTTGTGTGATTTTTTCCCCCTTAGTTGCTAGTACTTGGTTCTTAAATATATTTTTTGGAAACTCGACCAACAACATGCTTACATTTACTGTCATCCTTTAGAAATGAATTTTCTGCCCCCTAGCACAGATAATCATTCGATTCTATCTTACAACCATAAATATTACAAATAAATAAACTGACATTAAGAAATTATGGGAACTTGACCATTACTATCATCAGCCCATATTTACAGAGTCTTCATAAACTACCTGGTACCAACAGCTCAATAAATCAATAGTTAGCCACAGTTGCAATTAGACCTTGGGTCTCTTGTAGATATTCATAAAGCCTCCGAGATTAGATATGAGATTGGTGTCAGAAATTGCAGGTACCAATCATATTATTTTTCACAATATGATGAAAAACATGGTTTCTAGGGAGCAGCATGAGCTCCTGGGATGCTCTGAGAGAGGTCTTGGGATCTGTGTGCCTCTGCGAATGCTTTTCTCCATCTTTCCAGGGAATTTTAACAGGAAGCATTTGTGTCCTATGAAATCTTGCACAGGAAGATTAAAAACGTCAATCACTGCCTTTCACAAAAACAAAAAACCTTGGGCACTAGAACTGTGGGTTAGCAAACCCTATTTTGACCAGGCATTCTATTACCTGTTCTGAAGCAACATTTTTCACAAGTCGGATGTCGATTTGGAAGGGGGTAAATGGACTACAACTATGTCATTCACCAGCCTGCACTCTACCACTGTCCGTTTCTAAATCAGCCTAACATACATGGGCATTTCTTATTAACCTCCATGGTGGGAGGCCTCGACGATGCTTTTCCGACTGAGTAGTGTTGCAACGGCTTTAGAATCTAAACTAGTTTAGATTAACTAGTTTAGATACTAGTTATGAGCTAGACACTAGTTAAATTCTAGTTTTAGTTTAGATTCTAAAAACTAGAACATGGGTACAAAACAGATTTGAGTCAAGTTTGACAGTTTGTGAAACCAACCTAAAATCCCACTTTAATTCATATTGTTAATATTCTTTTAATACTATCTCTTTAGTTACTATCAATTTTTGTCATAAGCGGCCTTCTAATTTAATAGAAATGAAAACATTTTAACAACCCCAAGAATTTTTATTACCTCCATTATACTTGCTTCAATTCGAATTATTTGCTAAAATGGAGTTTCTTTGTTTATCAAATGAACTGTGATAACAGCAATTAGTTTCATAACACCCTGATAGATTTTGGAAAGGAGTTCATTGTTTAGGGAAATGTTCATTTTCCTTCTGTACATTTCTGGGGCCAAGTCAGGCAACCGTAGGAAGATGAGAAGATAGACAGTGGGTTCGAGGGAGGACTGCGCCCAATGAACATTGCTAGCGTAATTTATTCTGGTCTAGCAAGAGATCTTGTGTTTTGTGTCTAGACATCATTACAAAGCATGATAGATGGATTGGGTTTGAGGAAATATCTGTCCTGAATATTTCTCTTCAAAATCCAGAAATGAATAAGCCTTTTCTTTTTTTGAGCCTTTGGAAAGGGGATCACTACCCTGGTGATCTATGACTCAAGAAGACTGAATAACTAGACAGATCTGTGGAAGAAGTAGAAGGAAGGATATTTCAGAAGAACTCCTCTTCTTGGAAGTCTCCCTTGTAAATGCCATAACTTAGCACCTAAGATTATTTGAAAACCTATGGGATTAGGGAGAAGATACCTTCTTACTTGACAACGAGAAATTTCCCTACAATACATCAAAATGTTAGCTGGGTACTCTGATGATGGGAACTTTTTCCTTCTTTACACGTCTCTGCTTCTTCCAGAATTTTTACAATGAGCACGCATGACTTTTATAATCAGAAAAAAGATGTTCCCTTTGAGCACGCTATTTCTCTTGTGAAGCCTTGGGACTCTGCTGTTCTCTTTCATCTCGGCACCTCTGCCTCTCTTCAAGTGCTTTTCAGACATGCACAGTTCGATGTGAGCACTCACTCCTAAAGAGTCATCATGTGAACCAAGCTGGCTTCCCGGAGGCCTCTGAGTGACTTCGGAGTTGAGAGATAGCTGTGGGTGGCCACAGCAGGGAGGGACACACTCAGAAAGGCCATGGTGGAGTCATCAGAATAGTTCAGGCAATCACAAATCCAGCTCCAGGGCTGGCACGAGGGGGCACAGGTGTCATGACCAACACCATCTCTGGGCAGAGGTCTGGGGTTCGCAGTAGAATCAGACCCTGCCTTGGGAGGATACAAGGCCACACGTTTCCTCTGTAGATGACATGCGGATGTGCTGGTAGGTGCAAGAGACTGGACCTCTTCATTCAAAACTGGTGCCCGAATCACAGGCGCGTGTGCTTTATACGTTTGGAGACAAAAGTAAATGGAACTGTACAGCTCGGTCACAGTCACAGGGCTTGTCAATTTTCTGGGCTTCAAAAAAAAAATTCTTGTAAATGTCGTTGTAAAGGAAGAATGAATTCTGAAGCAGATGGACCCTTTCATTAGGCTCTGACACCATGTTTTTGGATAAAATTAGTTGGTGAATTGGAAAAGATTAGGGTTTGAGATCCTAAAATACTGAAAATATGTATCCTAATCCATCAAATCTACAAAATAGTGTTGAAATCTCCCACCTGGAAACTTTCATTTTGAAAGCTGCTTATTAATCTCTGTGTATTCTAGATAGAAAACCTGGGGAGTGGGGGAGGGAATCAACTTTCCTATTGGCATTAAGGCAAAATACGTGCAGAAATATCTGTCTCTGAAGTGAAGCACCCATTGGAGGATGAAAGAGGCATGTGCTCGGATCTGGGGATGTTTTAGGGAAGCTTGAAGTGGGGTTCTAAAATTTTCAGGTCAGTTAGCATGTTGGCTCCGAATAAAGTGATGCTAAATAGTGTGGAGGCTCAAAATCACGTGGGGTATCTGACCTGTGACAACACGCAGAGACCAGCAGCAGCAGAAAGGCACGTGCGCTGTGACCCTGGGCTTCATGAATGCCCTCCCGGCTTGGGTGTTCCTTACCAGGAACAGCTTCTCTGTCCTAGGGTTTGTGAGCAGTGAGCTGTTTGCTCTGTTTGTGGAGTTGCATGTTGAATGCAACACAAAAGAGCCCTAGGAAACCAGGGAAACCAGTGCAGCCAAGACCTCAGCTCTGACACATTCGATAGACTAAAAATTCCATGAAAGCTCTTTAACCACCAAGAACAAGGCTGCTATTTGCATGGATTTTTAGAAAAATAAATACTATCCGATGTTCTATAAATTAAGGAGGTAGAAGTGTGGATTTCCTTTATGCTAATGTCCAGGGATTTTCTATCAAGCAGCCATGGACAATGCTGTTATAAATAAAGTGCTCACTCCCAGGGGAAAAAAAAAAAAATGCTGCCTTGGACCATAAAAACTCCAGGGTGTGCTTGTGGGGCTCGATAATAATGACAGGATGTGCTAACATTCTTCTCACAAGAACTTCACATTAACAAAAAAACAAAAACAAAAAAACCAAACAAATCGAAAAAACAACACGAACTTTCTCTAATTTTCTCTCTTCAAACTTTCTCTCAGTTGGGCTTCCTTCAATTAAGGCAGCAGGCTTCAGACTGTGGTCTGCCCTAATTCTTGCATGGTGCTGCAGTCCACCATCAGCTGGTATTTCCAGGTTTGTTCCACCAGAGTGTTTGCCTTCTTTTAACCTGGAGCTTTTCCTTCTTTCATTAGGATCTCTGTTGAGATCGCTAAACTGTGGGGAATGGGTTTCACTAATAGGTTTCTTTTTTTTTTTTTTTAAAGAGAGAGAATGAGAGAGAGACAGCACATGAGAGGGGGGAGGGTCAGAGGGAGAAGCAGACTCCCCGCCGAGCAGGGAGCCCGATGCGGGACTCGATCCCGGGACTCCAGGATCATGACCTGAGCCGAAGGCAGTCGCTTAACCAACTGAGCCACCCAGGCGCCCCCACTAATAGGTTTCAAAAGCGCTCCTGGATCCCTTCATAGCCACAAGGGGCAGTGGGCGACTCATGGTGGCAAAGATGGCCGAGCCTACGTCTTGGTAACATTTGAGGAGTGGCAGAACTGCCTTCCTGGGCTGAGGTTTTCTGTTTTATCGGTAGAGTCTGATGTGTGGATTTAGGGAAATTGACCCAAGTTATGGTGAAATGGTGATTTGGATCTCTGCCAGATATCTAGCAAATAACTACAATAAAGAACAAGAGATTTCATTCCTCAAATGCCCTTTCTCAGTGGATCCATGTGGGATGTTTTGTGGTGGCCGCTGCTGTTACGTGAGGTGAAATTATATTCCATTCTTAAGCTTATTACAAAGACAACATCAAAGAAAGGTGGAATTCTTTCATATTTACTTCTATTTCTTTTTTAAAATGCATGTTCCAAGTATCAAAGTTTAAAATGTGGTACTATTGGGCAGTCCCTGGCTAGCGAATGGGTTCTGTTGCAAATTTTCACGTGTGAGCTTGCTGCTTGCAATTCAGAGCCCATTTTCCCATAAATGCTATAGTGACTGAGTTCCAAATGAGGACTTTAATACCAACTGGGAGAAAATGAAATAATTCGTGCAGAGGATTCAGCATTGCAATCATTCAGGAGCATTGCATTATTATGTATATTTCTGAGTATTAACATATATGGTTCAAAAACTAAACTACTCTGCACCTTCTGCTATTTCGCTTCCATGATCATGGTCCTTTACTTTGCAGCTGGAAATAAACCACATGGGTCCATTTTACTCATGATGTTATTTAACTTTATCACAAATAATACTATATATATAAATAACTGAATATATATGCCTCTGCATCAGACACTACATGTGTACCTAACCAATAGCTAGTCTCACATTTTCCTTTACCGTAGAGCCTATAAGCCACGGATACAAATAGATTAAGGCAATTAGAGAGATTCTATTGCTCATGCCAATAATTGCTTAGGGATTAGCATATGATTCAATGATTCAATTCTGGTCAATGATACACAAGTGGAGGTCCAGTTAATAATTTATAAGACAGTGTTTTTTTTTTCTTCAAACATAGAAATAAAATACAGTAATAATCTCTTTCTGCGGGATGTTGCCTCTCTATGTGCAATCCCTAAAACTGTGGCAGCCACTTTGTAAGAATGGAGGGTGGGGTTAGTGCCTAGTAGGTATTGAAGGAATATACTCTGAGCGCAAGATTCTCTACTTCTTGAAATATAATGACAGTTAATACCTCTATCCATTTAAGTTCTTGCACTGTGGATATACTGGGCATTCACTGTTGACAGGACATAATCTGCTTACTTAGAGCTTTAGTGATAATTCAGTTCCACTATTTATTCTGCATGGAGGAAAATCCTTGAAACCAGCACACTGGAACAATACTCTCTTACCTTGAATAAGGTCAGTTTGAGAATGAGTTTCTATTGTCAGCATGTTGGGATGAAGGTGGAAAAAAAGGAAAGTACATTTCACAATCCTCCTGGATTGAATCTATACCACATACTTTCATCGTTGTAAAAACTCCCAGAGTATCAGCTTTATGTTCCTTTAGCTCATCACTCATACATAATAAGAGCAAAACTATAATGAGGTACCATTTTCTTCTTAAGCACGTTGTCAAAGAGAAGCATGATGGGACACTCTGTTGGTGAGCGTGTGGGAAAACAGCCATTGTTATAATTCACTTGCGGGAGGCTAAAGGTATGATTTTCTCAAGGGCATTTTGTAAAAATCTTAAAAAATTAAAATATTTCTTCACTTAAACCCAGAAAGTCCACTTCCAGGAATGTTTCCTACAGATAGGTTCTACACATCCACAAAGTATGGATAAGGATATTATTGTAGTATTATGTATAATGGTAAAGGAGTCACTTATGATACTCTGATATTTAAAGATAAAATTACTTTTATCTTTGGAAGTTAGAGATCAGGAACTTGAAATCCATGAAAGAAAATAAAAGCTTAATTAATTCTTGAAACCTAAATAGAGTAATGAGTGTGAATATTTTATTCTCCTGTTCATTATCAGTGTGACACACTTCACTAGGCAACTATGAATTCATTTACTAGGTTTGGTTTTGTTTTTTCAGAAAATAGACTTCAATTATTTAAAGATGGTATAACCACTTTCCATTTCTGGTATTATGACAGAGTAGGAGTTCTGAAAATCTCCAAAATAATTCCTATAAATGCTGCATAAAATAGAACAAGTTTCCTTTTAATGCACAGCTGAGCAGTTGAGAAAGTAAGCAAAACCCCAATGGCATCAAAGGGAGTGTGGAATAAAGATCATAGTGTTGAGCAGGCACTTCCCTGGGGTCATATCCTTATCTTGGAAAACGAGAACACAGAGTGTGCATAGCCCTCCAGGGACAGGGAAATGCGTTGGGCTCCCATAGGGTGAAGTGCTGGAATCTAGAAGCTGCACAGAGCTGAGACCCCTCAAGGCTCTATCTCCAATCATAGGCCCGGCTAGGAAACACACCTGACGGCTAGGCACAGAAAATGGTGATGAGTCATCTGTCTTAGCCAGGATACCAGATTACCAAACAAACTTTCTTCTGAAAATTCATGATCACAAGCCTACCCTCACATAGGTCTATAGTTTGAATTTCCATTATTTGAGTATCCAGGGAATGCCAAGCCAAGAAATATACATAAAGTTGCCTGAGACTATGTATCAAGGCACCTAGCAGAAGCAAACTCAAATCTCAGGACAAATCAGCATCAGTCCAACAGGATATCTGCTCCAGAAATTGCAAACTATAAAGAATAAAGCAAAGGATAACCAAAATTTACAAAACAGAAAGAAGTAAGTCATTGTGAAAAGTGTCAGAAAAAAAAAAAGCCCTACACCTTCAAGATAACAGAGTAAGCAACACATAAAACAAATGTATTTATATGACTTATAAGATACATAACAAGAATTTGAAAACATGAGAAAAGAACAAAATACCATCTAGAAAGTTGGAGAGATTTAAAATGAACCAAAAGGAAATTCTAGAAATAAAAAGTATAATCAGTAATAGCCCAAACCTTGAAACTGGACATACGAATGGTTATGTATTTATACAATAGAATACTCTACAGCAATAAAAATAAATGGACAAAACTACACACAACTTGAATGAATCTCAGAAACATGTTGAGTGAAAGAAGCTGGACACAAAGAATTCATACTACATGCTTTTACATATCACAGTGTCTATTTCAAAAAACACATCAAAGCCACTGATTTATATATTTTAAATTGGTGAATTATATAATATGTGAATTGTATCTCAATAAAACCATCAAAAATGCATTTTGATACACTAGCAATAATTAGAAAATGTAATTCATTAAAAGATATTTACAGAAAAACAGACACTACTTGCAATTACAAGATGTGCAAGAATTTCAGCTAGAAACTTTAAGAACTTTATTAAAAATCAGCAAGATGGGGAGACTTACTCTATCAGAGACCAAGTGCCATTAGAAAGATGTATCAATACAGAATGAGATTTGTGCAGCCTTGACAATATGACCAAGGGAACAACACAGAGAGTCCCAAAAGAGACCCTTGTATGTACAAAAATTTGATGTACATTGATAATGGGGGAGGCTATGCATGTGTGGGGGCAGAGGACATACAGATCTCTGCACCTTCTGCTCAACTTTGCTGTGAACCTAAAAATTCTCTAAACAATAAAGTCTAAAAAAAAAAAAACTTGATGTATGACAATGGTGGTTTTGTAGGTCAGTAGAAAAGGATGGGGTTTTTTTTGCCCATTATGATGATGGAAAATTTCATTACTTATATGTCAAAAATAAGAAATTGGATCTTTATCTTGTACCGTATCAAAAACAACTTCCATATATACTAATGGCCTAAATATAGAAAAAAAAGTTTAAACTTCCAGAAGAATAAAAAAAGACATTATCTCTATGGCATGAAGCACAAAAGAGAAAATGTTTATGACACAAAATAGAAACTAAAAAAAATTGAGAAATTCTACTGTGTTCAAACCAAAATCTGTGCATCAAAATATATCATAATCCAAATGAGAATACAAAAGTAAGACTAGGAAATGATCACTGCAATGTATACAAGTGTTAATATCTCATCAATATAAATCAGTATAACTGTCAAAGATATAAACAGACAACTAATATTGAAGAAGCATGAAAATATGCTCAATCTCACCACTAATCAGGAAAATTCAAATTAAATTAGTTTACCCTCATCAGTTTATATGATCAAATTGGTAAAGGTAAATTTGCCCATCCTAACTGTTATGAAGCAAGCTGAGTCAAAATAACCTTGAGAAATTACTTGGGAGTATAAATTGGTAGAATGATTTGGGAATATCTAACAAAAGGTTTAAAACCCTGTAATTTCACTCTGAGATATAGTTACCTTAGAGAAACCTGCATTTAGCCACACAGAAGCAGTAAATTAATTCTCAGAAGAGTAATATTTGCAATAATAAAAAACTAGGAGCAATCTAAATTTTCATGAAAGAATGTATAAATAATTGTAGTATAGTCATGTGAATGGAATACCATTAAACAGAAAAAAGGAATGAAATAAGATGCTTACATCAATATAAATAACTCATTGAAACATAATATTGAATGAAAAAGCAAGTTGGTAAAAAGATATATGTGATACGATGGTATTTATTTAAAGTTTAAAATATGCAACACGCACACCTGCACATACATACACACACAGGCAGTCTTTGCTTTGCATAGTTCTGATATGCAACAAATTCCTGTTACTCTGGTTCAGTTGCTATCAGTTCAATATTCCAGTCTCCCAACATTATTCAAATTTCAGTTACCATGGTATATAAAGTGTGAGTATGTAACTGCATTAGGTACAAGTTTCTTTATCTAAGATGCATAATGTTCAAGTTTCACTGCTGCCTCTTCTGTTCACAAACACCTCATGAATGACAGGTGTGCACCATGATCACTGAGCAATCCTGGCACTTCTTCCAAAGTCTGTTGATGCTGGGTCACTGCACATCCGTTGTTCTTTTCACACACAGACAGCAAAACATGCAGCTGTGTGGCCTCCTTGTCCCCCGGTGATAAACCTAGGGCAAAATTTTGCAAGATGGATGCTGGAGAGGGGGATTTGGTCAACAAAACTGGAAGTGACCAAGGAACTGAAGAAGTGGTAACGCTGGAAATGAAATCTGAATTGAACACAAATGGAGGTATAGAGGGAATGACTGATGGTGCCATGGTCTGAGAGACTCCAGCTGTGCAGCCAGAAGAACTTCGTGAAGCAAACAGCCACATAGATAAGGAAGTGGTTGTGACCAAAAAAAAAAAAAAAGATGGAGATGTTTCAGAGGAAGTGACGCTAGCAGAAACATTCGCATTAAAGCAACTGTCCGAGATATTTCATGACATAGAAAGAACAAAGGTTAAATGTTGGAAGCTGATTCAAACTCAGAAAGGAGTTTGACTGGAAAAAAATGTCTTGCTCCATATCCTAAGTTGTATAGTGAGAAGAAAGGAAGCACTGTTTGAACTACTCCTGATGGGTTTTTGTTACAAAGAAATAACACACTTTCATCTGCAAGTGTCTAATGCTTTCAGTCACAGCATACTGAATAAATACTAGTTTTATCAATTTTTTTCTTCTACGTTCATCACTGACAGTAAGAGTTTTAAAATATTTTAAATTTTTTGACAAAAATTCTTCAAGGTTTTGGAACAACTATAGTATCTGCCATTGATTATAAATACTGCCTTGAATGGTTTCAGCTTACACATCTGTTTTTATGTCCCACCGCTGTACAAAGGGAAGACTGCCCATAGACACATCTATGTGATAGATATAAGATGCAAATATGGAAGTGAATGATAAATAACAAGTTCAGCCTATTACAGTCCCTTTGGAACATATGGAAGAGGAAATCTGGTAACAGACCCACAGGGAACTTCAACCATATTTGTAATGTTTTAAATATTTTATCTCACAGTGGCTATCTGAAAATTATTTGATTACTGTATGCCTTTCTGAAGTCTGAAATCTTTTATTAGAAGAAAAAGAAATAACCATGTCACAGAAGAAGAATGCTTTCCTAGAAAATAAAAGCGATAAAAGGAACCCTGGAAAATATAACTAGTCCCTTGACTTGGGTTGTCAGTCCTACAAATGCAGTGCGAAGTCTTTAAGGAAAAATAGGAGTTTCTAGAAAGTTTGCTGTTTCTTTGATTATAAGTTGCTAATACATAGTGAGGAAATAAAACTGTACATGCTCACCTAACCCCTTCTATCCAATTTACAGGCTTTTACATGATTTCAAGAACTAACTCTCTGGTTGAACTCAGAAGCACTCTGAAAGCACATCAGATTTTATGGTCGTTAAGATGTTTGCCATGAAGAAATGCCCTATGAGGGCAGTAGAAAGATGTTCATACCCCGTTTCTAGGTCACGAGAATGTTATAAAGGAATCTCAGACATGAGAACCAAAACATGCCTTTGTGCTTTAAAACTTCTCAATTTATGCACTAAGAGGGGCAAGTTCCCATTATTCTGAGGAGCATTTCAGCATGGTTCTTTTCTTATGAATCTAGTAAAACAGGTTGTTGGATATGGTATTAGCTTCCTATTGCTACTGTAACAAATTACCACCAACTCAGTGCCTTAAAACAATATGATTTTATTACTTACAGTTCTGTGAGTCAGAAGTCTCACATGGGTCTCACGGGGCTCAAATCATGGGTGTCGGCAACACTGCATTGCTTTCTGGAGGCTCTCAGGGAGAATAATTTCCTTGCCTCTTCTACCTTCTAGAATTCCTTGCATTCCCTGGCTCATGGCTCCTTGCCTCCATGTTCAAAGCCAGCAAGAGTTAAATGGAGTCTTCATATCACATCCTCTTCTCTTTGGTCTCCCTCTTCTACTTTTAAGTACCCATGAGATTAGATTGGACCTGCTCAGGTAATCCAGGATAATCTTCCCATTTGAAGATTTCTAACAATCATATCTGCAAACTCCCTTTTACCACAGAAGGTAACCTATTCACAGGTTCTGAAGATTAGGGTGTGGACCTCTTTGGGTGGGGGTGGCATTATTCTTCCTACCACAGGTATGTTCTTGTTTCAGCTGCTGTGCAGGAATTCAAAACCCCAGCACAAGACCCAGACATTTTATGGTATCGTGGACTTAATGGATGAGTGTAGAATGCAAGTAAACCCAGGGCTGGAGATCACTCTTACAAATAGTCTTGGGAGTTTTGAGTGATGATACAAAGGAAGCCAGAATCTTACCCTCAAACAGACTATCCGAAGCAGTACAATCACTATTAGCACATTCCTACCACTGATGTAATCAGCCCTAGAGCACAAACTCAGTCAAGTTTCACAGTCAGTTCTTACGGTGCTTAGTCTATATTGGGGGGATAGATGAACTTCCTGTGTTACTAAAGCCAGTCACAAATCTACATTCCCAGAGATTTGGTGGGAGGTTTCATTTTCACATTTCGATACTATTTTCAGCCGTAAGTACACACAAATCTAGAGTTTCAGGGCTTTAGATGTGGTCTAGTTTATAATGAGACATTATTTCTATGTTGTCAATGTATAAGACTGCTTACAATGGAGAATATCATACTTTCTCCATAAGCAGCACAACTTATTTGTCTGAACTTTAAAGAATATGATATTTCACCTCTGGTGGACTATTGAGGCAATTGAAGTAATCCCCCAAGTCCAATGAAAAAGCCCTATATTTTCTGAATTTGCTTTGTTTTGTTGAAAGCACTTAGATGTCTTTTGAAACATATGTTTACTTAATAGAAGACATCAGTAAACTCATAAAAGAAAGAGATTAAATAATGAAATGTATACAGCACGTGTATTGCATGTCTTTGCTACCATCAATGCTGCAAGAGCCTCTGAATCATTTAGCTCTCCGTCTTTTCCAAATAAGTGCTTCTGTAAAAACTGCTCTCAGAAATGACCTTTCCTTCTGTTTATATAAGGCAAATCAGAGGTGCAGATGAGTCTTCATAAACATGTGAGCCAGAGACGTAAAAGCTTAAGAAATATTTGCTGGAATGTTCTATATATTCTTATGAGAAAAGGATCTGGTGCTCAGCGAAGCTTAGCCCTGACTTGAATGTACAAATTACTGTGAACATCTACTCAAAAATTGAGAGAAATTATTTGAATTGCCCACTTACATGAAATAACAGAATGTGAATTAAAGATTTCTCCCATCAATTCTTTTTCTTTTTCCTCTGAGCACATGTTAAAACAAATAAACCAAAGACAAAAAATAGAAATCTTCAGCATTAGCCACCTGGTATCAAATCTATAAGCCTAATTCAGGCCTTCCCCTCCCCCCCTCCTCTGGAACATACAAGTTCCTCTTAAGCTAATTGGCATAAAGCGGAATTTTTTGTTTCCTGTATGTTGTTTGGCTCTGTCAGTATCATTACTTTCAGATGTTGATAACACTATTCTGTGCCTGGGCTTGTGCTTTCATGAGCTTTTGTGTTCAGAATGGGTGATTTAGGTAAAATGGATCTGTGGAGATTTGTTAGTAATATGTACATCTTTCTGTATTCCAAATTGTGTTCGTTTTTTCCCAAGATCACAAATGTGTGTAGAATTTTTAAAAGTCATAGACACCGAGTCAGACTATTGAGAGCAAGGGTTTCCTAGGAGATCATGGAGCCCAGGAGAAACACCTTTACAGAATTATACCAAATCACAGTGCCTTACGTTGTAAACCATTTTAGGGAACAACTGAATCAAAACAAAGGTCTCTTAAGTAACTAAGCAAGAATCCTTCTAAAACATGCTGGACCACTGAAGCAGAACCCTCAGAAGCTTATTGGCTTGTTCAGATCAGTTTATGATAAAGTCCTCCAAGAATCATATATTTCTAAAATAAGATAGAGCTTTTTGAGGGAAGACATTTGTAAGACGTTGTTTCACCTTTAGCCCCGATTTTCTAGTTTATGACATCTGCACGTTCCTCTTGATGCCATTTAGCTATTTCAATGCCCTTCAGCATCTGTCCGTTCCTTGAGCAGATGCAGGGGAAGTGGGCGGGATGAATAGCGGGGCTTCGGGAAGACATGATGGTGCATTTATTTGCACTTGAGGAGACGTGGCCCTGCTCTCCACCTTGGCATCTCCAGGAGTCCTTCAGGGGGAACTATACGCAAAGTTTCAGGTCTGCTTTTGAAGGTTAGGTTCTCCCATAAATAAATGGAAAGCATTTATTTAGAAATGGAAAGCGCTGGAAGGATGGCAAGTTACCAAGAAAATCTGTAATTGGGAATGTATCCAAGGAAGAACAGAACTCAGTCTGGTCGGAAACACTTTCCTCAGGAAAGTAGAATAGGACACCTCAGTTTACTTCATGACTCTCATAGGCTTGCTTCCTAAGCTATCTGGATTAGCTAACGACGAGGAGATAGACGTTCAATTAAAAATTCTTTCCTGGGACAGGTTGACAAGCACTCCACGCCGCACTGTTTCTTCCTGTCTGAAACACTGAAAAAATTCGAGTTCTATTTAAAAATCTAACCAAACTATAACTAATAACAAGGCTAAGAGGTTAGAACAGAAAACATTTCTGTGATGAAAGATGAAGCATTTTAATTAAATTTTAAAGAACAGGAGCCAAGAAAGGAGCCCTCTTTGTTTATAACGTTTTAAATGGATATTCGGCTGGATCATTTGTTGTCTTATGAGAGCTTGCTGGAAGAGGTTCCACATGAAAGAATAATATAAAAAAAAGCCCACAACTGATGTAGGAAACTAAGGGACCTGCATCTAAAGGGCAAATGAACAAAGTTTCTCATATTTCATAAAAGGTACTGTTATTCACTGGAAACTTTGCACAATACCTGCCAGACTGAACATGAGGTATTATTAGCTGAGTTCACATCATCGAGCTTTTCTTGTTAATGTTTTTGAGACTTAAAAGGTTATTTTAATTCTATCATAAACTAAGAAAAATTTCTGTGGTAATAATTCTCATTAACAACTATACAATTTATGTAAAGCAGTCAATTGAGAAATATCTTATTAAAATACAAGACATAATTACATAGCAGAAATTATGTTCTAGGGTTGGCATAATGAAGAATTTGGAATATTGGAATACTTACTTCACCATGGTTTAAAAGAGCAGTGCTTACACCAACCCGGTAGAAAATAAACTACGTGCAGAAACATTTTGTCTCGTTGTTCAAAGTAAGACAGATTTGTTTATAAGTTATATACCATCATTTCATTTGCTCTATTGCTAATTTACTTTTGCAATAATTTTAATATTTGATGAAATACTGTTACCATCCTGATGAAATCAGTTACCATAAATCCTTTCTTTATGGAATCAACTGATAAATCACTTAGATTTATAATAGATATTTTTGTTACCTTTTTAAAATAATATGCATAATAATCTTGATTGAGCACAGCATTTATGCTAGGCACTGTTCTAGGCATTGGGGACCCAGAGATAAATTAGAAGTAGTTTTTGCTGCCAAGAAGCTAATTATCTATTATCTTAGTGAAACTCCTACGAATGAACTCTCTTTATAAGGAAACTAATCAAGCAAGGGGAGAAATCATCATGTACAAATTTAATAAATTATAAAGTTTTGTGAAGGACAGTGGTTAGCCATATAAAACATTTTTTTGAATACAAGATTTCTATATACACTCATCTAATGGGATTGACAATACAGACAATCCTAGGGAAAGACGGAATGTCTTTTTCACCAAACTCAACTTTTGGTGGCCTTGCGAATTTTCAATGGTAACTCCTGCCCTGACTCTGTCTCCTCCATACCTTTCCTCATTAATGGAACCGGAGAGGAGTATGATCACTCTTGTACTCTTTGGGAGTAAATTTCGGGTGAATAAATTTCAGCTGGTATATTAGCAAGATTTTTTCTTTATATTAGAATTAAAAACTTTTTATATGTTATAGAGATTTCTGGCATTAGTAAGCCAATAGGAAGTATTAGTGATTGGAGAAGTATCCTGGATGCAAATTTACCCTACTTGTCAAGTTTAGTCCTTAGGGATTCTGGTCTCATCCCTTCAGGGTGACTGGAATGAGAAATTATTAGAAGGATCTGTGCATTGTCTACTGCATACCTCCAAGCTAGTCCCTGTTGCTTTCTTGGGAAAGAGATGGAAGCTTAAAGTCCTCGAGAACTCATCTTGGAGCTGCTGAACTTTGTGCCTTCTTTGCTCACTTCATCCATAAAGTAGAATGTGCCCTGTCAACGCAAGATTTTCCACCTGCCTTCCTGGCGTTTCTTGTATGAGCAAAGGCAGGCCCCCTGACATCTCCTCTGGGGGTAATTCAAATACGCCTTTCATCTTTGTCTCCCAGTGCCATAGCTGTTTAAACACAGACAACTTTTTGGGTAGCATATACTTAAATTTTTATATGCATACATAATAAGCACTCCTATTTTAAAAAAATTAAATAACAACAGCAACAGTAACACTGAGCTCCCTTTATGTGTAAACGTTATGCCAGGCTCTGTAGCAGGTACAGGGATGAGCAAGACTGTGTCCTGGACTCAAAAACCCTTACATTCCAGTGAAGAAACTAAAGCCATTTAAGAGAAACCGAGGTAGTGAATTCACTATGAGAATCTGAAGATCCTAACTAATAAAGTATTTTTAAAATCATTTTTTCCTCCAAAAACATCAAGATTTAGGGCAAAAGTAAGTGTGTCATTTAAATAAATCTTACTGGCTCACTCAAGTATTTTGTATCAAGAGAAACGACTGATTATCATAATAAATGGATAATAAATGTTGGTCTCCATTCTTAGCCTGGGGTTGACATATGACCTTCAAAGTGTTTCCACTCTCTTTGAAATTATATGCAAAATTTTGCATGCATCTGAAAATGTGCATTTTTCTAGCAATGGGGAACACAGGTAAGGGAATTCTTCATTCAAAAAACAAAGTAAAGGTTCACTGAACGCTTGTTCTAAATACATGTTCAGTCTTTCAAAGCCTTACGAAATTCTTGATGAACATTTTGCTGTCATTTTAAAAAAGTGTGCTTATTATCTTCCCACCATGAAAAGACATATGGGATTGGGCGGGGGGGGGGGGGGGGG
>NC_138380.1:7029975-7103015 GCF_054177405.1 Leptonychotes weddellii
AACTTGTTTAATAAAAAATGTACATAGAAAATGCCATCCATTGGAAAGCCATGAATATAAGGGTGTGAACTGATGAGTAATTAAGCTTATTCCTGAACACAAGCTGATGCATGAACTTTATTTAATAGCTGAACTATTAAAAAAAATACCAACTTGAGGGGTGCCTGGGTGGCTCAGTTGGTTAAGCACCCAACTCTTGGTTTCAGTTCAGGTCATGGCCTCAGGGTCGTGGGACTCGCCCTGCATCAGGCTCTGTGCTCAGCAGGGCGTCTGCTTGAGGATTCTCTCCTTCTCTGCCCCTGCCCCCCAGCTTGCACACACACTCTCTCTCTAAAATAAAATAAATAGGGGCGCCTGGGTGGATCAGTCGTTAAGCAGCTGCCTTCGGCTCAGGTCATGATCTCAGGGTCCTGGGCTCGAGCCCCACATCGGGCTCCCTGCTCGGCGGGAAGCCTGCTTCTCCCTCTCCCACTCGCCCTGCTTGTGTTCCCTCTCTCGCTGTGCCTCTCTCTGTCAAATAAATAAATAAAATCTTTAAAAAAAAAAATCTTTAACAGAAATACCAATTTGAAAAAAACCAGATCAGAGAATCCTACAGAATATTTTGTAACATTTCTACATGCTCCAAGAAAAACACTTTATTTTAAAGATCTTTCTCACAAGTGTTAGATACCTAGATGGTATTAGATACCGAGATGGCTCCGTAGATAGATCCCTTATCAAAGGAGAAGAAATCCTCACATTAATATGCAGCTTTTCTACAACCCAAGTGCATATATGTATATTATATATATAAGTTTTAATTTAGCTTAGAATAAGAGGAGTCCTGATTCTTTTATGTCAGCCATTCTTGAACTGGTGACTTCAATTACTGCAATAGTGACATTAACCACCAAGTTCTCTTATACTTCAAAGATACAAAAAAATGAATTTTAACAATAACGAATCTGGTGTCAGCAATGACAACCATGTGATGGGATCTTCTGGGTGGGTTGCTCCACACCTCCGTGGGGTGAGTTGCTGCTGTGGACTCTATATTAGAGCCTTGCTACAAGCTAAGATCTGTGCTGAGTCCTTGGCTGAAAGGCGAAGGTCCCTGAGACAAAGTTCTGGGGCTCAAGGGGCTGAGAGGCTCTGCTAAATCTGCTTCTCTGCTGAACTAGCTAGATGTTTCTTGACCATTGTAGCAGGTTGAATCATGTTGCTCCAAAATTCATGCCCATCCAGAACCTCAGAGTATGACATTATTTGGAAATAGGGTCTTTGCAGATACAATTAAGATAAGGATCAAGATGAGATCACGCGGGGATCTGGGGCCCCAATTCAATGAGGGTGTCCTTATGAGAGACAGAAAAGCACACAAAGACCCATAGAGAAGGTAGAAGGCCATGCGAAGCCAGAGGGAGAGATTGGAGTTACGTTGCCCCAAACCAAGAAGTGCCAGGAGTCACCAGAATCTGGAAAAGGCAAAAAAGAATCCTTCTCGAGAGCCTTCTGGGGGATCCTGGCCCTGCCAAGGCTTTGATTTTGGCCTTCTGGCCTCCAGAACTATGAGAATAACATTCTGCTATTTTAAACCACCAAGTTGGTGGCGATTTCTAATGGCAGCTCTAGGAAATGAATGTTGCTGTTCCCTTACGCATGTGTGTATAAGTCCTGGCCCTCCGCAGGGCTCTGGAATCCAGAGCCAGGGGATCTTTCTCTTGCTATGCAGAAGGACAAGGTTTTCTTGGCATGGGTCTGGGAAAGCCTTGCTAAACCCCAAAGGCCAAGACAGGGCTTTGGAGCCAGTCTGCCTGGGTTAGATTCCAGCTCTGCTGTTTACCGTGTGACCTGAAGCACATGACCGAAGCTCTCTCTGTCTCGGTTTTCCCATCTGTAAACTAGGAAGAGACTATTACCCTCCTTACAGGATACCTGTAAGGATTAAATGAGGTGATCTGTGAGGTGTTTAAACTACATGTGACACATGGTAGATAACTCAATACATGTTATTTATAATCATTATTATACGATTATTAGTACGTGACAATTGTTCATTCCTGGGTTTTGCCACACAGGCCTCCTCAGGAGGGCAAAGGGTGAGCCGTGCCCTCGGCCCAGAAGAGCGCTGGGAACCGAGCTTTGTTCCCCTGTGAACAGGACTCTCTTCTCTCAAACGAACTGCTCTGCAGGGTATCGACTTCACACTAACTTAGATCATCTTCGCCTTCGTCCTTCCAACACTTCTTAGCTACCCTTTACGGCACGGACAGAGCCAACTCCACCTGGCCTGACCAGGGACCCGGTGGCTGTGTGAGGTTTTCGGGGCGGCTGTGGCCAAGCACCACAAACTTAACACAATGGAAGTTTATTCTCGTACGTTGTGGGGACTAGGAGTTCTAAATCCAGGTGTTGGAAGGGTCGGTTCCTTCCGAAGGTTCTGAGAGTCTGCTCCGTGTCTGCTCTGGCTTGAAGGGGCCGGTGGCGCCCTCCGCATTCCTGTGTCACGGCAACGCCCATCTCTTCCCTGTGCGTGTCTGTGACTCTGTCTTTTCCTCTTATCAGGACACCAGTCCTACAGGATGAGAGCCCACCCCGTTCCGGTGTGACTTCACCTTGACCTGATCATCTGCAAAGACCTATTTCCGAAGAAGGTCAGCAATCACAGGCACTGGGGGGTTAGGACTCCAATGTATCCTTTTGGGGGACATAATTGGACCCACAGCTGTCTCCATATATAAATGAAGCAAAACGAGTCAGCAGTCACCAACGATTTACAGACTTAAGAAAAATATTAAAATACTATCCTTGTCTGAAAGTTTTCACACAATTTAGAAAGGCTTGTCTAAAATTAGTAGCTTTAAAAAGTCTTAAAAGGAAAGATGGCTGTTATGAGAATCTGACAATAAGTTTTATTTTATTATTTTTTAAAGGTTTTATTTATTTATTTGACAGAGAGAGAGAGCACAAGCAGGGGAAGCTGTAGGCAGAGAGAGAGGGAGAAGCAGACTCCCCAAGGAGCAGGGAACCCGATGCCGGGCTCGATCCCAGGACCTTGAGATCATGACCCGAGCCGAAGGCAGACACTTAACCGACTGAGCCACCCAGGCGCCCCTGACAATAAGTTTTAAATGTGTGTTTATGTCATATCATTGTTGGACGTGGACCTATCGTCACCCCTTCAACTGCATTACCTCATTTCCTTTATTAGCAACGCTCCTTTTATTTTTTAAAATACACATTTGAGAAAGATAAACTGCATTAACCCAGATCTTTGAAACTAAACATAAGGGAAGAGTTTAATATTTTAATTAAATTAAACCTTTGGCAGATGACTCCCCCCCCCTCTTTCTGGCTCACAAACTGCCTACAGAATGTATTCAGCTCTTGGTTCAGCATTTACAGGTTTTTCTGGTTCCAGATCAGGTTTCATTTTATCATTTGAGTATTTATCCAAAGGCTTACTATGTGTCACGTGCCTATTTTTTTTATAGGAACCCTTTGCTTCTATCAGTTTGGTCTACTGATTGTAATATATATTCCAATTCAAGCCCTTTGCCCACTGCACCAACCCCACATGCAATGACTTCTACTCATTCCAACTTCCTTTCCTTCAGGATCCCTCGGTGGTGCCCAAAACTTCTGCTTTTACCTCTTTGTGCTTCCTTGTAAAAGAGATGCATCTTTTCATCCCTCTATCTTATTCTGACCTAGGTTATAAACTCCTTCATTGCCAAAACCATTGGTCTGCAGCCTGTCACAATGCCTTGTATACAGCTGGTGCTCAAAATACATCTGCTGTTGATGATTGATTCTTTTGTTCACCTTAGATTGTGATTCATTATTTCTGAGTGACTTTGTCAGAAATAATAATGGTTGCATTTAGCAATTTGCGTTTATGTTTAATTCATATTAGTTTTACAAAACTGAGGGGTTTAAAGAAGCTTTATTCCTTTTGTATAATATGTATTACTACCATTATTGAGAACTTACTGCACCAGTCACTGTTTGAAGCTCTTTACATACACTTGTCTCATTTTATCCCCATAGCAACCTTTTGTACTAAGCATAATTATCTCTATTTTACAGATGAGGAAATTGAAGCTTAGTGAAATTAAACAACTTTCCCAATGTCACACTGCTGATTAATGGAAAGTTTGAGCCTGGGTCTGTCTGGCCCCAAACTCTTAGTCAGAGTTTCTATAATTTCCCTGTCACAAAAACCTTTTAAGAAACTTCTTAAAAACAGAGTCTGGGGCTCCATTCTAGAATTCTGAACTGAAGTCTCTGGGGGAAGAAGATGGGGATTTGCATTCTGACAAGCACCTTAGGGAATTTTTGTGATCAGACAAATTTGGGAAACACTCAATAACTCGGTATGGCCTACCAATATGTGTAACTCCCTGTGTTGAATGGTTTCCCATACATGGTTTGATTTTCATCATGGTTTCAAGGAACATAAATGTTCCTTGAGGTTCAAACTGACCAGAGAAACAAAGCCTGCAGGTCCATTCTTGCAGGTCTGCTACACCCCAAGGACACCCAGAGTCTGCAGTTGACCTTGCTCTCTGCTCAGGCCTCAGGACATGGGTATGTGACTTATGCAGGTTTAGAAGGGCCCCACACTTGGTTTAATGTTCCACTGCCATTGTTCTGAAATTCTTAATAGTTTCTTAACAAGGGGTCCTACATTTTCGTTTTGCATCAGGCTCTGTCAATTTCTTAGCTGGTCCTGCTCAGGAACCTGATGCAGCAGAAACTCCTCGTCACGAGATACAGATGACCTACTCAGGTGAAAATAGCACAATCTCTGCTCTTCTCTTTCTCTTTGGTTTTAAGATTTGGGGAAGGGGCTGTCTGAGGCAGGGAGAAGTCAGGGTGTGAAGTGAAGTGTAAAGCAAGGCGTGAAGTCACAGACCTGGATGTGGGATAAGACTCTTCTTGAGGGGAGAGGGAAGAGATGGGGTTCTGCACCTGGAGAAGGGGGTGGGAAGCAGAGGAGGAAGGTGAGGGGCAGCTCTGTTATGCCAGAGAAGCTTTGTGTCCATGGATGGAGAAAAGAGGGAGAGGACTCCCATACAGAAAAGAGGTAACAGAGCAGATCTGACTGTTTCTCCTTGAAATTCCAGCACGGCTAGCTGAATAACGAACGAGACTGCCTCACTATGCCTAATCTGTTGGTACAATGGGACTTGTGTGGGGCTGCCCACAGAATTAACCGCCAATAAAAACCTGAGTCTCTAACAAGCTCCCTCATTGGCATGTTTCACTGTGTTCTAACACAGCAGAAGGGACTAGGGAGCTCTCTTGGGCCTCTTTTATAAAGGCACTAATCCCATTCCATCCTCATGACCTGATCACCTCCCAAAGTCCCCACCTCCTAATACTATCACTTCGGGGGTTGGGATTTCAACACTTGGATATTGGGGAGACACAAACATGTGGCCCATAGCACTTACCTTCCCCATCCCAACCTTGCCTCAAGTGGCTCAAACTAGTGCTTAGCAGCTACAGCTCTATACAACTCTCTCCTGCTACCTCCTTTGAACAATCAGCATTTATCCTCAGATTGTAAATGACGACATCTAACGGGTGCACTAGGAGGGAGACAGGATTATGAATGGCAGCAAAAAGGGTTGGGATGTGAACATGTCACTCATGAGATCCCGAGGTAGAAACGGTGTGGGATGGGAAAGGTCTACTCCACAGGTCCTACTGGTTAAGTACAAGTCTAGTGAAGATGTACGAAGACCTCTGCAGGCAGGTCCACCTGAGAATTACTTATAGGCTTCCACCTTATTTTGTAAAGTACGTTGTTGTTGACATAATGCAACCATATCTCTTTTTGAAATACTATTATTTTAGTTTTTTTGTCAGTAGGCAAAATGGAGAAAGTACTGCATTTCAAAATATAAAGTTAAAATAAAGTTTGAAAAGATTGAAACCAATGAAGTAAGCCTCTAAACACAATTCTACTCTGCAGATAAATTATTCCGAGAGTAGAATCCATAAATGAAATGAAAACTCTCACCATAAAAAAATACTTCTTATTCTACATGTATAATGTTATATTCTGCACCATCTTCCTGGCTGATACACAGAGAATTTTATGGAGCAGCTGAGAAAATGTTCTGTGTATCTTTCAGGCAGTGATATGTATCCCCAGGTACTTTCTGGTCCCTTCTGACCTTAGGTTTAGCCAAGGCAGAACCCACCTTTTCTCTTTCTTCATCTTTAATCTCTTATTACTCCAGGAAAGATCAGAGCAGGCCAACCTGTAGCCACAAGGAAGACTGAATTCCAGGTGGGGACAGGTTCTTGGGTTCCAAAAGTGGCCTCTCACTGTTGTGCTAAAGCTATGCGGTCCATATGGCAACCTCTAGCCACATGGGGCTCTTTAAATGTTAGCTAGCTAAAATTAAGTAAAGTTAAAAATTCGGATCCTTGGTCACACTAGTCACATTTCAAATGCTCAGTAGCCACCTGTGTCTAGAGGCTACCATATGAACCATACAAGTTAAAGAACATTCCCATCATCACAGTGAACCATTGGGTGGCACTGCTCTAGAATGCTAAGCAACAGGAAAACAAAGGAAAGCAAAGTCCTGCCTCCTTAGTGCCCTATCTCTCCCCAGTGGAGAGCTACTTTCAGAGAGAATAGTTCATCTTCTTTATGGCTTTTCGGGTAAAATAGCATGAACTGATTCTTAAAACACTAGCACAAAAGGCCACAGACTCAAATTTATTATTGAACTCTCTTACCATACATACATAGAATTGTTCTGAATTAAGGATTGGTTCATCATTAATTCAATGTTTTAACTTTGAAATGAGAAAGGTAATTTTCCCCCCTTAAGACAAACCCCTAAATCATGCATTTAAGCCTGGGATGGATCCAGACCAGCTGGGACACACAGCAGTCTTGGAGCTGACTACAGTGCACCCGTCTCCGCAGTCTCCAAGGGCACATGGCAGAGACACTACCTGACTTCTAATCTCATTTTGTCTTCCTCCCCATCTCTAACAAGAGTTCCTCCAACTACACTGATCTCAGTAGTTTTGAGTCCCCAGTTGGGGTTACCATGGGGTTAAAGAAGGTTCAGGATTGAGGTGACGATAGCAGCAGTAAGTACAAATGTGAAATTCTCAGGGTAAGCATTTCTGTGTGTGTGTGTGTGTGTAAAAGGGAGGGAATAGCTGCATGAAACAGAAATGGTAGACACTATATTACTTTATCCTAAATATAAATTTCATCCAGTTTTTTCTTGATTCTCTAATAGATAGTCCTTGCAGAGGGATGTCAACAGGTTGGAAGGAGGCCTGGCTGCTGGAGTTAGGCAGGCTAAGAAGAGTCAGAAAAATAGTTTAGGAGTTTTCTCAAAAATAGAAAGTGCTAAGAATCTGTATGGTACCTGCTGGATAGCTAGTTTGTGCAAGCACATGCTGAATGCCCCTGGTAACCACTACCTTGAGAATGTAGAGATCTTGTCCTCTCTCTAAATCCCTACCAAGCAGAATGTGCAGAAGAATGGGTTGTTCTATGTTCAAGATCGGGGCCCTGGAGGTGGTCAACCTGGGGCGTCTCCCTTGTAATGATGAGTGTCCAGGGGGTAGGACTTGATCCCCTTGGAAATGCTGGCTGAGCAAGGAGGGGAAGGGCCACTGACAGTTGCTAGGGTGAGTTGCTACAATATAAAAGCTTGCTGCACACAGATCCCAACAACTGATGCTTTGTCCAGTTGGTTGCTCCTGGACTCCCTGTACGTAAGCTTCCCCCAATAAACCTATGTCTCAATTGCTACTTTGGGTCTTTTTTTTTTTTTGGCCTCACTGGACCATCACCCACCTTAGGCTTTGAGTTTGCTGGCAGTAGCTGCACAGAATTGGTGTTCCAAACTGAATTCCTTTTGTTGTTTTCTCTTACCATATTAAACATAATTCGCTTCTTTGTAACGTCATCAGATAAAGTCTGGACACTGCTCACCAATAAATGACCTGTTTCAGGTATGATATGGCCACCTAAGGCCCAGGGTGGAATCAACAGCTCGTTTTCTCTCCTTAATCCCAAAGAGAAGCTGAAAAGTTTCCTGTATTACAGATGCTACTTTGAGCCATCATCTCACTTCCTATAGCTGTTAAAGAGTAACTTCTTTTGGGGGTCATCAGCATTGAGCCAGAAAAATGGTCAGTTTTGCAGGCAAAGAAACAATCAGACTTAATTTTGGTGCATCAGACTCTCATTATACTTAAACAATACCAGGTGCATTTTTCCATATGTAAATTTGGAGGATTAAGATGAAGGCTTTATCTCCTTGAAATAAGTAAATAAGTAAATATACATAAGAAATAAAATGCCTCAGAGTTTCTTCTCAGCTCTAATTCTCGGGTTGAGTTGTCTTTTTACAAATTCAATTCCAAGGTGTTAGGTTATTTGACAAAAAGTGCTAGCTTTCTGCTTTCTTTGTTGTTTTTGGTTTTATTTTTTCATATGCAGAAAACCGAGGCAGTTGGGGCTAACTTAGTATCTTTGGTCAAACCATAAGAGTAAGCCAAGTACCCAATGAAAATGAGGTCATCCCGTGGCAATCCTGACTTCTTGAGTCAGTCACACTCTTATCTCAGGTATGATAATGGAAAGGACACCAGAGCAGAATATCTGAGGTATATATGTCTCGTCACAACTTGGTTAAAAACCAGCAAAATAGTTCTGTTAAATAACAGGCCATATTTTAAGTTCAAGCCCAATTTGCATCCTATTCAGTGTAATAGAATTACATTCTAAAGGCCTAAATGCTGTGAAACAAAATTGATTAGGATAATCTACTAGAATGGAATTAAGGAATACTTAAAGCACCGGACATAGGGATTACGGAAAAGACTGTCAAGCTACCTCATTGTCTAAAGCTTGAGTAAGTTAAGAGAAACCCTGAACAGAAGAGGCACAGATAGAATCTTAATGGGCAAATGACCTCTCCTTCATCAAAAGACCAAGCTGCCCTTGCTGAGTCTGGTTTTTCTATTCACACTTAAGGATTGAGAGAGATTCTCAATTAGGCGTTGGTCTAGGAACTGATATTTTCCCCCTTCTAGGCAGCCTGAAGGATTCATTTACTTTAAGATCACTGACTCTTGGGCTGGCTCAAAGAGAAAATGCATGGATGGGACATGGGGTCCCCTTTACTTTTAAACTGAGGCTATACACGTAGGTCATGGAGCAGTTTACCATGCCAATTAGTGAACACAGATTCAAATGCACTGCTTTCTAGGCACGTATCTGGTGAGTTTTGAACTAAGATTTATTTTAAAGACAGTAATACATAATGCTTGCAATAGTTTAGTACAATTTATTTTTTATCCCGATGACCGTGGTAAGGTTGTTACTTCGGAAGTGTCAGCAAACTTCAGGAAGAGGAGATTGTTAAAGGTTTTCTTCAGGGAAGTTTCTGAGTTTCCAAGGCCTGCATGTAGTAGGGATTATGAAAAGCCAAGCAGGTATCATAAAGCAGATGAACTGGAACATGGTTTTAATTATGCCAGAGTGAGGTAGTTTATAACTCACAGTTTAGCACCCTAACAATAGGCTCGAAGCACTGACTAATTGTAATTTTGTGTAATAACCTTGAGACATGGATAAACAAAAGTGTGGAACAGTCTGCTTGGGTCTCTGAGGGGGCAGGGGGGTTAATCTAATTTAGATTAAACAATGAGTTCTATAAATTTAATACTTCACGTGCATCTTAATTTAGAAATGCCAGAGAAAATAGAAAAACTTGGCAAAAGAGTTCTTTTTTAATCCTTAATTTGAAGATAATCATCAGATTCAAGGGATTTTCAAGGTACAAAGGAATAAAAGTTTTCATTTAGTGAAGATGAATAAATGAGCAAAAATCTTATCGAGGTTAAAAATAGTTGTGCATATAAATCGAGTGACAGCTCTTCTCCTGGACCCCTATTAGCAATTATTGTCTGTGAAAGTTTTCTGCAATTCATCATCAAGTGTCTCAGTGGGACTGCCTCCACTGTGAGCCTGAAATGCTTATTTAAATCTTTTGAGGTTATTCAACCATTCGTATTCATCTAATGAACACATATTTGAGCGTCTCAATGTGGCAGGCATTTCCCTTGGCACTGGGATGTAGATCTCTGCCTAAGTTCCCATCCCCTGCTGGGGGTGAGAGCACCAATAACGCAAACAAATAGAGAAAACAGACTGTGGTCTAATCATGATCTATCTGGTCTTCATCCCAAGTTCCTGGAATGGAACGTCTAGACTCTTAAGATTTCTTGAGTGATAGGAAGGTCTTTGTTATTCATGGTAGTCCCTGATGGCTTATGCTAACGAGGTGACTGGTGGTGGGTCCTACCTCGTTTCAAGATGGGGGCTGGCCCTGCCAGAAAAGCCAACTGAGGAATTCGAGAGTTGGGGCTTTGAGCCAGGAGCTATCAGCCCCAACTCCAGGGGAGAGAAGGAAGAGACGCTGGAGACTGAATTCACTTATGTGGCCGATGATTTATTCAATCATGCCTACATATGAAACTCGACTAAAAACTCTGGACACCCAAACCTTGGCGAGCTGGTCGGTGACACACACTGATATGTGGGGAGAGTGATGTCCATGAGGAGAGGACATGGGAGCTTCTCATCTGAGCCCCTCCCAGACTTCACCCTGTGCATCCTTCCATTCAGCTACTCTTGACTTGTAACCTTTATAATAAAACTTTAATCTTAAATACAATGCTTTCCTGAGTTCTGTGAGTCATTCTAGTGCATTACTGATCCTGAGGAAATAGTGGGAAGCCCCAATTTATAGTCAGTTGGTCAGGGGAGCAGGGTGGCCTGGAACCCCCAGACTTGTGGCCTGTGTCCCAAGTGAAGGTAGCCTTATTAGGGACCATGAAATCCACACTAATTCCGAGCCCTCAGTGCCAGGATTGCAGACATAATTTCAGACAGCCAGAACCAGTCTAACTCTCTTCTGCAAATGTATTTTTAGAGATCACCTGGAAAGCTCATCAAAAGAACAATCATGGGGATTCAGTTGACAGAACAAAGTCCCTCCTGTATCTGGGGTCCTTTTACTTCAGCAAAGTGCCAAGTTTAGAGAAGGGATGGGGACAAAAATATAGCAGGACTCAGCCAGATGAATCTCCTCTGTGGGATGTGATTCCTCCAAACGGGAGCAGTATTTGAAAGGACAGGTAGGAAAGTCAGTCACACACGCACACAAATACCATATCTACTATAAAATAGAAATACCTTTTTTTCCCCAAACCGTAACTAACACTTGACTTCCCATTTCCGAACTGAGTCTGTGGCTAAAGTTGAATGGCCAAATAGCATTAAAGAGCTGATCCTTCTGGGGGAGTTGTCCTCTTTTAATTGTTTAAAGTCACTCTGGAGTCCAGAAGACCAAAGCTAAGCCTTCCTTCTTTCTCCCTCTACTGCCTTTGTTATTGGAGCTGCTCTCAGATCCGCCCAGAGCCCAGAGAGCTCCAGTCCTTTAACGGGAATCAGCCTACTTTTTGATCCTGAAAATTTCACTATTTCTGCTCGTTCTTAGAGATACTCCTGCTTCTCAGCTGGTAGCAGCCCATGGCAACAGCAGCGGAGGCTGGGACGTTAAGAAAAAAATAGAGGTTAATCATTTCTACACATCATTCTCCATTATTTTCCTGCCTTCTACTGTCAACGAAAAAACTACCTAAGGTCAAAGTAAAAACAAAACAAAGCACAAAAGTTACCAACTTTCTGCCATCGACCCTTCATCCCCATGGTTGTGGGTTTTCGATCAGGCTTTCCAGATGGCTGATCTCACAGTGGGGTGAGAGTAAGAGTGCCAGCACCACATTATTACCCTGCTCAGCTGTTGGGAGGCAGGGACCCGAGGTCAGAATTCCAGGTCAAAGCTCTGAAAGCTCACGTCAAACTGTCTCAATGTGCTCTGCCATACACCCACTGGGAGACCCTGGGCCGGTCACTTAACCTCCCTAGACCCAAGTTCCCTCATCTGTAACATGAAGGGTCTGCACTGTTTGAGCTTTGAGAGTCGTGTACCATTAGAACGCTGTGATTCTTCGTTCTTGCTTGTAGCTTTACTTGAAGCAAGTATATACAGCCACATTTTTGTGGCAAGAAATGGGGAAAGGAAAAGGATGGGGAGCATCTTCTGAATGATCAAATGTAATCCATTCTGGGATCAGCTCTGGCACCACGCAGAGCTTCTGGCCCCAGGTCTGAAACTTATTGGCACATCACCCCATAAATCTGGTTCTGTTTCCTCACTGGTACGCTCGAGTCAAAGATCCCACCTCATCCAGGATGTTGGGACAATCAAGAGAGAGATGAATATAAAGTGGCTTATAACGTGCATGCCGGGCCCTTTGCCTTCCTCATCTCTTCCAAGCCTAAAGCAGCAAAATCAAAGAGGATAAGAAAACTCCTCTCTGGAGCCCAAGTCATGGCTTCCTTTCCATAATTGGGGATGGCATTCTGAGCTCAGGTGAGCGGCTGCCTCTCTCTCCTTGTCCGGTCCTTCTCTGTGCATGGAGGGCGTCTCACACTGATGCTCAAAGGGAGATGGTGTGGCCTGTGTGTGCACGCCCAGCACATCCTGTAGAGAATGATACTCATTTGTATTACCCTTGGAAATGTCTTATCCATGGAGAAACAGGGTGTGGATATAGTCATTGCCTTGCCTTCCTCGACGAGGGAATGGCTGGTTATAGCCGTGGCTTGTGAGAGTCTTGCAGAAAAGAGCACGGCCTTGGAAGTACATGGACACACACGACTGCATTCTCAGAGAACTTATGCCCACTCTGGTTCGGAGGGAACTCCATCAGCATCTAAGTTCCTTCATGCTCGGCTGGTTTTGTCTCTGCGCTCCTGTGTTCTTGAGCTGGATGTGTTGCCTCCTTCCTCATCTTTTCTTCTTGGCCTCTCTGAGTCACATCGGAGAAACCGGATTTGCACGTGAAACATCCAGCTTGACCCTGGCGCCCTGCTGGCCTACCTTACAGCCAGAGTGGGTTTCTGGCATGGACTGGTAAGGAGTCCTAGAGTAACACATTTTCGTGAATGGTTTCTACCCACGTGTGTTGAAAACACCTGCTTTTGTAGCAAACTTGCTGCTAATTAATTTTTTAAGCCCCTGAATCCTTAGAGAAGATATGGGAAATCTTTAGCTCATAAAGCTGAGAATAAAGCAATTATTTAGCACATACTTTATTTCTAGAATTAATTATATTCACTATACATCCTACGAATAAGATTTCTACCTCCCAAATCCAAAATATTTTATTTTTGTATGGACTCCACAGAAGGTTTGCAACTCTCTGCAAGAATGATGATGCATTTACATTTGAAAACCGTTTCTACCTACCAGTGGCTGATATTCTAAATAGCTCTTTTGTTTCTTCCTTGGTGAGGATGCCTGGGTTAAGAGGGGGATTTGTAACTTCACCACACTTTTTATCTTAGCTAACCACCCATCCCTAGTCATACTTTCATTTTTATTTAGATTTGAGGTTTCCATTTGAACGTATCAAAAAAAAAAAAAAACAAAAACCAACCATCACCACCACCACCAAAACCTCAGAACACTACACTATAAGAGCATTAGCATTTTCAGCACTGTAAGGGAAATGCAGCAGACCCGGGTGGAACTCACTGATTTTCTTTAGCATTTGGATTATATGGGTCTATGAGTTCAGATGAGTCAAAGTAAAAATGAAACTCAGCAGGCACAATGAAATCAACCGAAACCACCGAAACGGTTGGTCAGAGCCTCCAAAAATTGTTTCATTCTCTAAGACTGGGGGATAGAACGTGGACCTAATTCAAGACACAGCTTTCCAAGCTGTCATCACTTGACTCCTCAAATAGAGAAAGACATTTTCCAACAACGGATTTGCTTTTTTAAACCGTAGCTTTGTAGAGCCTTCAGTAAATGATACAAAAAGTAAGTTAATCTCTATTAACAACAGGATAAGTACACTATGCCCCTTTTTAAATTCTAACCATTGGAATTTAATCCCCGAAACATTCATGCTATACTGGTAACTGGACGAGGGTGGGTGGGATAAGACCCAAATGGCTATTTTTTTTTTTTAAATGATTTAATTTAATCATCAACTGACTCAGGGAAACAACCTTGACCTTGAACAGAGAAAGCTGTTTATGTTCTCTGCTCTGTCTTTCCTCCTGGAGCCTCCCAGAGGCTACAAGGGCATACAGAAATTTGTAGTGTAAATGACATTTTAAAAGAAATAGTTTGGGGGCGCCTGGGTGGCTCAGTTGGTTAAGCGACTGCCTTCGGCTCAGGTCATGATCCTGGAGTCCCTGGATCGAGTCCCACATCGGGCTCCCTGCTCAGCAGGGAGTCTGCTTCTCCTTCTGACCCTCCCCCTTCTCATGCTCTCTCTCTATCTCATTCTCTCTCTCAAATAAATAAATAAAATCTTTAAAAAAAAATAAAAGAAATAGTTTGTTCATTTGTAAACAGAAAGGCTAATATTTACCCTTCCCCACCTCATGGGGGGGCCTGTAAAAGTATCGGAGGAAATCAAACATGTTAAAAACTGTAAAATGACATGATGTGGAACCCTTTCTCATTACTGTGCCCGGTTAGAACATTCTTAAAGGGAAGGTGGGCATCAAAACTGTCTGGCAATTCAGGTACAAGGTATGATGTTCTGAGATGCCTGCAAAAAGGGAAGATTTCTCTCTCTCTCAGACACAAAAGCATCCCATATAATTGCAATTAAATATTGACTGTGCTTTTGCTTTATGCAGTATCAGGCAAAATACGGATTAAGAGTCTCTCTGAAGCTTCAGTTCTGTAAGGACACTGAGCTCATATGGCGCCCACGAATAAAACAGCTCTTCGTCTTATCAACGGGTCCTAAAGATGTCTCTAAGAACAACAGCCTTGGAAAAGAAATGCAAATAAACACTGACCACTATACTTCTCTTATTTTCTCTTTTCAAATACAAAGTCTGCCTGAAATACACAATATTACACTCCTTTCTTGAGCATCAGTAGCACTAATTTTATATTGCAGAATCTAATCTTCTATTATAAAACATTTTGTTTTCCAATATTTTTCCTGTGCATTTCTCAAAATATAGTTTAACATCTTTTTCTTATTTCTCAAGAGTATTTAGTAAAGTGCCAGACAAATAGCAGACATGTAATAAGTTCTTCTTGAAGACTGATTTATTGATTAAGGGAAGCAAGCTAATATTAGCTATAAACTGTTAATACACTTCAACATATACTAGTCAATGTGGCTGCAATCTTCTCTTTAAGAGTGATAACAAAAGTTTGCAGAAGTGTGATTTTTATAACTACCCCAAGTTAATCAATTACTTCTTGGGGCACCCTTTCTTTAATTCATAGCTAACTCCAGAATTAGAATTAGTGAGTGAGAAATATTTTACATTTATATATTAATGAATAATTATGACATAATGAAACTGAATTTCAAAAAAAAAAAAAGAAACTGAATTTCATCAGACAGCACATGAGAACCTGCCTATTTTGAGAGCGAGCCTATCATACATCCATCTCTCAAAATATTTAAAAAAATGCATACTTATTATTATTTTATGTCAATATCTTTTTCTTAAGCAGTTGAAATTAAATTTCTTGCTGCATAGTCCTACTAAGACTGGCTCGATGAATAAAGTATTCTTGTTCAATAAATGTATGATAAAGCTCTTTGACCAGTCTCAATTTTAAAGGCAGCATTTTCATTTTCTCTAACTAAGAAAAGAAAAATCAGCACAAACTCCATCTCTCTTTTGTATCAGGAACATTGCCTTGTTTAATTGCCAACAGCCCCAATTTACTAAGTAGTAAACATTTAAGCATGCACCATTACATTCCTTAGGACACCTCTTGGAGTCGATGCAATAATTTATTGTATCTAGTAGGTCTAATTCTCCTTTGATTTATGGAAGTGGTAATAATATTCCATCACACAGAATGCTTTGCTAGGAGGAATCCAGATCCAGGCACTAAAATCTTTATGGCCTCCCCAGGAGGAGCTGGGACGCAGGTGGTATTCTCATTACCACAGCCGAGAAAGTGGAGGGGTTTGCCTGAGGTCTCCCAGAAAGTCAGTTATTTAAGGAACACAATCTAGGTCTCCTGATGCCTAGCACACAATCACAAAAAAAAAAAAAAAAAAAAAAAAAAAAAGAGCATAGAACTCTCAGGGGAGTTGCCCAAATCAGAGAAAACGATGTCCAGGATGCTCACTGCAGAATCCCCATAGCAACCTGACACCATTCCCCTCCGACTGCACATAAAGCACACTCAAGGGTATCAAATAACATAAAATCCTAATGGTGCCCTTAATTAGGCGGGATCATCGCTCTAACTCCCTGACCTCCCACAGTCCAAGCTAGCAGCCCCAAATTCCTCGAATCCTGAAAGCAAGACGGAGTTACAGAAACGATCCTTGGCTTACAGGGGACCATCAAGCTCTGATGCTGATGAAATTTGATAGCAATAATGTCAAACTTTATATGACCATAATCCAAGTTTACAATGATACATTAAGCCATAATGTGACTATTTATGTCACCATAACTCAGTTTATGGTGATCTAAATAGCCATGCTAATGGCATTAACACCAGCACTCGGTGGAACCGCAGCTGTTGACTGCCACTCATATGCTATTAGTATTGCTAAATATTTATATCACCATAAACTCAGGTAGTCAAACTTGTTACATATGAATATTCAAGGAAGATGGATATCCATGTTTTATGCCCAAACCTAGGCTCCTGTCCTGGAGGATTTGACGGCTGTCACCCTCCTGTATGTTTTAAGGTCTATCTAGCTCTCCATTTGGCTCTATTTTCATTGCATGATGTCTCTTTGGGAGTTACAGGAGAGCAAGTCTGTTTCCTGCCATCCTCTGACTTTCTGGGAAACGCTATTTCAGACTGATAAGAAAGTGCAAGCCACAGCTTCTGGGCAAACTTACTGTCTCCTTGGCAGCGCAGGGGGCCCACGCTCAGTTTGGCTTCTGAGCCTTGCCGGTCAGTATCTCCAACTACCACCTGGCTTACTGGCAGGTGGTCTTTGTAGGATAAGAAGCCAGCGTCCTTCCTCCTGAATCATAGGGAAAAACAGAAAAGAATGAGGAGGCCAAATCAGAAACATGTCTTTTCTGATAATTGTTTAAATTGTCTAATAATTGACCACATTCCAATAAATGCTCAGAGGTTCATTCACTAAGTAGAACCACAGTTCAAGATGTGCTCTCTGTCTTCCATCAAGTGGTCTCACGACGTATTACTCAGAAGCAGCTGTGACATCATTGCCTTCTGGAAAATGGAGTTGACATCCTGATTTCCAGAGAGTCACAACCAATATGTTGCATCCCACACTGCTTGAAAAACACACGCACCAAATGCTTGAGCACGTATGCAGTTTGCTGTCATCAGGAATCAAAAGTTCAATGAAGTCAACCTGATCTCTTGGATAATATATGAAACAAAACCCTATTAAAAAAACTTATCTATACTTATCTTGTTTCAGGTCTCCTAACTCTACCCTGTACCCACCCTAAATAAAGGAAGAAGAGCACAGAAATCTAGGAGATGAGTCCAACATGAGATATGGTGCAGCACAGACTTCACCTTAAGAAGAAATCCCTGCCCCCTCATCTTTTTGCGCTGCTGTGGTTAAGAAATCCCCTCATTTGGGGCTGGATGGATGGGAGGCACAAATCATTATAAAATCATTCCACAGACTTACCCTTTTGTATGATTTCTTTTGCATTGTGCAGTGTGAATATAAATAACAATTTTGAAATTGTACACACAACTGGTAACAGAAAACTGACTTTGGATGATAGAATGCATCCAGATAGAGAGGCAATTCAAGAATCAGGTTAAAGATTTGTCTTTCACATCTCTTGGCAAATAGTTCAGGGAATTGAGGGGAACCAACTTGGACGCCTGCCTTTAAAATGCTATGCTGTTAGGAATAGTTACTTATCCCTCCAACCTTCTGGAATGTCAGTGAACATGCACTCCCTCATGGGTCAGGATCCATGGAAAACCCAGGAAGGAGTCAGAATTCAGCCAGTGAGCCTCAAAAAAAGTGTATTTTTACACTCCTTTGTTTTTTGCATTGTCCTTGAGCTTCCAAAATAATTTTCTTTTTTTTTTTTTTAAGATTTGTTTATCAAGTAAGAACTAAGATCATGCAGAAAAGCCCTGTGATTCTCATTGACGTTTTATCTACTGATGACCTGGCCTCAAATATCTCAGTGGAATCTTTTGCAAACCCAACTCCTTTTATTAGAACTTCTATCAATTAAAATCACATTAGAAAGGGGAAAAAAAGTTTGCCATTAAACTTGATATGTAATGTTTCTTAAAGCAACAATAAATGAAAACACCCTTTAATAACATACTGGAATTTGACAACCTCCTAGGAATGATATGCATTCCTGTGGAATTTCAGCCTGATATTCTCCACAAGTTCATTATCACTTAGAATTACATGACTCTAAATCAGGAGCCTGCAAACTAAGTGCTGACAACTATTCATCTTGTTGGCCCATGAGCCAAGAATGATTTTTGCATTTCAAGGGGCTGGAAAAAATCCAGAGCAGAATAATATTTTGTGTCATGTGAAAATTACATGAAATTCAAAGTGAGTGTGCATAAATAAAGTTATATTGAAATGCAGCCACTTTTTTTTTTAAAAACATATGGTCTATGGTGCTTTACACTACAATGGCGAAATTGAGTAGTTGTGACAGAGACCATATGGCACTTGAAGCCTAAAATATTTATTATCTGGCCCTTTATAGAAGAAATCTGCCAACTCCTGCTCTAAATCATCAGGATCCATTTTTCCTTTGGGAATTTATTGAGCAAATATTCCACTGATTACCATGGTGGACTGTCATGCAACTCGTCCCCACAGTTGAGTGTGCAGTTAGGGAAGAGACATAGGAATATCTCTGAGGTGGGGAAAGAAACATTTAAGCTAAAATTTATTTAATCGAAAAGTGAGAAATAATTTAAACTTTGTTAATAATTAATGTTTGGATTGACTGCACTATATGGCAGGCAGTCATGTATCAGGATGCTCATCATCCTTGCCAATACTTGCCATTGTCGATTCATTTATGTTGAGTGAGAAAGCAACCACTTTATACCAAATTTGTGCTAATGTAAGAGCAATTTGAAAACAGATGTTTGGAAATATTCCAATCATTGTGTAATCTTCTTGCCAAAATCGAATGTCTGTAACCTTATAAGAATTTATACATCTATACAGGTTAACAACTTGGAGACACAATTTTTAAATCTTTGTAATAATCTCATAAATGTAGAGTTCCTTTTTGTATACAATTAGATCTTCTGAAATGGTGAGGTTATTTTTAAGTTGCAAGTTCAAAGATAACCATAATTTTTTTTTGTTTTTGTTTTTTTTTAGTAAAAGTACTTTATTTTCCTCTTGTATTTGCTTTATATCTTGCTTTACAAAGTTATGAAGTTCACAGCTTTATACCAAAATGTAAGAAGGCTATTTGCTTATAAACATTTTTGCCATCAAATGTCATCTGATTTCATTCTTCTAATCCATTTTCAATATGTGAAAAAATTCAGATACCAAGGGTACCTGAGCAGCTCTAGGGCATATATTTCTCTTAAGCAGAGAAAGCTCTTCAACAGCCTTTCCTCCTTGACTTCCCCACCAATTCAACTGGGCTACTACCTTGAATTTAAAGCAAATCTAGGAAACTTTAGTTGCCATGTGACCCAGCAGGGTCATATACTTGGGGACTGGGGTGAGGTTAGAGATTATTGTCTAATAAGCATTATTTTTGGTTTACACCAGGATTTCACATCCACTTGCACATGGAACTCAGTATAGTCCAAATCACCTCCCCTGTAGCTTCTACCCTATCCATTAGATAACCATAATGTTTTATTCTCATGCATACCCTACTCCATCTACATCCTAAGTAAAAGAGAGATCGAGAACTACCTCACCCCCAAATTAACCACTGCTTTTTTTTTTTTTTAAGATTTTATTGTTTATTTATTTGTCAGAGAGACAGAGAGAGAAAGCGAGGCAGGCAGAGGGAGAAGCAGGCTCCCCGCCCAGCAAGGAGCCCGATGTGGGACTTGATCCCAGGACTCTGGGATCATGACCTGAGCTGAAGGTAGATGCTTAACCAACTGAACCACCCTGGTGCCCCTTAACCACTGTTTTGAATGGCATATTGAAGTTTCCCAAAGGCTTCGGATCAGCTAATAATTGTAACACTCAGATATTCCCTACCAAACCAAGAAAACAGAGCTGAGAAAAAAAGATAAAGTTACCCCCTCAATCATTTTTTGAGCAGAGATCTAAATAGGGCTCCAGAGATTTTAAAATTACAAACAGCTGTGTGTGAAACTCATAAAGCAGCCTGCTAGAAACAAACTGGTTGTGAAAACAAATTCATAGATGGCAATGAAGTGATGTGACTAGTACAGAGTTTCTGATGTGATCTTATGGCACAGCCCACTTTCTTTTCTTTGTTTAGTTTTTATTTTAATTCCACTTAGTTAACATGCCATGTTATATTAGTTTCAGGTCTACAATATAGTGATTCAACAGTTCCATACATCACCTGGTGCTCATCATAAGTGCACTCCTTAATCCCCATCACCTAACTCACCCATTCCCCTACCCCACCCTTCCCTTATGGTAACCGAAGTTTGTTCTCTATAATTAAGAGTCTGTATCTTGCTTTGGCTTTCTCTTTCCCTCTCTGTCTCTCTCTCTTATTTTTGCCCTTTGCTTTTTTTGTTTCTTAAATTCCACATATAAGTGAAATCATAGGGTATTTGTGTTTCTCTGACTTATTTCGCTTAGCATTATACCGTCTGGCTTCATCCATGTGGTTGCAAATGGCCAGGTTTCATTCTTTTTTATGGCTGAGTAAGATTTCATTATATGTCTCACTTCTTCTTTATCCATTCATCAGTCAATGGACGCTTGGGCTGTTTCCATAATTTGGCTATTATAGATAATGCTACTATAAACATCAGGGTGCATGTATCCCTTTGAATTAGTGTTCTTGTATTCTTTGGGTAAATACCTCGTAGGGCAATTGCTGGATTGTAGTAGGGTAGTTCTATCTTTAACTTTTTGAGGAATTTCCATACTGTTTTCAAGACTGGTGGCACCAGCTTGCATTCCCACCAACAGTGTAGGAGGGTTCCTCTTTCTCCACATTCTCACCACCAACACCTGTTGTTTCTTGTGTTGTTGATTTTAGCAATTCTGACAGGTATGAAGTGATAGCTCACTATAATTTTGATTTGTATCTCCCTGATGATCAGCAATGTTGAGCATTTTTTCATGTCTGTTGGCCATCTGTTTGTCTTCAGAAAAATCTCTATCCATGTCTTCTGCCCAATTTTTAATTGGATTATTCATTTTGGGGGTGTTGAGTTTTATAAGTTCTTTATATATTTTGGATACTAACCCCTTATCAGATATTCACTTGCAAATATCTTCTCCCATTCCGTAGGTTGCCTTTTAGTTTTGTTGATTATTTCCTTCACTGTGCAGAAGCCTTTTATTTTGATGAAGTCTAGTTTATTTTTGCTTTTGTTCCCCTTGCCTCAGGAGACATATCTAGAAAGAAGCTGCTATGGCCCATATCAAACAGCTTACTTCCTGTGTTCTCCTCTAGGATTTTAATGGTTTTGGGTCTCAAATTTAGTTTGTGTGTATGGTATAAGAAAGTGGTCCAGTTTCATTCTTTTGCATGTAGCTGTCCAGTTTTTCCAACACCATTTGTTGAAGAGACTGTATTTTTCTCATTGCATATTCTTGCCACTTTTGTCAAGGATTAATTGACCATATAGTGTGGAATCATTTTTGGGCTTTCTATTCTGTTCTCTTGATCTATGTATCTATTTTTGCACCAGTATCATATTGTTTTGATCACTACAGCTTTGTAATATAACTTGAAGTCCAGAATTGTGATGCCTCCAGCTTTGCTTTTCTGATTTAAGACTGCTTTGGCTGTTCAGGGTCTTCTGTGGTTCCACACGAATTCTAGGATTGTTTGTTCTAGCTCTGTGAAAAATGCTGGTGGTATTTTGATAGGGATTGCATTAAATCTGTAGATTGCTTTGGGTAGTAGAGACATTTTAACAATATTTGTTCTTTCAATCTGTGAGCATGGAATGTCTTTCCATTTCTTTGTGTCCTCTTCAATTTCTTTCATCAGTGTTTTATAGTTTTCAGAGTACAGGTCTTTCACCTCTTTGGTTAGGTTTATCCCCAGGTATCTTATTATTTTTGGTGCAAATGTAAATGGGACTGATTCCTTAATTTCTTGTTCTGCTGCTTCATTTTGGTGTACAGAAATGCAACAGATTTCTGTATGTTGATTTTGTATCCTGCAACTTTACTGAATTTGTTTATCAGTTCTGGCAGTTTTTGGGTGGAATCTTTTGGTTTTCTATATAGAGTATCATGAAATCTGCAAATAGTGAAAGTTTCACTTCTTCCTTACCAATTTGGATTCCTTTTATTTCTTTTTGTTGTCCGATTGCTGTGGCTAGGACTTCCAATACTATGTTGAATAAAAGTGGTGAGGGTGGACATGCCTGTCTTGTTCCTGACCATGGAGGAAAAACTCTCAGTTTTTCCCCATTGAGGATGACATTAGCTGTGGGTTTTTCATATATGGCTTTTGTGATGTTGAGGTATGTTTCCTCTAAACCTACTTTGTTGAGGGTTTTTATCATGAATGGATGTTGTACTTTGTCAAATGCTTTTTCTGCATCTATTGAAATGATCATATGGGGTGTGTCTGCCTTTGGCTCAGGTCATGATCTCCAGGTCCTGGGATCAAGCCTGCATCGGGTTCCCTGCTCAGCGGGGAGCCTGCTTCTCCCTCTCCCTCTGCCTCCCCCCCTGCTTGTGCTCTGTCTCTCTCTCAAATGAATAAATAAAATCTTTTTAAATTTTTTTTTTTATTTGACAGAGACACAGCGAGAGAGGCAACACAAGCAGGGGGAGTGGGAGAGGGAGAAGCAGGCTTCCCGCGGAGCAGGGAGCCCCATGCGGGGCTCGATCCCAGGACCCTGGGACCATGACCTGAGCTGAAGGCAGACGCTTAACGGCTGAGCCACCCAGGCACCCCTAAATAAAATCTTTTAAAAAAATGATCATATGGTTCTTATCCTTTCTTTTATTAATGTGGTATATCACATTGATTGATTTGCAAATACTGAACCACCCTTGCAGCCCAGGAATAAATCCCACTTGATTGTGGTGAATGATTTTTTTAATGTACTGTTGGATTTGGTTTGCTAGTATTTTATTAAGAATTTTTGCCATGTTCATCAGGGCTATTGACCTGTAGCCTTCTTTTTTAGTGGAGTCTTTATCTAGTTTTGGTATCAGGGTAATGCTGGCCTCATAGAATGAATTTGGAAGTTTTCCTTCTTTTTCAATTTTTTTGGAATAGTTTGAGAAGAATAGGTATTAACTCTTCTTTAAATGTTTGGTAGAATTCCTCTGGGAAGCCATCTGACACTAGACTTTAGTTTGTTGGGAGAGTTTTGATTACTGATTCAATTCTTTGCTGGTTATTGGTCTGTTCAAGTTTTCTATTTCTTCCTGTTTTGGTTTTGGTAGTTTACATGTTTCTAGGAATTGATCCATTTCATCCAGGTTCTCCAATTTTTTGGCATATAGTTTTTCATAATATTCTCTTGTAGTTGTATTTCTGTGCTGTTGGCTGTTATTTTTCCTTACTCATTTGTGATTTTATTTATTTGGTTCCTTTTTCTTTTCTTTTTGATAAGTCTGGATAGAGGCTTATCAATTTAATTGATTTTTTCAAAGAACCAGCTCCTGGTTTCATTGATCTGTCCTATTGTTTTGTTGTTTTTTTTTTTTTTTTTTAGTTTCTATATCATTTGTTTCTGTTCTAATCTTTATTATTTCCTTCCTTCTGCTGGCTTTAGGCTTCATTTGTTGTTCTTTTTCTAGCTCCTTTATGTGAAAGGGCAGGTTGTTTATTTGAGAATTTTCTTGCTTCTTGAGGTAGGCCTGTATTGCTATATACTTTCCTCTTAGGACCACTTTTGCTACATACCAAATGTTTTGGGCTGTTGTGTTTTCATTTTCTCTTCTTTCCATGTATTTTTTATTTCTTCTTTTATTTCCTGGTTGACCCATTCATAGTTTAGTAGCATGTTGTTTAAACTCCATGTATTTGAGGTCTCCAAATTTTTTCTTGTGGTTGACCTCTACTTTCATAGTGTTGTGGTCAGAAAAGGTGCATGGATGCTTTCAATCTTTTTGTATTTGTTGAGGCCTGATTTTTGACCTAATGGGTGAGCTATTCTGGAGAATGCCCCATGTACACTTGAAAGGAATGTGTAGTCTGCTGTCTTAGGAAGCACAACCCACTTCCAAAAAGACATGTAGGTGAAAAGACATAAACTGGAGAGGGACCCATGAGCACACTTATAAGACTGCTGTCTTAGCACCTATATGAAAATTATTTAGCAAGCAAAACAAGCCTTCATTGAAAGTTATGATCTTTACAGATGGAGGTCAATCTAATTTAGGGAGATATTCAGTAACTATTTATCATGTTAGCATAATCTAATTACATCTGTTACTGGGCTTGTACATTAGAAAAATTCTATCATCCATTTCAAATAGGCCCTGAACTCAGATTCTTGCATAATATTTCTATCAGCATTGTTATTAAAGCAAAACTTGATTCTGTGGATTTTCCTTCTCTAACCTGGCCTTACTGTTATTTTGCTTCAGTACTATTTTCCTGAAGAATTCTGTTGTTCTTCTCTTGCCTTCTTTTCGTATCCCTACTAAGAAAGCAAACAAGCCTCTAGGCAGTTTGGCCTTGCCCTTAGCTCAGTGGAAAAAAAAAAGAAACCCTAAGAAAAATAGACATCCCAAACTTTTGCAATTGTGAGTTTGATCTTCCACTGGATGTTATAAAAGTTACCATGCTATGAATCTGTCCTATAATTTTAGCAGAGAAGAATTTCTCCTTCGTAAAGTTTTAGAACTACTTGTCTACTTAAAAACAACAACAACCAGAATTACAGTCAGTGAGCTTTATGCATTTCCATCACAGCATCACCTAAGCTAGAAATTTCTGGAAGAATCCAGGAAAGTCAAAGTTTTAGCTACAGAGGATGTCTCACCAAGAGGCGTAGAAATGGGAAATCAAAGCATGAGATAATGCTTGGTATTATTTTTTTTTATAATAATTTTTTTTTAAATTTTTTATTTATTTGCGAGAGAGAGAATGAGAGACAGAGAGCATGAGAGGGAGGAGGGTCAGAGGGAGAAGCAAACTCCCTGCTGAGCAGGGAGCCTGATGTGGGACTCGATCCCGGGACTCCAGGATCATGATCTGAGCCGAAGGCAGTCGCCCAACCAACTGAGCCACCCAGGCGCCCAATGCTTGGCATTATTAATAACTACAGAAAATGCCATTAAAATTAGACTGAGATGAGACATCCCTCCTACCAGAGCAGCTATAATAATAATATAAATAGACAGGCAATAACAAGTGTTGATGAGGATTGGAAGAAGCTGGAGTAATCATACATTGCTGGTGGCATTGTAAAGTGGTACAGTTGCTTTAGAAAACAGTTTGACAGTTTCTTAAAAGTTAAGCACAGGGACCTGGGTGGCTCAGTCGGTCAAGCAGCTGGCTCTTGATTTCCGCTCAAGTCATGATCTTGGGGTCGTGGGATTGAGTGAGCCCTATGTCAGGCTCTGTACTCAGCAGGGAGTCTGCTAGAAATTCTCTCTCTCCCTCGCCCTCTGCTCCTCCCCTTGTGCTTTCTCAAATAAATAAATCTTTAAAAAAAAAGTTAAGCACAGATTTACCATATGATCCAATAATTCCATTCATGGATATCTACCCAAGAGAAATGAAAGCTGATGGTCACACAAGGACTTTTAGGTAGCTGTTCACAGCAGCTTTATTCATAATCGCCCCAAAGTGGAAACAACTCAAATGTCTACCAACTGGTGAATGGATAAACAAAGTGTAGTGATCCATACAAGGAACATTATTCAGCAATAAAGGAAGTGAAATATGCAAAATGAAATAAGCAAAATGAATAAACCTCAGAAACATCTTGCTAAGTGAAATAAGCCAGACACAGAAGACCACATATTGTATAATTTCATTTATACAGAATGTCCAGACAAGGCAAAGCTATAGAGACAGAAACTAGGTTAGTGGTTGCATGGGGCTGGGCATGGGAACAAGGATTTATGATAAACAGAAATCTTATAGGGGTAATGAACATGTCCTAAATTGGGACTGAGGTCATTTTTTGCACAGCTCAGTAAATTAACTAAAATTCCTTGAATCATATACTTAAAATGGGTGAATGTTTATGGCATGTAAATTATATTTCAATAGTCATTAAAAAGAAAGGACTGTAGACAGTCGTGAATACCAGCTTTCAATGGGAAAGGCATTTCCTTTCTACATATGTCACTGGAAGTGGTGGCACGTGGAAGTACGAAATGGTCTGTTTCCTGGCTTTGTGAGTATGTACCTGGGGCTACAGAATCTCTACTGACTCCTTTTTTTAGGGGCCTTACCCTGTATCAACATTTACATATTCCACTAACCTTGCTTCCTAAATATGATCTCAGAACACTGTCCCCTGAACACCCTCGTTCAGTCTGTTCTCACCCTTGGCTTCTGTAAGCATTCTTTAACAGGAGACGAGATTTTAAAACGGCGCAGGACACTCCACCAATATTACCCATGTTCAAGTCTCACCCTCATTCCTTATTCAGCATTTGTACCCTTGACCCCAGCCTGCTATGCTTGTCACTGTCCCAAACCATCTTTAAAATAGGAACTGTACCTCCTTCCTCAAAAACCAAACCTCCTGGGTTTTTCAGGACATGCCTAACAATAAAGTTCTGTTCACCTGTCACCATTTGCAATTAATATCCTGGAAATGCCAATACTTTTTAGCATATCCTCATCTCATTTCTAAACTATTTGTAATCTTTTGTGTGATTTTTGATTAAAAAAATATGTTCACATTACCTGTGTTTGTATCTTTCCATCCTTCCTGCCTCTTAATAGCTATCCCCAGACAAATACCTTTTTCTTAGTGAGTAATCAGAAAAAGTAGGTCAAAAGGTAAAACCCTACAAGAATTTTCTTGAGTTTTTCTGGAAAGTTAATATTCTTCTAATAAGTTTCACTAAAAATGTTAGATTCATTAGTAGTTATTTTTATCAAAAAACCTTTGCATTCTTAGTCTTTCCATCTTTTGAATCAAAAAGCACATAAATAACTTACAGTTGTATAGTTTTAAAATATTTACAGTGCTTTCACCATGGATGATCTCATTTAATCCTTGCAACTTTGGAAGTACAGGAAATAGGGATATGCATACGGTTGAACCTGACAAAGTTTGACTCCCAAATAATTCTTCAGGAACACATCCAATACACAAAGTGACTCTACCCAGGAATGAAATGCTTCTTCAGGGTATAATGTCAAATGCTACCTGACTGTGTATTAGTTCATACCTAATGTGCATAAGAAATATGGGAAACCAATAAATTTAAGTCAAGGCTAGTTCTAGTTAAAACATTTTTTTGAAATTAAATGAGAATTTTTATTCTTTGTCTTTTCTTTTTGTCATCAACTCCGTCTTGCGACATTTTCTCTGCCTGGGGATGCACCCCACCCCCTTTTCCCTTAACAAGAAACTAATGCTATCCCTCTATCCTGGCCCCTATTAGAACCTGCTTCCAGGGAATAATGTGACAACCATTGTTTCCATCCATGGAATGAGACAAAGGGCTACTCCCAGAAACCAGATCTCTATGAATTGTGGAGGCTGGATTGGGGAGAGGGAGGAATTGAAATGACTATATGGAGGTGAGGGGATTACCTGTTCTTAGAAGGGTAGCCCTACTGTCAGCATGGAGCAGGTCTGCCAGTTTCTTTATGTTCCTTTACAAAAATCATGACCAGAAGTCAATGCCTTTGTTCCTAGAACACACAGGGGCTATCTCAGCATGGCTGGATCATCAGAAGCTGAAATAAACAGCCAACAGTCTGATACATGATAAAGTAGAACTTTTAAAGTACTTCTAATGGTGCCCTCAGTCACTATTGACCATTGAGCTTTTCTCAATGGATGAAAGGTAGTATTCTCTACAAAGCAATTAGAGTAATTAAGAAAACAACCATCACAATCAGATCTTTAGAATCCATGTCTAGGTCCCCTATGAAATGAAAATAATTACAGATTCAATTACTCCTTTCCAGTGGGAATAGCTTAGGCCTTTTATAAATGCAAGGCAATTATCTCTTCAGTTTACAATCTCTTAGAAAACCCTTAGTAACCATTTCAGGATTCTATGCAAAATGTTCTTCTTTGATTTTCCTTCTGGAATGCAAGTTCCTTGAGGCCATATATATTGTCTCATGCAACTTTATAAACCAAATACTGTAGACACCTAAAAGTAGCTCACTCCGTATGTTTCATGGTTGAATAAATACATGAATAAACATAGAAGTTAACTAGGCACAATCCTAAAATAGTAATTAGTATGTGCTTACTATCAATGGTAAAAGATGAGACAGAAAACTCTTCTCATAATGGGAGTTCCTTGAATGCTCTTGAAAAAACTTTTACTATTCCTTTCCTCTAATTGAGGTTTTATTTCTTTAGAAAGTAGTATTCAATTCAAAGTCTCATATATAATTAATATAGTGGAAAGAATTAGATTTGAAAGACTATAGTACTAATTTAACCCTTCTTTTACATAAAAGTAAGCTGCTAAATTTATCTGGGCTGTTGTTTCTTTGTAAAAATAAGTTATGATATATCTTGGTTCTGAAGGGTATCAGAATATGCAACTCCAAAAAATATGCTTCTTTCCTACATAAATTCTTTTGAACTAAAGATCACTGAGATCAGTAGAAACAGGAAAAGCTCTGGAAAAGGCACAAATGTTCCTTTCATAAAGGAAAAAATTTCCTTTTGTAGACAGGTCTCCCTCTTCTGTACCCGAAAGAAGGACCCAACAACTCTTTTTAATGGAGAAGGTACTGACTTAATCTGGAAAACAAATCTTACTAAACAACTCTTGCTTACCATACTTTCCTGGTCCCTTTTTCATAACTTGCTCCCATCCAGAAGCCGAAATCCCTTTTTCCTTTGGCTTAAGATGGTATATAAGTCCAAGTTTTAGCCATCTTTTTGGATTATTCATCACTGAGTGCTCTGATGTGAACATGCATCATGCACACGTTACTAAACTTCTCTTTGTTTTTCTCTTGCTAATCTGTCTCTGGCCAGTCTAATTTAGAGGACCCCAACCGGAGATCCTATGCTAGGTAGAGGAAAATATTTTTTTTCCTCCTCTGTAGTTCTCTGATTCCACTTAATGTTTGCTTGTTTGTTATTCTAGAACAACAAGTAATAATCGTTGGAACAAATTTGGCTAACTTAAACATGTGGCACAAATGTAATGAATGTTAGGTCTGTTTTTCAAGGGATGAGGTCATTGGTAGCTTTTGAGCACAGGAATTCATGGTTCTATGTAGTTTCCCCAGAAACTATTAATATAGTATCCAGCCTATGTTTTTGGAGATGATCTAGTTATCACCCTTATTTTTCAGATGAGGTAACAGATTTGGAATAAAACTATGCCTGGTCGGGGCGCCTGGGTGGCTCAGTCGTTTAGCGGCTGCCTTCAGCTCAGGTCATGATCCCAGAATCCTGGGATCAAGCCCCGCGTCGGGCTCCCTGCTCAGCGGGAAGCCTGCTACTCCCTCTCCCACTCCCCCTTCTTGTGTTCTCTCTCTCGCTGTCTCTCTCTCTCTGTCAAAAAATAAATAAAAACCTTTAAAAAAAAAAAAAACTATGCCTGGTCTAAGGTACTTAGTGGCTGAACTAGGCAAAACAAACCAATCTCCACAACTCCAGAAGCTAAAAAAAGGGAGATGCATGCATGTTTATTTACATTTCTTAAATTCTGCTAAAATAATTTCAGTTGTTTTTCTAGAAATGATAGGAGAGTCTATGTTTTTATCACATAGCAAATTTGTCTCACTGGATTGGGGACTAGTTTGGACTATTTACAGTTTACTTCATCTATCTACACTCATATTCCCTTAAGCAAGAGCTCCTTGTGTTTTTGAAAATCGTGCCTCACATTGTATAATTATTATATGGTTAGCAAGGAGGTAGCCCTTGATGTGAAGCATACTTAAATTTCCATGTATTTTCATCTCTAGCAGTTCATGGTCAACTCCTGGCATCTCAAAAGTAGCCAATGGGAAAACCTTCACTTGTATTAGCCTCATGTACCTTTAAAAATTAGGGTGAATATTCTGTGTTCCTTCAGTATTCCTGAAGCTTCATTTGCAACTAACAGACAAATGCAGACATCAGAAAGGCACATGTATCTGATCACTGATGTCTCCCCTCTGCTTTTGCAGGATCACCTTCAGTCTCGCTTCTGGCTCAGTGGCCCTGGGGTGGGTTCCTTTCAAGATTCTGCATGGCTGGCTTCATTCCATAGGTTGTATATCTTGCCCACAATGCACTCCTGTCTCTTGGAACTCTGAAAGGGGAGGCCATTGACAATATGCCATGTCCCCACCTTGAAGCCACGCAGGGCTCCTCCAGGCTGATGTGAGTCCATACCATCATTTTTCACTCCAGCAGACACAGGGCAAGCTCTCTGATTCATTTACCAGAAGTTCCCCCTTTCCCGCTCTCATGGTGGTGGTGATGGTTAGGGACAGATAGAATACGCTAACAACTCTGCGAATAAATCTTTTCCATTGGTCTCTTAGACTTTTCCAGGAATTTTAAGCTTCTCTTACATCACCTGGGGTAGATAACTGGGTTATGTTGGCAGAGCTGCCCCCAGAGTTACAATGTGGGGGCCTCCTATGCTTAGTTCATAGCCTTGAAGCCAGTACTGAAACTCTAAGACAACAGGAGAAAGCTAATTTCTGATCCCTTCCTTGGGTATGAAAGACTTTCTAAATCTGGCTGATTTTTATAATAGCGAATTTTTATCATATTATGTGTGTAAAGTATTCCTTCACTGTCTCCATAGAGCTTTCCAATCATGAAAAACAATCATCAGACCCTCTGTTCCCTAAATTTTTACTTAAACAGATTGATCTTTGCCAAAGAGCATTTAGTTCTGATGAATCTGGCCTCAGAAGCCAGTTCAATATACCTTGAATTTTTATTTTATGGATTTACCTGTCCTTTTTAAAAGGCTCTGTTTTTCAGTGATATAAGCATTCTTCTTTTAACTAAGAAGCATTGCTTTTTCTTCCTGTTGCTATTTCTAAAGCCCCCTCCAAGTAACACAAATCCATAGAAATGACTCTTATATCGATTCAACCACAATCTTTTCTTTACAAACATCACATCATTTTTGACATACCTTGTCATTCCCACTTCATCTCAGCAGGTCATTTTGTTCCCCTAGTGGACACCAAAGATTGTTTGAAGGTAGAAGTGGTTTCCTCTACCTGTCTCTGAACTCTGGGGGGCCCTTAAGATGATCAATATTTTTTTTTTATGTTATCAATATCTTGAAGATGCTGTGAAACGTAGACATGCGAAAAAGGCCTCAGCAATGGTAATGAAAAACATTTACTCCTCAGGATGAGATGGTTCAAATAAAAATAAAACTCTAAAACATCTCTCAGTAACTGTGACTAAGGTAAAGCCAAAGGCAGCCACAGGAAGAGGCTTAAGAATGTGATTAGTCTCAAGCATGAAGGAAGAAGGACGACCCAAGGAAACTGAAAATAAATTATCTAAAATCTGGAAGGGAGCCAGAACAATTATGTGTAAGATAAGGCAAGGGAATAGAGAACTTCAGGGAGAGAAAAAAAGCAGTTAATTATATTAAATATCGCAAAAAATGTCTAGTATTTTAAAAACGTGCACATCAGCTATATCAATATGGAGATCATTGGTGGGCATATCTCGAAGCCTTCCAGGAAAGTAATGAAGAAAAATTTCAGTGATTGGTCATCAAATGGAAAATGAGAGAGGAGAGACCAACTGTAAACTCTTGTTTTAAAGTTGGGATGAGAAATGACAAATGGAAGAAGTGACAGGATAATCCTAAGACTATAGGAGTTCGAGATTTTTTGTTCATAGGCTGGGACTGAGTCAATTAATTATGGTTTATCACATATGTCTATAATCCATTTGCCCATATTATTATCCAAGCTTGGAAGCAAAACTCACGCATGTCTTCTGTATACAAATAGCATATAGATACCATAGAACTTTGTCCAGAGAATGACTTAAAGTGCCACATAAACAGGACATTCTGCCCATTGCCGGGGAATGTAAATAAGTTCAGCATCCTCTTGTTCAGATCCTAGGAGCAAAAAGCACCTGGGTCGCTTTCTTCAAATCATAACTAATCAAGTGAGATATACCTGGCCTCTGAAATAGGCTAGCCACTATATTTTGGGAAACGATTCATGGAGAAATGCACTCTTGGAGAAAATGGCTGAAGGAAGCACTAACTAGATAATTTCACAGTGAGGTTCTGAGCTCTGTGGTTCACTCTAGCCAGCTAGGTCTTGGATGTTTATTGGGTTTGGAGAAAAACAGAAATTCAGTAACCCTCTCAGGGACATTCTAAAACTTCTGTTAATTAGATTTTAATAAACAAGGTCATCTCTATTGGCAAGCTTACTTTGTAATTTAGAGGGTGAACCATTTATGATGTAGTCCAACTTACACAAGTTAAAAGTCATATAAATCCTCCCCTTAGAAGAAAGGCAGTAAATATCCATTGCTATTAATTGAGGAATCACAAATACCACCAGAGAAAGGAGTGAGGGACGATGCAGATCTTAAACAATGCAAAACTCAATTTAGCGGCAGTTTTATGGAAAGAATAAAACATGTGAGTGTCTTGTTTGTGAGATTTCATTTTGCTCTTGGGAGGATCCAGAAGGGGAAGTTGCCACACTCTTCTGATGGGGCAGAGTGTCCAGTTTGCAAATCATCTGAAAATGAAACAGGAAAGGGATACAAACAAGCCTGGGAGGATTTAGTCGTTTATTTCCTTGAGATGCCCACACGGTGATGACTGATTCTTACTTGACATAGAGGTTGTTGCATTAATCTGCTTGAGCTGTCACAACAAGATACCACAGATTGGGGGGCTTGAAACTGGTATTTATTTTCCTGCAGTTCTGGAGGCTGGAAGTCTAGATCAAAGGGCCAGCAGGGCTGTCTGGTGAGGCTTCTCTCCGTGGCTGACAGAGAGCCACCTTTTCTCTAGGTCCCCCCACAGTCTTTCCTATGTACACACAGAGAGCTCGAGCTGGCTCTGTGTCTCTTCCTCTTCTTATAAGGACACCCATCCTACGGAACTAGGACTCCACTGTTATGACCTCATTTAATCTTAATTATCTCCTTAAAGGTCCTATCTATCTCCAAATATAGTTACCTTGGGGGTTAGGATTTTAACGTGACTTTTGGTGGAAGATGACGTAATTCACAGTTAAATCCATACAGTTGTGTATCACTTTTTCTGTTGAGTTTGGGGAACATTAATTCTGGGAGAGGGTAGCCAGTTTTCTGGGGGAAAAGAGATATTTGATTTCCCAAGTGTGGGAAATGCTACATATATTCTTTATTTCACTCTTGGGGACACAAAATACCAATGAGCATAACAAAGACTATGACAATCCTTCTACACTGAGTAAAACATATTTACCTTTAACCCAGCATTCTGGAAAATGGACTTTTTTTCCCAGCACACATATTAATATTTTGAGAAATGTTTTGCATTGTACCATTCTGTGAAGCATGATTTTTGTCTTTCAATGGCTTTTCAAATGCAGCTTTCATGGTAGATCATTTATAGAGCTTAACAGATGAGATTAAGAGACAGACAAATAGAGAATATTGGTGAGTCCTTAACATCTTAACTACCAGCGCTGTATCTGCTGTTGTATACTTGTTCCCATCAAAGATATGTGTGTCAAGGGGCGCCCGAGTGGCTCAGTCGGTTAAGTGTCTGCCTTTGGCTCAGCTCATGATCCCAGGGTCCTGGGAGGTGTCTGCCTTTGGCTTAGGTCATGATCCCAGTATCCTGGGATGGAGCCCAGTGTCAGGCTCCCTGCTTAGTGGGGAGTCTGATTCCTCCTCCCCCTGCTCTTGCATGTCCCCTCTTTCTCTCCCTCTCAAATAAATAAAATCTTCGAAGATATGTGTGTCTTAACCAATTAGTATAAGACAATGCTTGTGCTTCTGTAATAAAGCCCACTAAATTAATTTTCCTTCCATGGGAAAAAAAAATGATGGAGTAAGACACAATAATGAAATAAAATGAACCACCACTATGCATAAAAATATAGTAAATCTCAAAGACAAAATATTGAGGAAAAAAAGCCAAACACAGAAGAGTACATGCTGAATGATTCCATTTATAAGACCAGTCAGGAACAGGCAAAAATAACTTATGGTAATGTAAGTTAGAAGAGTAAACTTTATGGGGACTGTTTAGGAGAGGGTACAAGGGAACTAGGGAGCTGACCATGTTCCTGTTGTAGATCTTGATCTAGGCAATAATTTCATAACTATATCAATACATAAAAACAACTGAGCTGTATGTGTAAGATCTGTACACTTCACACTATGAAGATTACAGCTCAAGAGGGACAAAGCATTGGTGGCTTGTTATTGTTTTCTTTTTTTTTTTTTTTAAGATTTTATTTATTTGAGAGAGAGAGAGCACATGAGAGGGGTGAGGTCAGAGGGAGAAGCAGACTCTCTGCTGAGCAGGGAGCCCAATTCGGGACTCGATCCCGGGACTCCAGGATCATGACCTGAGCCGAAGGCAGTCACTTAACCAACTGAGCCACCCAGGCGCCCTTGTTATTGTTTTCTAGGACCAAGTTCAAGTTCCCAATCCTGGTCCCTTCACAATGAGCCCGTTTTAATACACCATGTGCTCTGAGGGTTCCGGGAATACAGAATATATTGTGGCATCCAATCTTTGCCACCTGAGCCATTTATTATTACTCAATTTTGTTTACTTTCATACCTTCCTCCGCACATGTTTCCTGTTCTGGAATGTGCTTCCTATTTCACCTGTCTGTTAAAATTCCACTCATTCTTAAGGCCTTGACCAGCTGTCATCTCTTCTGTGAAACTTTCCCTGGTGTCTCCAAAATGAATTAATGGCTTCTTCCTCTGGACTTCCATTGTAATTTATTTATGTAGACAATAGAGTTGTGGCTGACAGAGATTAGGAGTTTTCTGGGACCTTCTTGGTTTCAATTTTTTTTCTCTTTATCTCTATAGTACATTCCTACTATATAGCTTTGTTTTTGGATTGGAAACTGGGGCCCACAAAAATATAACCCTAATGATATAGTAGGTTTTATAATTCTCTGTCCTCCACACTTCAATGTGACCTCCTTTCCTTGAATAAAGATCATGTCTTACTCATTTTTGTAGCCACAGGACTTGACCTTGGTATTGCAGTGACAATCATCTCTGTATTATAAGTAAATTTCACCTTTTAAAAAGCAGACAATTTGCATTGTGAATTAACCATGGTGTATTTCACTGTCACATTTTTGTTGATGAATTAAGTGACTGGAAGGCCAGATTTTGACAGCGTCATTTACAACACTGATATTTTTCCTGGGCAGGATGGTATTCCGCTTAAGAAAAGAGGGTCCTCCTTCCACGTTGGGCAAGTTACCTAAGTTTCGATTTCCTCGTCTGTTAAAAGTTTTTTGGGTGGGTGAAATTTAAATCAGTTAACATCTGGTAAATTACATAGCACCATGGCTAGCACAAAGTAAGCATTCAGGGGCGCCTGGGTGGCTCAGTCGTTAAGCGTCTGCCTTCGGCTCAGGTCATGATCCCAGGGTCCTGGGATCGAGTCCCACATCGGGCTCCCTGCTCGGCGGGAAGCCTGCTTCTCCCTCTCCCACTCCCCCTGCTTGTGTTCCTGCTCTCGCTGTCTCTTTCTCTGTCAAATAAATAAATAAAATCTTAAAAAAAAAAAAAAAGACAAAGTAAGCATTCAATAAATATTAGGTTTAACTATGTGAAATTCAACTGTTTGACGTATAAAAATGGCAGCTTCCTACAGTTCACTTGATGTTTTTTTTTTTTTCACTTGATGTTAACTATTATTAAACTCATCAATTTCCTTTACAACACTGTCCAACAAATGGCTCCAAATCATTTCCTTTTTAATGTTTAGCATGACTAGAACACAAACTCAACACGTGTATAAAGAAGCCTAATTCTGCTTTAGGTTCATGCTTTCTCCCAGGTAATGAGGGATGATCTCTGTCTGTAGCAGGAAAGAGTTCATGAGAGAAAGAGACACCTTACCAGTTTCCAGCTCTGCCCATGAGACTGGCTGCCTCCAGGACAGCCTCATCAGCCTCAAACTATCAACCAACATTCTACCTCAAGTGTATACATTCGAACTAGATACAAATATGAATTCCTTTAAACAGTGTATCTACAAGCTGACTGGAAAAAGGACTCATGAACTTGTTAAAATTCTGAGACAGATTCGGCTTCCTTATTCATTTAACGACATTGAGAGTCCACTAGGTTTCAGGCTCTACCATTGGTCTGGTCGGGAAGGCAAAAATTAATCGTATCAGACCAGTCATAGCTCCCATCTTCAAGGAGCTTGCTAGATGACTCGTGTCTTATTTATTTTTTCCATAACTAAAGATAATTAAGTTACTATGATATTTCTCCATCAGAGCACATTGGGGATCTGTTTTGTTTCTTTTTACTAATTTTCTGTTGCCTTCCCCTATTTTTTTCTTTCTTGGTATTCCATTTCTGTAGTTCTTTCAGAAAAATATTTACCCCCTTTGAATGATTTTAATCCCCTAATTTAATTCCTTTAATTAAGTCCATATTCATTTAAATCGTTATAAGCATTCTTTAGGGAATTGTGCACTTTAATTATAATTAGATAATGAATATTCGATTAGTGAGATTCTGAAGTAAAAATTATAATGCCAGTGACTAAAATGCACCATATCTAGAATCTTTTATTACGGAATTACCAATGAGAATAATCCACTGGGAATAACAAATTTGTTCAAGTTGGGTAAAGCAAGTGCGTGTCGAAGTAAATGTTTTACTATTACCTGATAGAAAAGTTCTCCCTTTATTTAAAGTCTTTTATTGGAAGGCTGTAGAACACATTACTAACAATGCCATTCCCGGATACCGTGGCCCTCTGAGAAGGTGGGCTCTGGGGCACGGCTCACAGATTGCGATGTTTACAATGCCAACCAGCGGTGTCAGGTGGGGTCTCTTCTCCATGTGTGCACCTTTTCACCATCTTGTGCACTGATGCTCTGTGCATCTGTTATGTCAACATGCTAGCTCATCTCAGATGGGCATACGAGAGGTACCTGACTTCTCCGGGAAATATCAAATGTCCTTGGTCTAGAAAGTACAATAGATCAAAATGAAACACAACCATTTAGAAGGAGGGCAAGAGAGAGAGAGAGAGAAATGGATGTTTTCATTTCAGTACAGTCCAGGGATAACAAGGGAGAAAATGTTGAGGCAGGCAGAAGAGAGAAGTTTAGTGCAGGGAATACAAACAAACTTCTAGAAAGAACATGCAGATTTCTCAAGGAGCCAGGTAGAAGATCTGGGGTATGAACAGGTTAGATTTGAGAAGGAAAAAGAAGTATATAGAATCAAAATACACTTGATTCAGAAGACTTTTTACAAAAAGGGGATGCATTGGACTTCCATTAATCTGGGTTCATTACCTACCCCCCCATGTATAATTGGTATTCTTAGTTAGCCTCACCAACTAGGTTTTTTGTTGTCCTCAAGAATTACCTGCATATGAGCTTCTACTTATAACCATGATTTACAGGAAGAAAGGAAAAAGCTTATTTTTAGGGCTTCAAAAATAAGAAAGGGCCTAATGTATGTGGATATAGCATCTTTGACAGACAGAGAGAGCCCCTGAGCACCACAGGGGGAGAACCAAACCACCACTGCCTCTTCTCTTCTGACCCCAGGATGGTGGGCGCGTCCTGTTTTTTATTTTGTTTGGGATAGGAAATATTCCAGTTGATGTTGATCAAATACTTCATATTAGCATCACTATTATATAATCATTTTCTTGTCTGTTTGGAATAGTCTCATATTGAGCAGGCTACTTTCTGCAATCCAAAGTTAGAGAGGTGTTTTAACTGAACATAGCTGAACCTTTTTAATAACACCATTACCAGAAGCCAGACCCATCTCATTGGTTAATCATATTGCCATGCACTGGGTTTCTTTGCCTTTTGCTGCTTCAAATTTTGCCAGTGGTCGCATAAAGCTCCTTCCTAGAACCCTGACTTGTCCTACTCATTCATCAGTTACACATGCTGGCAAATGCATTCCATCAGCTCATTCATCTGCTTCTCCCGGCCCTCACTAAACACTGGTTATTATTTTCCTTTACCCAAGCAGGAACGCTGTATTATAGCATCTGTGAGGATCTCATTTTAAGAGCCTAAACTATAATCGCTCCATGATTCCAGTGGTTCTGTGGGCTTGTTGTGGGAATGACGGGCGAAGGAGTGGCTTGTCAAAGTGGTATTTGCATGGAGTTTTCTGAGCCTAAGGGAAGAAGAGACCTGGGGGGCTAAGCTTGGTACTAGATAGTGGACCTGGCTTTGGGAGAAAGGAGTGATTTTGAATAGAATGTGGTGAGACTCTAATTGTTTCAAGTCACTACTATAAAGGATGCAATGAAAAACTGATAAGAGTGACTTTGTTCACTTGAAGTGATGGTAGTGGCCTGAACATTGGACACCCCATGTTTGTCCTAGGAAAGTGCCAGAGACATCCAAGTAGCAGGAGGAACAGGGTAGAAGGGCCCTGGCAAATGCTAGAAGGCAGGCGAAAAACCAGTTTGCAGTCACACTTGGGCCAATGCCGGGAACTTGGAAGCAACGGAATAGAATCTAAGTGTGGCTCAAGTTTCCAGGATTGCTAATCTGGATGGAACCAGAGGAATGCAATTTGTTATATTATTTTTTTTTTTAAGATTTTTATTTATTTATTTGAGAGAGAGAGAGTGAGAGAGAGAAAGAGCACAAGAGGGGGGAGCGGGAGAGGGAGAAGCAGACTCCCCGCCGAGCAAGGAGCCCGACGCGGGACTCAATCCAGGGACTCCAGGATCATGACCTGAGCCGAAGGCAGTCACCCAACCAACTGAGCCACCCAGGCGCCCTGTTATATTATTATTAAAATGATGTGGCATAGAGAAATAAAAGCCCCAGTGGCCCAAGAGTGCTGTTGGGACAGCATCATCTGAAAGCTTGTTAGAAATGCAGATTTGTGGGCTCCACTCTGAACCTCCTCAAAAGAATCTATGCTTAGCAATAGTCCCAGGTGATTCATATGCACAAGACTAGGAAACGGAAGGCAAAATGATGGTTTAGGAGTTAATTTGGTCAGCAAACAAAAGCAGCAATTTCACTGTCTCTACTTAAAATATATACTTGACTTCTGTAGGCAACTGAGCTTTAGTTATGGTAGAATAAATTAGTTCACAACATGTTGGAATTTGTATGATAATATTTTAACAAAATTATGCAATATCATGTATCTGTAATAATCTAGTAAGATATTTCATTCTAAGTTCATGAATCAACTCATAAAAGGAATTCCACTCCCAGGAAGAAAAAAGAATCTACTATAAAATCAATGTACACACCCATCTGAAATTAATGTATATGTCCATCTCTTCACTTTTCTTAATCAAAAGGGAATGAATGCATCATAATCACCTGGGGAGCTTGGTGAAGATTTTTGAGTAGGTGTGAGATAATTGCAATCTCTGATTTCAGATCAGAGTGATTCTGATACCCTTCCTCCTCTCCCAACATTTAAATAAATACATAAATAAAAGCAAAATAGCCTCTAGGAAGAAAGTAATTTGTATTCCAACATTAAGCAATACTTGCTGTCTAATATTTACATGAGTATCTAATTTTTTGGTGATTGTTATAATCAATTAATTATATTGAATAAGGGAAACAACATATTTAAGACATAGGAACAAACTTCTAGATAACCTAATTCAAACTACTCCTTCTTCACTTAGAAGCATAGCATTTCTTAATATTTCTTCTTTATACCTCTTATATTCAATTTTATTTCTTTTATATATATGTATATAATCCAGTGTTCATGGCATTTTAAACTTTGATTTCAGTACACCCACTCTATTGATAACTTTAGAATTGCAAAATGTTTAATTTCCTAGTTAACTAAAACTGGATACATAATTAATTGTCTTTGCAGTTTTGGACAATGAACTAGGAATCTCACTTTTTTTTTTTACCGTTTCACGTCTTTCTTTTTTTTCTTTGACCATCTTTTTTCTCAGGATTGTTTTCGTTATTTGGAGTCTTTTTTGGTTCCATATGAATTAGGATTTTTTTTCTCTATTTCTGTGAGAAATGCCAATGACTTTCTTGGCATCAGCTTATTCGGAGGGATTCAGGATTAAGTATAAATAGGGCATACCTGCAGGGGAGAGTATAAGTACAAGGAGCATTGTCCTCATATGAGTTTAGGGGCTATTCTCAGGCAATTACATAGTCAGTTCAAGTGTGTTAGGACAAGAAATGTCAAATGGATGTTGGAGGCTTTCTGGCTTAGAAGCCCCATGATGCACAGGAGTGAATATCTCTTACAAGTCCCATGGGCATAGCTCCTATGGGTCCAAGCAAGGGGTGTATGCAGTTACAAGAGTGCTGCAGACTCAGGGAAGCCCCCAAAATATGTATTTTACTCACAGTCTTTCCAAACCAGTTGCAGCTTATCAATCAGGATCATTTTTAGCATATGCAACGTGCCTAGAAACATAGCTGACATTCCACTCTTCTCAGATTTCCGAGACACTAGAGCTAGGGAGTTAACCTCAAATCATTTGAGCAAGAGGAGGAGGAATAGGTATTTTTTAAAGCCATTATAGGTCTAAATGGTGGTATGTGAATCTATAGACACATATGAAGAAGAAGGAAGTGGAGGGATGATTAATTCCACTGGATATCAAAACTTTTAAAAGCTAAAGTAATTAGTAATATTGTTCCATGATAGAAAGAAAACTAGAATGAGGGAATAGCATAAAAGAGAGCATCCAGAAACAGACCCACTTCGTATGAACGCTTAACTTATGACACAGATGGCAGAAAAATGTTGCAGAAAAAGGAAAAATTTGCCAATAAATGGTGTTAGGAAATGAGGGAAAACAAATGAAGTGTGATGCCTGTTTTATACCATGGACTAAAGCCAATTCCAGGTGAATTGTAAATTTAAAAATGAAATACAAAATAACACAACTAGGAAATAACCAAGGAGAATAACTGTGATTTTCAGGTAGGAAAAGACATCTTAAATTTGACATAGAAGACCGTGCTAGAGACTGAATGCTGTACTTCCCCAAATTCTTATGTTGAAATCCCAACCATTAGACCAGTACGAGAATAGCTGAAAATATTTTTAAAAATTGACATTACCCAGTGTTGGTGAGTATGTGGAACAATGAACTTTAAATCAATCTGACAGACATGTAAATTGGTAACATTGCTTTTAAAAAGTCTGCCATTGTCTACGGAAGCTGAAGATTCATGTAGTCTTTGATGCGGCAATTCTACTCTTCCATAGAATAGATCCAACCACAAAAAACCATGCTCATGTGTGCTCAGAGATACGAACACGAATGTTCAATGGCATTACTTGACCAGCTCAAAACTGGAAACAACCCAAGTGTCCATCAACCATTTAAGCTTTGGCATATTTATACCATGGAACACTATAAACAATGAAATCAACTAGAGCTATGTGCAACCACATGCATGAATCTAGCAAACTTCGTACCAAGTACAAGCCATCTAGGCACATGGTCCAGGCAGGATTTCATTTACATAAAGTAAAGAAACTTGCACACCAAATTTCTGGTGTTAGAAGTCAGGATAGTAGATATTTTTAGGAGGATAGAACAGTAGGGATTCAGAGGGAACATGAGGGTTACTTTCAGACCAGCCGGTAATGTTCCATTTTGTTTTTTTCATCTGTGTGGTGGTTACATGAGTAATTGCTTGGGATGAATCACTGAGTTATGCATATTTGATCTTGGGTACTTTCCAAGATGTCTTCTATATCATAATAGAAAGGCTCTACAAAAATAAATTCATAACAGATATTATGGGACAGATGGAGGTTGGGGGTAAGAGAAAAGTTTTCACTGTATGTGTTTCTCTAATTTTTGACTCTTGAAACAAGTAAATGTGCTCCCTATTTTTTAAAAAGTAATCTGATTTTTGACACAGATGAAAAAAAAAATAGAAGATAAACTAGAATTGCCCATGAGAGCCCCATGGTCCCTGGTCATTTCAGAATCTGAGTGAAAGGAAGTGTATTCGTGTGCTAGGATTGCCATAACAAAATACCACGGACAGGGCAGCGGAAACAACAGAAACTTATCACAATTCTGGAGCCTGGAAGTCCAAGATCAAAGTGTCAGTAGACTTGGTTTTCCTCTGAGGCCTCTCTTGACTTGCAGGTGGCCGTTTTCTCTTTGTCCTCACATGGTCCTTCTTCTGTGCACTCGCACCTAATCTCCTCTTCTTACAAGGACACCAGTCACACTGTATTAGGACCCACCCTAATGACCTCATTTTAACTAAATGGCCTCATTACAGACTCCATCTCCAAATGCAGCCACATTCTGAGGTACGGGGGTTAAGATTTAACATACGAATTTGGCAGGGTGGAGGTGGGGGCTGGGGGTGAGCAATTCAGCTCACCACAAGAAGGGAGTCTGCCTGTGCTTCAGTGTGGGTATGCCAGCCTTTAGGCAAGGCAGAAAGCTGAGAACAATCTGGCTCTCCTAATGAGCTTCTCAGACTAATTGCAAGATTTCATTCGAGTCTATGCTGCCAACTCCATCCAGACTTGGGAGAAAGCAGAAGAAATGTAAACTTTTCGTTTGGATGTTTCCAGCATTTTTGTTTTGTGTCATAGCCCATTTGAACATGAATCAAAAGCAAATAGATCTTCTGATGTGTTTCTGCTTATCTCATTGAGGGCTATTCTTTTTTTACCCCCTCACCCCACCAGAGAAATAATCCTCTTGAGGTTCTCTCCAAGAGTCCTTTGGAAAACATTATTGAAAAGTATACACATAAATATCACCCATGCATTTTGTGCTTTTTAAAACATGAAAAGTAAACAAATTCTGTGTCATAAAATTCAAATTTAATAATACATATTTATTGGGTTATTCAAATATGGTTATTGTATGGCATTTGAAAGAACTAGTATATATGAACAAAGCAAGTAGCTAAATAGGCTAAGTGGGCTACAAATACTGAATTGTTTTCAAGATTTGCAATGTGCAAATCGCAATTTCATTTTAACTGTGGATTCTTCCTTGGGGGAAAAATATTTCACTATGAAGAGCTACTACTTTAAATCATGGCTTGATCATAATCAGTAGTAGATACATTCCCCTGATTATCAGCTGTCCTTTGGGGACTTGCTGTGCTGAGTCAAATATGGGGATAACTCGTTTGCTCTTTCACCTCTACCTCAGCTTGGAGCTCCCAGGATATCCTCCCCTACAACAGAAGGGATTTCTGTTCCACTTGGCCAGGGTACTGTGCAGGACCTGACGGCTGAGGGGTGAGTTGGCCAGTGAATTTCTTCCTGCCCCCTGACTCTCTACCATCAAATCCACTTCCTCTGCTACCTGACAAAGTATTAGGGCCAAAGTTCTCTCAGTGTGGCCTGGGGCCAACTGGAGCTCCTAGGGACTTTGGGGGGGGGAAGGGGGGTTCACAGACTATTGGACCAAACTGTTTCCATAATAATACGAAGATCTTATTTTCCTTTTCCCTCTCTTTCTCTCATCAATGTATAGCAGAATTTTCTCAAGGTTTCGCAGCATGTGATTACAAGAGGCTGATTATGAGAAACCAGCTGCTTTTATTAAATTGGACATTAAAGAGATTTGTAAAATCATGAAACAATGCCTTCTCATTAATCCTTTTTTGTTGTTTTGGAAAAATATAAGCTTTTTAAATATAAATATATGTTATGCTAACAAGTAGTGGGTTTTCAATTGTTAGTTTAAAATAAATTAATATTTAACAGTGTTTCAGCTTTAATTTCTAATACATTAAATAATGATATGTAAAATCATAAATAAAAGCTTTTTGGGGGCGCCTGGGTGGCTCAGTCATTAAGCATCTGCCTTCGGCTCAGGTCATGATCCCAGGGTCCTGGGATTGAGCCCCACTCAGGCTCCCTGCTCAGCGGGGAGCCTGCTTCTCCCTCTCCCACTCCCCCTGCTTGTGTTCCCTCTCTCGCTGTGTCTCTGTCAAATAAATAAATAAAATATTAAAAAAAAAAAAAGCTTTTGGGAGTCCTCAGTTTTTATGATTTTAATGGGGTCCTGAGACAAAAATGTTTGATCACTACTGGGCTCCAGAGAAATTAATCTTAATCCATATACCTGGGTATGCAAGAAACATCAAATGATATTTATTGTCCCTAAACTGAACTTTGAGAAACCATTCTGCCATTTCATTAGCAGTAGGAAATTCAGTATCCATGGCACAACTCTGTTAGACTCTTCAGATGCACCAAACAGGAAGAATAAAGTGGGTGTAGCTGTTTGTAGAGACACTGGCGGCTGGGTGGGATGAAAAGGAAGACAGACATGAGAGAGAGATCTCTGAATACTGGAGGCGCTCTAGAAAAGCTTCCTCCGCAAGTGTTTGGAGGCATGGGCATGTTTTCTCCTAAAGTCACTCTAAAATGTATCAGTAAAAATAAGCAGCAATTGTGGTATATATCCAAAGGGAAATGAAAACAGTGTCTAAGGAAGAACTATCTGCACCCTCATGTTCACAGCAGTTCTATTTACAATGGCCAAGATATAGAAACAATCCAAGTGCCTACTGATATATCAGTTATGATATATATATGTTATGCTATATATATATCAATTATATATATATGTATATATATGTGTGTGTGTGTGTATATATATGTATATATATAAAATTCATCCATAAAGAAGTAGGAAATCCTGCCATTTGCAACAACATGGATGGACCTTGAGAGCATCATGCTCAGTGAGTAAGTCAGAAAGAAAAATAGAAAAAAAAAGAAACCAAAGAGATCAGACTTGTGGTTACCAAAGGTGGGACTGCGGGTGGGGTGGGGCATGTTGGTGTGGAAATTGGATGAAGGTGGTCAAAAAGTACAGACTTCCAGTTATAAGATAAATTAGTACTGATGAGCCACATGCAACAAGATGGCTACAGTTAACGTTGCTGTCTGGTATATTTGAAGGCTGTTAAAAGAGCAGATTCTAGGAGTTCTCATCACAAGGAAAAAAACTTTTTTTTTTTTTGCGTCTCTATGGGCTAACACATAGGACCTTATCAGAGATCAATACAGAGCCATTCTCTGAATAAGACACAGGTATGACACCTGCCTGCAGGAGCTACACTGTAGTAGAGGGCAGTGCATCATCGGAACTTTCTCCAGACAGATGGATTACAAATTGCTATGAAATATATGTACTCAAATTATTTGAAGGAACGGGTTCCATTACTGCTGGGCTTCTCAAAGCATCTGATATGCCGCAATTGTTCTATATGAATGTTCAAAGGTGGATTCTAGCACGTAACATTTTTACAACTTTTTTGATCAAAAAATCTTTTTTTCCCCCTGGGTCAGTTATTAACATCTCCTAGAACCACTTTATAGAGAATACAGTTTGAGAATACTGCCTTAACCTAATAAGGGAACTTTAATAGGATTTCAGTACTCTGAAACCAAATAGGGACTAAGGAATTTTGTTTTCCTAGGTTAGTTTTCCAAACGGTTTTACTCTGATCAACGGTAAGAAGTTTATTGTTTCCCTGGGACCCTGCTTGCACACACAACTGAAACAATACTGAAGCAAAGTTTTATAAAATGGTTACCCTTCAAATGTTTGGTGGACTCTGACATTTTGCATTCTAATTCATAATATTTAAAAAGTGTTGGTCACAGACCACTAAAATGATTTCACAGCCCATAACTTTGAAAAGCAATGCCTTAGATGATTTCATCAGTGGGTAAAATTAGGCTACTTTAAATCACTCATCATTTAGTAGCACAATTTTGAACAAAATAGGAAAAAAATTACACTTGCTCTGTCTACTTTTAATAGGTGCTTCTTATGATTAAATAAAAGAAATTGTATGGAAAGTGCAAAGCATTGCACATGTAAGCTATTATTATTAATTAAAACAGTCACTTTATCCGTGATGCATTTCCAAAGAAGAGAATACTTTAAATGGTCAGAGTTCAGATGGGTCCAAAGAAATGGAAGGAAAAGGTAGTGTGAAATTATCTCATCTTCTTTCATTGAAATCGCCTGCCCTAGTCAGCCATTTGGTTTAAAAATTTTTCACTCTGTTACAGTTATGGAAGAATTTTCAACCTAAGGATTTTGAGGTTCTTTTGTGAAAAGCCACTTTCCTACCTTCCTGGTTCATGCCCCACCCCTCCCCCCAGCCCCCAGTGCTGATCTAACTGCTGAATGACTGGAGATTTGCAGCTCTGCCCTCCCAAGGGTATTCCTCTGAGTTTCTGGGTCTTTTGCATGCAGGCCTATCTAATTATATCATGATCAGTTTTCTTGTGCACAGCAATACAAAATTACACACACACACAAAACCCAGAAAGCTTTTAAAAGTACATACTGTTGTCTATAAAAATAATAACTGTAAGGAAAAAAATAACCACGAGATTCAGTTTTTGCTATGCTGGATAAGCGTATATGATCCTCTTTCTATTTAGATGGCTTATTTTTAACCAGTAAGTTGTATCTTTTTGTTAAGTAAATTAAAAAAAATCCAATCTTTCCTAAAGCAAGGTTTCTAGAATAAAACTGATTCCTTGTTGTTATCCAGTGACACTTTAAAATTAGAAATGAAAAAAAAAACAAACTAGAAATGAGCTTGTTATTTCACTACTTACAACTACAAACAGCTTCCTATAGACTAAATTAGATAATTAATTGGAAGAGCAAAAATGGAAATAATTAAAAAGGAATTTCACGTAACTAATTTCAAATATTTAGTACATTAAGAAATGTTTTATATGCTAATATCTGCTCTTTTATTTCCAGGGAAATTTAGTTTTGTTTTTTTTTTTTTTAAAGATTTTTATTTATTTGACAGAGAGAGATACAGCGAGAGAGGGAACACAAGCAGGGGGAGTGGAGAGGGAGAAGCAGGCCTCCCGCCGAGCAGGGAGCCCGATGCGGGGCTCGATCCCAGGACCCTGAGATCATGACCTGAGCCGAAGGCAGACGCTTAACGACTGAGCCACTCAGGCGCCCCTAGTTTGTTTTTTAAATCATGTTTAACAAAACCTTTCCTACGTCTAAGTTCATAAAGATATTTTCCTTTTTTAGTTCATAAGAGCTTTTATGTTTGCCTTTATGTTTGGGTTTTTAATCGACTTGGATTTGATTTATATGTATCGTATAAGATGGGATCATTTTCTTCTTTTCCCTATGGACCCCTGAATGTGCCACAACAGTTTATTTAAAAGACCATCTTTTCATCCTTTTTTCACCGATTTGTCAGGCCAATTCTGTCACAAATTATGTATCATATATTTATGTGTCTATTTCTGGACTCTATTCTGTTTACTTTGTCCATTTATCATCTAGTAATATTAATGTTGGTAGAGGGGCTAGCACACGCGCGTGTATGTGTGTGTAAAACATATTTTACCAAATGAATTAGTTAATAATTTGATAAAGACACCAAAAAGATGCTATAAAACAGTTTTTTAAAAGCAATAAAGTACACTGAAAACTATAAAATATTAAAGAAAAAACTGAAGAAAACACAAATAAATGGAAAGATATCCTATGTTCATGGATTGGAACAATTACTATTGTTAAATTGTCTATACTACCCAAAGTAATCTACAGATTGGATGCAAGCTCTCTCAAAATTCCAATGGCATTTTTCACAGAAGAGACATAACCACTCTAACATTTGTATGAAACCACAAAAGACCTCAACAGCCAAAGCAATCTTGAGACAAAAGAACAAAGCTGGAGACATTACCACTTCCTTAGTTCAAACTATATTAGAAAGCTATAGCAATCAAAACAGTACGAAACTGGCATAAAAACAGACATATATATCAATGGAACAGAAAAGAGAGTCCAGAAATAAACTCGTAAGTACATGGTCAATTAATTTTTAACAAAGGAGCCAAGAATATGCAATGGTGAAGGAATGGTCTCTTCAATAAATGGTGTAGGAAAAACACCCAAATGGTAATGCGGACATCCACATACAAAAGAATGAAACTCGACCCCCAGTTTACACCATATGTAAAAATCAACTTGAAATGGATTAAATACTTGGATGTAAGGTCTGAAGCTATAAAAATCCTAGAAAAAAACAGAGGGTAAGATCCTTGGTATTGGTCTTGGCAATGATTTTTTGGATTTGACACAAAAGCAAGGCAACAAAAGCAAAACTAAATAGGTGGGACAATATCAAACTAAAAAGTTTCTGCATAGTAAAGGAAACCATAAACAAAATGAAAAGACAACCTATGGAATGGGAGAAAGGATTTGCGAACAACATATCTGATAGTGAGTTAATATCCAAAATATACAAGGAACTTAGGGGTGCCTGGGTGGCTCAGTCGTTAAGCAGCTGCCTTCGGCTCAGGTCAGGATCCCAGGGTCCTGGGATCAAGCCCCACATCGGGCTCCCTGCTCCGCCGGAAGTCTGCTTCTCCCTCTCCCTCTGCTTGTGTTCCCTCTCTCACTGTCTCTCTCTGTCAAATACATAAATAAAATCTTAAAAAAAAAAAAAAAATATATATATATATATATATACAAGGAACTCATACAAACTCTAGAGCAAAAAACCTCAAAGAATTAAATTAAAAAAATGGGCAAACGGGGAGCCTGGGTGGCTCAGTCAGTTAAGCGGCTGCCTTCGGCTCGGGTCATGATCTCAGGGTCCTAGGATCAAGCCCCACATCGGGCTCCCTGCTCGGCGGGAAGCCTGCTTCTCCCTCTCCCACTCCCCCTGCTTGTGTTCTCTCTCTCGCTGTATCTCTCTCTGTCAAATAAATAAATAAAATATTAAAAAAAAAAAATGGGCAAAGGCCCTGAAGAGACATTTTTCCAAAGAAGACATACAAATGTCAACAGGTACACCAAAAGGTGCTCAACATCACTAATCAACAAGGAAATGCAAACCAAAGCCACAGTGAGTTACCACCTCACACCTTTTAAGATAAGAGATAGCAAGTGCTGGTAAGAATGTAGAGAAAACGTAACCCTTCTACAATGTTGGTGGGGATATAATCTTGCATAGCCACTGTGGAAAACAGTATGGAAGCTCCTCAAGAAATTAAAAATAGAACTACAGGGTACCTGGGTGGCTCAGTTGGTTAAGCGACTGCCTTCGGCTCAGGTCATGATCCTGGAGTCCCGGGATCGAGTCCCGCATCGGGCTCCCTGCTCAGCGGGGAGTCTGCTTCTCCCTCTGACCCTCCCCCCTCTCATGTGCTCTCTCTCTCTCAAATAAATAAATAAAAAATCTTAAAAAAAAAATAGAACTACAATTTCTGGGTATAAATCCAAAGGAAATGAGATCATTACCTTAAAGAGATTATTTTTACAATCTCGCCCCCCATGTTCACTGCAGCATTATTCACAATAACCAAGAACACAGAAACAACCAAAGTGTCTGTCAATGGATGAATGGATAAAGAAAATATGGTGTATATATATACACCCAGTGGAATATTGTTCATACTTAAAAAGAAGGAAATCCTGTCAATTACAACAACATGGATGAAACTGGAGGGCATTATGCTAAGTGAAATAAGCCAGACAGAGAAAGACAAATACTGCATGGTATCACTTATATGTGGACTCTAAAAGAAAAAAAGTCAAACTCATAAACAGAGTAGAGTGGTGACTGTCAGGGGCTGGGGTAAGGTGTAAATAAGGGGAGGCTGGTAAAAGGGTACAAACGTTCAGTTATAAGATGAATTGAGGTCTAAGGACCTAGTGACTGCAGATGATAACATTGTACTGTATTACTGAAATTTGTTAAGAGAGTAGAACTTAGGTGTTCTCATCAAAAAGCAACAGAAGAGTTAGCTATATGAGATGATGGATTTGTTAATTAACACAAGGGTGGAAATCTGTATATTAAATCATCACCTTGTACAATTTAAATATTACCACCTCAACAATGCTAAAAAAAGCAATAAAAATGTAGATTAAAAAGTTAAACTACAGTTGAATATATAGGTATGTTCATATATCTATGAATATGTATTCATATATACATATGATCCTGTTTTTCATCTTTTTATACTGTTTTACACTTTTCATACTGTGCATTCCCATGAATAGAAATTTTTATTAATTCCACTAGACTCTGTGAACATAAAGGGACTGACCATATTTTTCATTATTATATTTTTAGTGCATAGAACTGTGGCTAACACATTTTAGATGCTGCATACACATTGCTACTTGATGAATAAATGAATAACTAACAGTTTCTAAGAAATTAAAGTAATAATTATCTAAAAATTTAGTAAAAACCATTCACTATCACATTCAAGTATCAATTATTAACTGAAAATAACCACACTTTTCAGTACCAGAAATATATATAGCCTACTAGATAAAATAGTAAATGCATATCACTGAATCAATATTCAATCATTTGCATATAAGTTATGTAAATGTCACTGCTTTCAGTAAAATCACCATACCATTATCATCTTTTCTTTTTACTGTCCTCTTTCCTTCTGTATAATTGTAAGGCTGTGGTTAAAATGCAATGATATATCTTCTACTCACAATAAAATTGACCTTTAACAGCGTTTATTATATTTAAAATAATGCTGGGTCACTTCTGGGCTGCTTCCTGCAATAGTATAATATCAGAAATAAACCTAAATCTGACTTGAACAAAGTCTTGGAAGGTAATGTAAGATTTTGTAGAGGTCTATGGAAGAATAATTATGTTGCATGAGCCAAAGCAGAATGACTTAAAGTTGTCTTCATACACGTCTCTCCCCCTATTTCATTGGCCAATCAACTCTCTCCCTGTCTTCTCCCCTAAAAATACTGCTTTTGCTTGCTTTCATGTCTTACGGCCTACGTCCCGTTTATCCCACTTTCCTCTCCATCTCTTCTAGATCTGTTTAGTCCCCTTGTAGTATAAATTGATTTAGCATCTATAGCGGGTAGAATTGGATTCTACCTACAAATATATTTTCAAGTTCTAATCCCTGGTACACGTGAAAGTGACCTTATTTGGAAATAGGATCTTTGCAGAAGTATTCAAGTTATGATGAGGTTATACTCGAGTAGGGTTGACCCTAATCCTTATAAATTAGGGAAATTTGCACACAGAAGACACAGACAGAATGCTGTGTGATGCCAGAGGCAGAGATTGGAGTGATGTGTCTATAAGCCAAGGGTATGCCAAGGATTGCTATTAATACCAGGAGCTAGACAGAGAACATGGCCCTGCTGACACCTTGATTTCAGACTTCTGGCCCCTGGAACTGTTAAGACAATAAATGTTGGTTGTTTTAAGTCACCCAGTTTGTGGTGCTTTGTTGCAGTAGCCCTAGGATACTAAGACTGCTGGGCTCTGAGCTCGTCAAATCTTTTCCCACTTATTATTCTGATCAGCACAACCAATAGAATCAGTCTTCCTCAGAAGGGAGGAGGGATATATCTAGGGCCACTTCGATGCCAGTATTTTGTCCCACTCATATAAAACTTAAACTATTTGATTACATGAGCTTGTCTTTCTCAGGAGTCAATCATTCCCTACCAGCCTGCTTTAGGGGATACTGGCAAACTATTACATAAACTCTTCTCAGAAAGAACAGACGGAGAGGGAGACAGAGGAACATGTAGTTTACATTGAGTACAATTAGTGGTTCCCATAAACCTGAGAAAATGCAAAGTGAGCAAGAGGAGTATCCATAGAATAATGCTTACTTTGTCAAATTTGAGAGGGAAGGAGGGCCACATACACTAAAAACAACATAGGATTGGGGAAAACTCGTTGGGCTACAATTTGAAAGACCAGATATCAACACAGGCTTGCTTCAAGGCTTACTATGTGACCTTGGGAATACCACCCAAATTCCTTAAATTCCTCTAAGTGCACAATTAAAAAGTTGGCTAGCTATTCCCTAAGGCAATGTTTTTCAAACTTTAGGTTGAGATCTATCTGTCGATGGTCATTTCAGTTTTGGAGATCATGATAGGCATTAAAAAATAAGAAAAAGAATGGAAAAAACAGAACATAAGAGTACATCAGGTTCTATACAAAGTAGAGTTAAGCATTATTTCATGAAGCTTTAATTTCAGTTATGTACACATGTGTGAAGTGACTATGTGTGTTTGTACTTGGTCAACATAAAATAACTTTCCTTCTGTGGACTACAGTCCAAGTTTTTATTTTTATTTATTTTTCTTAAAAGATTTTATTTATTTTAGAGAGAGAGAGTATGTGTATGTGACCTCACAACCCTGAGTGGAAACCAAGAGTTGGACGCTTACCTGACTGAGCCACCCAGGTGCTCCTACAGCCCAAATTTTTAAAATATACTACCCTGAATTCCCTTTAGACACTGAACTGCTAATGATCTCTGATAATTAACATACCACCAGGTAGAATACATTTAATTACTTAAAGAAATAAGTTCAATTTAATGTGTCCATGATCTACATCATTGAAGAGATTTAAATGTTCATGCTTTTAACTGGGATATAAATACACTTTATATTTTGAACTAAAGAATGATCTTAATTTTTACATTCAAGGGGAGCAGAATATGCCACCCCAGAATATGGCACTTTGGCATAGGGATTATTTCAAGCAGGAGAAATTGGGACCCAGCAGACTCAGAAAGAGCTTTTTCCCTCCCCCTTAGCTGTCTAAAAGAATTTTGATAGGGTTCTGTACCAGGAAGAGAACTATCACCAGAGGTAACTTTTTATATCAGAAAGACTTACCTGTGTGGCATGGCAAACATCTGTTTGCCCAGTATTTGCCATTCTCTTTTTCCAGTGAATTGCCTCCCTCCCCTTTGAAGCCCCAGACCCCGACCCCCTTCTTCTTAGCTCAGGATGGTATATAAACCTCAACTACCAAATTGCCAGAGAGTCCCATATATTTATGGATCTCCTATAAGTCCCAAATTTATTGTTCTCCAGCTATCTGTCTTATGTCGATTTAATTATTAGACCAGCCAAGGAACCTAGAAGGAAAACGGGAAAAGTTTTCTGTCCCTACAACATCAACATTAGATTGTAGGTCTTCATCTAAATCTTACCTATCTACCTATATGAAACCCAATTTCTAAAATTGAAATATTACCAGCATGAATTCTCATAATGAGATTTCTTTTCAAGATATATACTGCTCTAGGGGCGCCTGGGTGGCTCAGTTGGTTAAGCCACTGCCTTCGGCTCAGGTCATGATCCTGGAGTCCCTGGATCGAGTCCCTGGATCGAGTCCCGCATCGGGCTCCCTGCTCAGCAGGGAGCCTGCTTCTGCCTCTGACCCTCCCCCCTCTCATGTGCTCTCTCTCTCTCATTCTCTCTGTCTCAAATAAATAAAATAAAATCTTTAAAAAAATTAAAAAAAAAAAGATATATACTGCTCTAAATTTTTGAATTGTTCTTTCATTTAACATTTTCTATTAGAGTTATTATTTTGAATTTAGCTGTTTGTACATATATTCCCAAACCATAACTGGGTCATTCCTGACTATTCTTAACTTACTGGTGCCAGATTTAGTACCTGCTCCTTATCAGCATCACCCTTTCCTAACTTGATCTAGGATATATATTCTAAGAAGCAAGGTACTTCTTCTATATAGAGGTGTAGACCATTCTCTCTCTACTGTAAAGCCTGTTAATGGTCAGTAATGAATCTTCTCTCTCCTCCTTCCCTATTACAGAAAAAAATGCCCTGATTTACTCTCTGGAACAGATTATAAATTTACCTTTCTGTACTTTTCCTTACTATTGTCCTTTGAATCTCCTCTATGCCCTCATATTTTCCTTTAAGGACATGTATAAACGCCTTTCTCCTCTTCCCTATTTGCAGGGCCTGATTCTTCAGTTTCTGGGCTCCAGAGTATGGTGCTTTGGGCAGAACAGAGCTCACCCAGTCTTGTGGATGAGGACATGGGTCTGTGTGTTCCTGTAGCTTCCATGGGGGCACCTAGAGGCTGTCTATCTTCCTTTGGGGAACTGACTTTGCCCAAGGGTGTTATAACATTAAAGCACATTAAAGATCAGCTGAAATGTCAACAAACTTTGAAAGAGGGCTATTAGCAATGCAAATGTGAGCTTCAGCACTTGTGATAAGCACAATAAACAAAACTCTAAGGACATTTTTTTTTTTTTTTAGCCTTTCTAGGTGAACAGCTCGAGCTGTGATGCAAAAGCCAGTTCTCTTGGGACTGAGGCTAGTTCATCACACTCATCTGATGTGCTAGCCAACTGTATGGATTGCATTAATCCTATTGACACAGTCACAGTTGAAAACAGTCTTCGGTTTGCAAAGTTAGCTCAGGGTAAGTTTTTATGCCTTTGTAACAGCATTTGGTGTTCAACCCATCCTCCACTCTGGCTTGTGATACCACACAGGATTTTGAAGAGTAGAGGCGTTCACAGAGCAAGCTTATTGCAATTGGACTCCCTTGCTCCTCAAGCCAGTGGTGGGTGGAAATGGGGACCTGCCAGGAAAATGTCGCTTGTATTTGGCTTCTGAGAGAAAACTAGCTGACCCTGCACCCACAGTAAAAGACTATTTTTTTTTCTTGGGTCTAACTGCTGTTAAATAACACAATTCAACCAAGTAAATTCTAAAGATCTAAAGATTATTAATCAATTCATGAATCAGGCAGCATCCTGTCTAGCAAGTAGACGGAGCTCCAAAAGGCTACAGCAAAGGAAAGATTTTAAAGGTAGAGAGGGAGTTTGAAAAAGGAAATTATTAGGGCAGAGTCCAATGTTTTAGGCTAGGTCACCCCCCTAAGGGAAATGGAGGGGTCTATCATTAAATTTTCTAGTGCTGACCAGGAGATTCTCATGTTGACTGGTTAAAGGTCACATTTCTGAGTGGTTGAAACTGCAGTCAGGTTAGGTATTAAGTCTTGGTTTACCGACTCAGGGCCTTAACCTAAGTGCTGTCATTTTGGGCCTGTAGTTTTCTTTTTAACACTGCCAAATCAAATCACAGCTCCCTGATGTTCTAATGGGCAGTGACCAGGTAGCATCCATTTCATCGGGACCTCCGCTCAAACCCTCAGTCTTGGATGGAAGCTGTTTTTCCTGGAGCTTCCTGTGAAGCAGTTCCCTGAATCTTGCTTGGGTTCCCTGACTTACAGCCCAGGGTCAAGCTTCAAGCCAGCTTCTCCGACTTCCAAATGACCTGGTAGAGTTGCGCCAAACCTCCCAGATCCTTCCATCCATTAGAATGTCATTGAGTTCACTAATTCTGTTTCTTGCTAGGTTTCTTTTGAACTTCTTATTGGGAGAACAACCAGCTACCCTGTGCTAGAATTCACTCACATCTGTGTTTCTAGGTCTAAGTTTCCTTTTAAGGATATACTGAGCCAGATAGGATTCCTCTCATATACCCCATGGCTTTGTAGAGGAGACGATGTTTTTGCAATAGACCTAAAAATATATGGTTTTCTGTTCTTCATGGTTCTGATCATCTTGTTTGCATACTGTGGACTTTTTTTTTTTTTTTTTTGGAATGGTTAGAATGAAATTCTAAATTCATCATTGAGGATAGTTAAAATGAAAGCAAATTTAGAGCAGACTTTGAGTAAACTATGACCAAATCTGAACAAACATGGGGTTAGGAAGAAGAGTTAATTTTTAAGTTATGTTGCTTTTTCCCTCCTCTCCTTCTAGATTGTGAGACAAATAAAAAAAACGTTGTGTAGAAATGGAATTTAATTTGGTGACTGGTCATTAAGCCAAAAGAGTCCACGTTTCCTCTTGAAATCTTAATCCTCTCCAAGATTATGAAGAACAAACAAATCCAAGTTTATTTTTAAAATAAATAAGTCATTTCTAAAAAAGAAAGCCATTTCTAACTTAGACTCATTGAGCTTCTGTTGTGTATGGGGCACTCATTTTGCATTCTGTGAAGGCTTAATATCTTTCTTTGTAATGTGAGAGACTCAGACGGACTGAGACCATCCCACTGTGGCTTTGGTGGGTTCTGGTCTCCCCGCACACCCTTTAAAAAAAAAAAAAAATATATATATATATATATATATATAATGTAGAGGGAGGCGGCAGGGCATGAGCGGGGGCAGAGGAGAGGGAGAGAGAGAATCTCAAGCAGGCTCCACACTCAGGGTTCCATCTCATGACCCTGAGATAATGACCCAAGCTGAAAGCAAGAGTTGGACATTTAACCAACTGAGCCACCCAGGCGCCCGTCCCCATGCACTCTTTTATAAGACATTAGCTTCTGTTTTTCTCCATCAAAAACCCAATTGTCCATGTGACACAACTGCTAATCAACAAAAACAATTTGTCCTTCTTTGAAGAATCATCCTTGACCACTGAAGTTCAGGACATGCCATCCTAAAATATGCCACTTATATTATTTTGAGCTGAAGTCACATGAAAAATAGCAGGCGAAGGGAAAGGCTTTCTCTGAACTCTCCTTATCTGCCTAAAGACAGGTCCTCCCAAAGGAACTCAGTTGTCATAGATCCCCTTCCCTGGGAGTTTCATCAACCAGGAGTGACTGACGCTTATCACTGAAGAGGAGGCTAGAAGTCCATACCACACACGTACTCAGACAAACCATCACAAACTATCAAGCCTCCCAACTATTCTTTTTTTTTTTAAGATTTTATTTATTTATTTGAGAGAGAGGGAGAGTGAGAAGGAGAAGCAGACTCCCCACTCAGCAGAGAGCCCGATATGGGACTTGACCCCAGGATCCTGAGATCATGACCTGAGCTGAAGGCAGATGCTTAGCCGACTGAGCCACCCAGGTGTCCCCATCGATTTTTCTATGGGCCCATTCATCTTTCCTAAAAATCATTTCTTCTCCCCTGAGTGGCCTCCATCCCTTCTCCCCTTCCCTTATTAGTGTGGTATGTAGGCTCTAAAATCTCGTCATTTTGGGGGGAGATTTACTTTTTTTTTCCCCCTGTGATGTCCTGGGCATATAATATTAAAAATTAACAAATGTGTGTACCTTTTCTCCTGCCAATGTGTCAGTAATCAGCTTAGTTCATAAACCCAGCTATTGAACCTGAGAGGGTAGAGGGAACACCTCTTCTCTACACTGATTACTGAATCTAGCTGAAATTTGGACCCTTTCCTGGAAAAGCAACATAGAAAACCTTCCACCATCACTTATGTTAATGGTGCTCTGGTTGATTTTCTTCCACATAAACCAAACTACCCAGTTTATTTGGAGGCATTTCTTGGTACTTAGCTTTCTGCTTCTTTTGGTCTGCCATCTCCCCATGTTCAGTCTCTTGAGTTTTCATTCATGCTTTGGGACTTTTGTCTGTCACTTAAGTAAACCAAAAGGGAAACCTTTGAGCACAATGTTAGATGGTCACTTCATTGTCCCTCCTCCTTAACCTCGCCCTCATCCCTGGTGATGTGTGAGCCTTTTCTCGCAAAAGTTATTCTGGAAGCTACATTTGTTTACCTTGCTGGTGCTCTATTCTGAAGAAAGCAGGCTTCCTAAGGAGCAGTCAGGAGAAGGTTTGCAGACCCCACTGCTGCGTATTTGTGTTATGTGTTTGGAGGATGAGGTAGAAAAATACAGAAAATGGAGAAAGCACTCCTCCTGGGAGTACATCCAAGGTACCTAGGTGGGAAGAGTCAAGAAAAGAATTTTGAAACCATCTTTTGGTATCTGAGCATGTTTATGATTGGCCAAGAGGAAGACTTTTGTTTGTGTGGGTTGTGTGTGTGTGTGTGTGTGTGTGTGTGTGTGTGTGAGTAAACTATGCCTGAATGCCCTTCCAGATGTTGCAGGCATGATGGCAGGCTGACATAAATAATTCATTTCTCATTTTCTTATTCTCACAGTAATCAGCACATTTCCTTCTACTGTCCCAAACAAAAAGCTTTTTGAGTCCTCAAAATTATACTTGACCCTTTTAAACCACAAATTTACTTTGCTTTACAGCTTTCCTGCTTTGCACTGTAAATGCTGAATAATTTAGACACAAATACACAAAGAAGAAAAATTATTACATTTTAGAGTTGAAAAGATCCATGAAACTTAACTCTCTCCTTCCCTTCCTTCTTAATCATTTGATACTGATTTAAAAAAAATCACATCTTGCTTTGTTTCACAGAAATTTAAATCCTATGTTAAAATTTTATCTATATTTACACCCATTTTCACAGATCCAAATCAGTCAGTGGCAAACAACATAAATCTGTTTGAAAATATTTGCTGTGCTCCCACCAAAAGAAAGAATGCTAAAGCCATTACAAAACATCTTCTTAAAGGAAAGAATTTTTTCCCCATTGATTTGTTTAGCAATTTGGCTATAATTCTATGCAATCTATTGAAGCCATGCAATGCAGAGAAAACATTATGCATTCCACCTTTACATATTCCTTTTGTGTATTTCAAGAACTATGCCTGGAAGCGTCAAACCTTAAATTATTCTGTAATTGGCAGGCAGCAAATAGCAATTTCAAGTTCCAAGTGGTGCCAAGGCCAAATGGAAGAAGACATTTATAATGGCTGTGCCTAAGAAAAAGTGTAGCTTGAAGGATTATCTACAAATTGAGCTATAAACACATCGTCTCCAGCATTGGGGGGAAACAAGAGGAAAAAGAATTTGTTATCATCAAAGTACTCACTTTGCAAAACAGCTGAGTACCCATCCTACAACCCTTTCAGTGAGAACATTTAAACTTACCACAAGTAATTATTTAGAATGGACGCTTAGGAAATCCCAAGCACATTTAAAACAATGGCAGACCAGAAAGGTAATTACTGATTTTAGTTTTCCCCATTATGTGTAGCTGTTGCCCGTAAAACACAAACACTCGCCAGTTCCCCTTAACTTGTAAACACGGGCATATGTCTCTTAACATTATTTTCTTTTCAGTTAGGATTTTTAAAAAAATCATGCCCATAGGCAGATGGTCTTGTTAGAAACATGAAATGCTGCTTCCTTCATGTGTTGTCATTTTCTTGCCCGTAATTGTTTTTAAATAATAACATCCCTTCTTTATGTATCACGAACATCTTGGAAAATCAGGAGTCAATGTAGAATAATCATAGTACTTACACACATTCTAAACCATGGTGTTTAATTAATATGAGTGCACGTGGCTTGCTCAGAAGAGATATGAGCAAAATTTTACATTTTTTATGTTAAATGTTTCTGGAGAACAAAGTTATTATGTTTTATTGATTTTCAAAATGGTAGAGAGAAGAAAAAATAAAAAGGGGAAGCTGGTAGGCTGGATCTTCCATTAAATAGAAGGTCCATTAGCAGTTAGAAATAAAAGATAGGACGTCTAGGGGCGCCTGGGTGGCTCAGTCGTTAAGCGTCTGCCTTCGGCTCAGGTCATGATCCCAGAGTCCTGGGATCGAGCCCCGCGTCAGGCTCTCTGCTCAGCGGAAAGCCTGCTTCTCCCTCTCCCACTCCCCCTGCTTGTGTTCCCTCTCTCGCTGTGTTTCTCTCTGTCAAATAAATAAATAAAATCTTTAAAAAAAAAAAAAAAAGATAGGACGTCTAGAAGTTAGCCTGCATGGAGGTTGGAAGACCGGCAAAGTCCCTTAGTATGCCTTCCTTCCAGAACAGAATTTGACTGAGCCGCTCATAAAGTCTTTGCTGCCATGTTGGAACGTGGTGGAGTGATGGAGTGATGGAGGTAGAGTGGAGGCGGGTGCACTCTCCACTCAGTGAACTGCTGGAGAGAGAGACTTCCACAGGTGCATGTGGCCCATGTCTGCTCTTGGCCTTTTTCTGCTTAATCTGAGCAACAACTTGGAAGAGCAAGTAAATTCATAAAATTTGCGGATGAGCCAAACTTAGACATTTTCATACAGTATTCCAGCAAGATTAATAGGATCTAAACAGATTGGAAAAAGAAAATAATCTATAATCCAATAGGATTAAGTAGAAAATTTTCTCGTTTAAATTCAAGGTATAGAATAAAGAGATAGGACTGAATATCATTTCATGTAAAAATGATGAGAGGACTTTACACAAAAGTGCCATCTGTGGGGCGCCTGGGTGGCTCAGTCGGTTGAGCATCTGCCCTTTGGCTCAGGTCATGATCCCAGGGTCCTGGGATCGAGCCCCGCATCGGGCTCCTTGCTCAGTGGGGGGCCTGCTTCTCCCTCTCCCTCTGCTGCTCCCCCTGCTCGTGCTCTCTCTCAAATAAATAAGTAAAATCTTTTTAAAAAATGCCATCTGTGTCAGCGGTGAAATAAATGAAGTTATATAAAAAGTTAATCTGGGGCGCCTGGGTGGCTCAGTCGGTTAAACGGCTGCCTTCGGCTCAGGTCATGATCCCAGGGTCCTGGGATTGAGCCCCGCATCAGGCTCCCTGTTCAGCGGAGAGCCTGCTTCTCCCTCTCCCTCCGCCTGCCTCTCTGCCTACTTGTGCTCTCTATCTCTCTGTCAAATAAATAAAATCTTAAAAAAAAAAAAAAGTTAATCTATTATTGGCATGCATTGCAGGATCTGGTGTCCAAAACCAAGCAAGATGTGCATAGTTCAACTGTATTACCCCAATCAGGACAAACTTGAACATCTGTATTTATATCTGGTTGACATAAGCAAAACACTCACAAGCACGATCGTATCAGGGAAGGTAAGATTCCAGAACTACTATGGGAACTGGGGATTTTAGGTCTGGCAACATCTTAAAGAAGACTTGACAGCAGTTGTCACATACTTGAAGGGCTGGGAAATATGACGTGTGTGTTTTCTGTACTTCTCCCCGCTCTGGGCTGAGCTGGCATTACTAAATCTAAGTTAGAGAGAGACAACAGCGGCTCAAAGGAAAGATGAAGCCTCCACCACACTGATCAATGCTCTGAACTACTGCATGAGATCCGGAGATATCCAAACAGGCGTCTGGAGTATCTGGTTGAAAAGCCATGGGCAGTTTTCCTACAAAGGGTGGACATTCAGGTGGGATGCTCTCAAATTATGTGTGATTGAATGATTTTATGATTTCTCCTCTAGGCAACCTGACTTAAGAGTTACCAGAAAACATTTACCAATGATTTTATTTTTTATTTGCTACAGAATGAAAGGTTTAATTCTACAGTGAACTCAACCATTTACATGTTATTTAAAATTCCAGTGTCCCTGGGCAATCATTCAGTGTTGGTCCCTACTGACCTGTTGCTGATTAAGCCCCGGAAATAGTGAGTCAAAAGATAAGACTCCTTCCTGTATGAGGTAAGTGCTTTGCTTCGTTAGCGGCCATTTTTGCATTGGATCTTGAGCCCCTAGGACCACTCTTCTAGATCTGCTCTAAGTCCTGCTGAGACCGGGGACCCACAGAACCCCAGAAATAGCAGTGAGATTCAGTGTCAGATTGAAGAGAAAATTGTGATGTCACATGAACCAAACTTGTCATATAAGCAGATAGATTACAGTGAACACACACTCACCTGGAAAACATTCAGAAAAGTGTGGCCAAAAAAAAACACAAAAAAACACAATCATCAGGTTCTTAAGTAGACATGGTTACACACTATCCAAGAACTTACATACATTATGGATAGCTGCCTCCGGCTGTCAAACTCCAATCCAGTGTAATCACTTAAATCTTAAAACTATATATTCACCCAGGGAAGGGTGAGAGCTTTAAGCAGCACCAATGAAGCAAAAAATGGTCCTGCCTTTAAATGTCTCTCATTTGTGGGGACATTCCATCACAACTAATCATTTTATAGTAATTACTGAATCTTTAGTGTTACATTTGGACTCATTCAAAATATACTAATATTTTAATTCTATAATCAAAATAGGAGCAAACCTGGCAATTGAGCGAGTGAGAACTCTGGTGGAGAATTGACATGTTTGTGTGTCCACTGTCATTCATGAGGGGTTTGTTTATAAAGACACAGAGCTGTTTTCTGTCTGCTTGGCTCTCTGGGGAGAGACAGTCCCTTGGCTGTGACAACTTTTTCTGTGAGTGTTGTCTAGAAACTTGTGTGTGTTATGAATAATATTTTATAGTGCTGGCAGGGGAGAAGGGAGGGCTATTTCCAGGAAAGCTACTGGGAATCCTGGTGGGAGGCAGATTTCTCACCCCTTACTGCTATTTTGTTTACCTCGCAAATTCCACACACTCGATCCTATTTTACAAATAAGCCCATGGCCCCTGTTATCCCTTCCAGGGTCTCTCTCTTCCACTCATGAGACGCCTCATCACAAAGCCTTCCTCAAATTCTCCTCCCTGTCCCCTAGTCCAGTTCATGTTCCCAGGGCGACTGCTTCAGTCCCTCCCATTTTAATATCCTTTCAGCACCAAGCTGTGGGTGGACATGAGTGTATGTCAGGGAGGCCACATGCAGTTTCTTGACAGAAAATTACTGGGGGAATTCCAGCTAATAATAACCTCAAAACCAACTCTGAAAATGAAAAATTACTCTTTTACAATAGAAATGTAAGATAACTGAGAAGTTTCTCTTTTTTTATACTGGTTACTTCAAGTATCATAACGAAGACCATTATTGGGACTTAGAAGGTATGATAATTTATTTGTTTCACAGATTTTTTTAAAAGATTTCCCCTCATGTTTAGAAACTTATGGTTAGCGAATCTGGTTTACAAGATCATACTGTACCCACAACTGCCCTGTGAGCTTGACTACGCCTTTTGTTTTCCTCTATCAGAAGCAATAACATCTGGATCACTACATATATTGGTAAATTTGGGTGTTAAATTGCTTCAAGAATCATTTTGAAAGCTCTGATCGTCTTTGTTTTGAAATTTATAGCTTTGAAGGACACCAAGGGTGAGTCAAGTTAAACCAAATAACTCTCAGCCTCAGGTGGGAAAAGAAGGAAAACCTTTTAGAATGGTGTGCTTACCTTTCCTTGAAATCCACTGTGGGTGAGTGCGTGCATGCATGTGCGTGCGCGTGTGTATGACTGGAAACGCACAGCTGCTTTTATTTTTGATCAGGATATGATGATATTTTGAAAGGTCCTTCGTTATTCATCTCAATGCATTTAAATACACCCTCTTATGTTTTGAGTTTCCCTGCTTGAACTACAGGCATGGGACCATAAAATTCTATGAGTAGTTGCTGGAGGATTCAGATAGATTTCATGACTGTTTTTTGTTTTTAATTTTTTATTGTTATGTTAATCCCCATACATTACATCATTAGTTTTTGATGTAGTGTTCTATGATTCATTGTTTGTGCATAACACCCAGTGCTCCATGCAGAACATGCCCTCTTTAATACCCATCACCAGGCTAACCCATCCTCCCACCCCCCTCCCCTCTAGGACCCTCAGTTTGTTTTTCGGAGTCCATCGTCTCTCATGGTTCATCTCCCCCTCCGATTCCCCCCCTTCATTCTTTCATGACTGTTTTTATCTCATAGGCTTAAAGTATATGGCTTTTTAGTTAAATGCAAGTAAAATGCTATCTGCTTCCCCTCCTCTTTTTTGGTTCCTGATACATATTTAATTATATGATTATATTTTATGTTAACATCTTATTGATTTCAAAATTTGTATGTCCTATGTGATGAAAAGTGGGTCGTTGTGCTTACATTTAACCAATGAATATTTAAGATAAATGAGCCTTTGGGCTAGGGAAATGGGAATGTGAATTGATGAATTTGACAGTGAACAGTGGAATGAAAGTTATGAGCCATAACTGGGATCATCAGGCAACCACCTTGGCTCCAAGATAGGCTCTATGCTCCCAGGCATTAACTCCCAGCTAGGCTGGGCATGGGGTCAGGCCAGACCCCAGACATGAGAGTCAAGGCTCTTGTGTTTCTTTTTAGCTGGAAAGTTAGAGACCTATAAGGCCCCAGGCTATCCGTGTTTGGTGAAAAGTGAACCCAATCCTGGCATCTGACCAGATTCATACGAGACCTATTTTTTGAAAGGAGTATGTATTTTATAAATTGTACAAATTTAGAGCAGTCACTAAAAAAAGCCTCACCAAAACCCACAAACTCCACATTACCTTTCTTACCAATTAAAACTAGTCACATTTAAAGTTAGAAGGTCTGTTTTAAAATTCCCATGCTCTGGGTCTGTTTTTGTTTCTATGAGAAGGCTCTGTCTAAAGCATCCGTGCTCACCCCTGTGGCCCAGAACTGGGGCTTCTCTAGCATTTTGGTTGTTTTCATACGAATGCAGTGTAGATAAACTAAGTACCCTACTTTGTAGCAATAATTCTCACAGGGTCTGGAAGAAGACTAAAAACAGAAAGATATTTAATAAAAACCAGTAAGATGGTAGGAATATAAATGTGGTAGCTATTAAATATTACTTTAAAAATGTAAAACTAAATCATTCTGGCTAACTTCTAATTCAAATTTTAAGTGCTACCTTATTCCTTTTATCAACTGTAGGAGTTTGTTAGAATAGCTTGGATCCATTACATAATTACCTTCCTCTAATCTGTTATATATGTTTTAGATTTACCTACAGTGATTTTTTTTTACATGAATATTTTCGAATTTTGATGAGGTCCAGTTTATTAATATATTCTTGATGGTTTGCTCTTTCTTCCCTGGATGTCAGGGTATCACCTCCATTTTCCTTTAATATTTTTAAAGTTTTATCTTTTTATACATTTAAATTTTCTTTTTTTTTTTTTACATTGAGGTCTATAAATCTCTGAATATTTGTTTGAGGAGGAAGAATCGATTTTATTTTTCAAATATTTAAATCTAATTAGTAGAACATCATTGATTTTTCCTTTCCCTATTAATTCCTCATGCTTCCTCTTAAAATGCCAAGTTCTTTTAGCTGTGGATCAGTTGCTAGACTTTCATCCTGTTTCGTCATCCATCTGTCTTGTTGCTCTATCCTGCATGCTTCAATACAAGTCTGCTATCTGGTAGTAAAAGAATTCCCTCCATTTCTTCCTTTGATTTATGTGCATATTTTTATGAGTGGGGAAAGTCAGCCCTCACTTTAGAAAAAGACTTTTAACGCAGGACAAGAAGGAATGATAACAGTTCATAGTTCCCATCTCCACGGAACTGGTGCAAAAATAAAATGAATCTAGAGTCAGACAAGGGGTCAAAACCTAGCTACCAATTTCAAGCTGCAAGATGGAGAGAAAGAGAGTTGCCCCTGGTGAAACTCACCTGGGGCACCTGAGAAATGGGAACACTACTCCTACTTCAGAGGACTCTCATGAGGATTAACCACTGTAAAGTTCTAAGGCACCTGCTGCATTGTGGGGGCTTGTTAATGGTAATTACTTGTCATTATCATTAGTATTATACAGTATGATTTAAGAGCAATTAGGGTCTTTAACCCCAAATCCCTCTTATGTCATGATTACTGATGAAATACCAATCTCCAAGTCATAGGAAAAAAAAAAATCTAAGAAGTCATTAACACCTCAGTGGGGTCTAGGAAATGAGAGTTTAATGTTGCTCTTCGGTACCACCCAGGGAATTCAAATACAAAGCTGTTGCTTTTATCCAGTGGACTCTGACATGATCTCAAACATGGGGGTCTGTTCTAGGAAGTAAGGCTCACTTCCTGAGTATTGAGTGCCCATGGCAGCATGGAAAGAAAAAGACAGCAGGGGCACCTACAAGAAGGCACCACAACACGGGAATAAGGCACCAGAATGGGTAGTCCGAGGGTTCAGATGACCAACAGCCTGAGGAAACATTCGCCTTCCAGCTAGGTTCCTTTGATTATATCATTTTTGACTCATGCAGGGTCGGCCACTAACAAGGATCTGAGTTTGTATTTATTGCTCAGTATTGGTAAAACCATAGGGAACCCCCCCTTTGGAAGGTGTCATGTTGGGTGGGTGTATATTGCAGGTGGGAAGCTGGGGGAAGGCAATTTAAAGATCTTTGTGAGAAAACATTAAGGGCCTGGAAATGTGAATAAGCAACACAAATTCTAAAGGGGGGCTGGTCACAGGATTCACAAAAAGACCAATGTGGTTCTGTCCTCTGACTTTTCCCACAATCCAGACAAGATTGACCTGCCATGTCCTTCTTCTCTTAAGTTCAGCAGTGAGAGATCTAAGAATAAAGTCCTGGTGAAAAATCAGATGGGTGGGACTCAGTGTGATGGGGTGATGTGTGTGTGGGGGGGGGTCTCTGGACCCCAGAGGGAACATGGGCAGAGACGGCAGCAGGTTTTGCTCTACTTTTAGGTCTCCTTTGCCCGATGGCAATGGGTTTGATCTTATCCACAGCTACCAAAGCTTGTTTTAACTCATTCACCTGTTTGTTGTGCTGTGTTTTCTGTATCAAAGGAGCACAGGAACCTGCAGACCTCCATTTATGAGCTCCAGGGCACAGAGGGAAAGAAACAGGAAGTCAACCATTTGTTTCCTATGTTGAGTACCGTGTCCCTCAAATCAATGTTGGAGTGTCAGAAGTGCTTAACTGAATAGACCTATGCCAATTATCAAGGGGCAGAGCGTGCAGCGTTGTTGTTTTTATTTATTTTGTTTCAAGAAGATAGATTTAAAGAAAGAGGAGAAAAAGAAGAAACACCTATTTATCATAGCCTCAGAATGAGAGAGGGGAGAGAGAAATGAATACATGTAGTCATTTCATAGTTGAATGGAGCAAAACCAACTCCAGGAAACCTTCTCAACAGTACCTTTTATTATTCTATGTTGAGCTGTTAACTCTCTTTTGTATTCATATTCCAGGGTGCTGCAAACACAAAAGTTCACCATTATAATGTCTCACCCTCTTTTACAATCAGCCCCTTTTAGATTAAGCCATACCTGACTGACCAGCCTTTTAGCGATACCCACCCCACTCATCCTCGGGGTGAAGGTCCACTGGTTCTTAATAGGTGGATAAAAAACAAAAAACCAAAAAAACCAAACAGGTACAAAAATACAACCCACAAAAGAGATTAGATCTGTGTGCCCAGATATGTAATCTAACAGTCACATCTTTTTGTTTTATTTTGCTTTCCCTAAACTTCCTTTATAAATGAATTTATTATCAAGACCTGATGTGCTTAGATAAAAGTCCTTATGTTTAGCTATTTTAGGGCAATTATAAAAAATCAATATATGTTTTAAAGAGTACAAAGAAGGACTAGTTAATTTATTTTAGAATTATTTTCTTAGCCACTCAAAAGCACACATTCAAATGAGCTTTTATTAGATTCAGGTGAAAAGGAGAGTTTTAGGAAGCTAAGTGAGGAATGAAAATAAGGGTGCAAATCAAGTGCTACGTTTCATCTAAGAGCCTGAGGTCCTGCATGCTACAATGCATACATGATTTCCAGATAAACATATCCATGACGAGTAGAGAGAGCAAATGTATAGAAGGTTTTTTTTTTTTTTTTAAAGATTTTATTTATTTATTTGACAGAGAGAGAGACACAGCGAGAGAGGGAACACAAGCAGGGGGAGTGGGAGAGGGAGAAGCAGACTTCCCGCGGAGCAGGGAGCCCGATGCGGGGCTCGATCCCAGGACCCGGAATCATGACCTGAGCCGAAGGCAGACGCTTAACGACTGAGCCACCCAGGCGCCCCATCTTTTTTTAAAGTTTTGAGCAAAAGGCTATTCTAAGATTTTTTTTCTAACACAGTAAATGAAAAATTATTCTAAAAGGAAGCTTTTTTTAAAATTGTAAATTACATGACCAGAATAGAAGAGCAAGAGCATACCAGAATTCACTGGGTGTTTATAAGGGCTCAAAAAGAAGCTAAAAATACCGAATTTAGTTGGTAACCTTGAATCATATGTCACCATATATTCTCTCTCAACCTTGATTTAACACAATCTTGTAAACAATTTCAATTATACAATTTCAACTCGCAACTGACCAAAAGGCGGCTAAAATATAATTGTGAGCTGATGCAAATAAATACAGATTCCTAAATTCAGCCTGAGTATTTTCCAATAAAAGATTTATCCAAATCTTTTAAATACAAAGAATGACTTTACATCCAATTACTAGCCAATGTAATTTCTAAACTATATGGCCAAAGACAGAGCTAAATGTTCTACCAGAGTCAGCTCTGAAATGTACCAAATAGAATAAGTCATTCTAAAAACCTCTGTATTTGTCTTTCAAATTTAAATGCAACAGGAGTGGGAAAAAATCTTTTGGAACAAGAGCAACAGTAGATCTGGGGAGTGACAAATTTACATGTATTTCTAGCAGTCAAGTATTTGGGGGAAGGTAGTGGACACACCGTGAATAGGATGTGATGCTTTTCATCTTCTGGGCTTCGTTACCTCATAAACTTTGAGACGAGATGCATAGCCCTGCCATTTCTGGGGTAATGTGGGCTGTTCATGACTCCAGAGCTGGAGATGATATTTATATCTGCCATTTTCTTCTTTGCCCTCTTAGGTAGAAAGCCTTGAACTAGATGCTTCAGATCCCTCCTGAGTCTGAAAGTGTACCTTTTATGGTTTAATTCACTTCCTGCTCATCACCGTATGCAGGCTTTCCATCTTTTAAGAGGATTTTGAAAACAGAGAGTTTGGTGACCTTTGATAACCAAAACTCTGTACCTTAGAGAATCTTAGAAATAAGCAACACACCAATTAATTTCTGACTTTGGAGGGATAACGGAGTTCTACTGGTGCTGCTAGACCAGGGGAAGAAACCGGCTCTGACAGACCAAGAAACAACGGGAAAGGCCACACAACCGGTAGGTGGCCTAATTCAGTATTCTTTAATTATACACCCCAACCATTTCATACAAAGAATCACAAATTAACTGTTTAAAGCAATACCCTCTTGCATAAATACAGAGCATGCAAAACAGGCTCATGGGCTGAAAAACCACTGATTCGACTGGTTTAGGAAATTCTGTAAGAGGAAAATAGTGTAGGTCCCACAGAGAAAATCCCCCAGGCAGCATCAGTAACTCCCGAATCAGGAAAGAGCTTTTCTGCATTTAGTCTAACACTTCAAAGTTTATTGGTGAAACATAGCTTATTCTGCTCCATGAAATTCTGAAGATACTGCATGAGCGCAAAGAAATGACTTGGGTTTGGCAATTTATTTTGAAAGAACAATGATATTGGCCAATTCACTAGCCTATGCCTGCCAATTCTTTTGCACCTAGAAGCTGTTCGATTTATTCCACAGTGTTTGAAATAGTATTTATTCCACTCTTCTAAGCCTTACAGTAAATCAAACTTCTTTTTAAACTTTATTGAGCTACTAATGTCCACAGTATTTCAAACACTCTAACCTGACCTTCAGAGGTTTCTCAGTATGACCTAGGTTGCTACTGCCAGTCATCCAGGTTGGATGTGACTAAGAGAGAGGTCTAGGGGCACCTGGGTGGCTCAGTTGGTTAAGCGCTGGACTTTGGCTCAGGTCATGATCTCAGAGTCCTGGGATCGAGTCCCACACTGGGCTCCATGCTCAGCGGGAGTCTGCTTCTCCCTCTGCCCCTCTCCCGGCTCATGCTCTCTCTCTCTTTCAAATAAATAAGTATAATCTTAAAAAAAAGAGAGAGAGACAGAGGTCCACTGAATAGGTCAATAACCGGGAGAACAAAACATCGTCCATTTTCCTTGCTTAAAAAGTTATCTTCAGGAAGTGGAAATCTTAAAAAGATTTTCTGTATCAACCAAAAACTAAATCTAACAGGTACATTATATTTATGTTGGGAGGAGATTGTCTACCATTTCTAATATGTGCAGTTGTTTTATTGACTTACTATAGTAAATATTAAACCTTGAGAAATCTGTGATTATATAGGAGCTGACTTTGGAGATGAATGCCAATTTAAATTGGTTTCTCTGGCATTTATTAGCAATTCAATTTTACTCTGTGTAATTAATTATGGGATTATAAATAATTCAAATTAGTGAGGGAATATAGTCTTCAGACATTTCCAAATCATCAAACTACTTCTACATATGTCAACTTATCTTGAGAGTCAAAAACTCCATTGGCTTATTACTTGAACTTGAACCAACAAAGTAGTTTAAAAACATTGTTTTCTTCATGGAGATTTCCCCTGTGTCCTCAGTTTTCCCTTATGAAGTCTTTCTTTTCCCCTTCTCATTTTTGGATACTTATCCTAAATGTTCACAAGATAAATTCTGGCACAAAGAATATAGAAAGTTTTCACGAACTACAATCTGTATGCCAGTCAATCAATCAGACTTTAATTTTAATTTGGAATGGTTGCAGTTATATGTAGATCACAGTGATTTAAAGTGTTCAACATATTAAAAGATGTTGGTTTTAATTTTCTTTGAATTTTGACTATTAGTAATATCTTTGGTGTACAAATATCGGTCCTTCAACAAACTCGAGTAAGGATATGCTAAGGGATTAAAAAGCATAAGTCAAACAGATTAGATCAACTCTGACAATTTTATAGACTGCTTTTCACATTCTGTTATGGAAGAAAGAAGACATTTTTGTTATATTCCTATTATAATTTTATTAGGTTTTTAAGTCCTATTTTCTGAAATCTGTGGTTTTTTTTTTTAAAGACTTTATTTTTTTAAGTAATCTTTATACCCAACGTGGGGCTCGAACTCATAACCCCGAGATCAAGAGTCACATGCTCCACTGACTGAGCCAGCCCCGTGCCCCATGAAATCTGTGGTTTTAATACTATGCTTCATGAAGCATGGAGGATTCATAGAAATCCTTACTGCCCATTGTTGAGGGTGATGGGTGAAGGATGCATATGGTTGGTGGAGCTCTTAACTGCTCCCTCCCTTTGCCTGGAGACACTTTTAATCTCTTTTCACATTGCACTTTTTTTTTTTTAACTTTTAACTGGGATTTCATTTGAGCAAGTTACATCCAGCTCAAAGGACATTTGCATTTGATTTAAATTTCAAGTAGAGGATAATTAAATATATATTGGTTTTCACAATGTCACCATCCCTAATTTCTTCCAGGTACTATTTAACTTTATTTTCATTAAAATAAAATTAGCTCAATCTGAAAAGGCTACATAATGTATGATTCACTATATAACATTCCATAAAAGGAAAAACTATGGAGACTGTAAAAAAATTAATGGTTGGCAGGAGTTGGGGGGGAAAGAGGGATGAACAGGTGCAGCACAGAGGATTTTTAGGGCAGAGAAATTGCTCTGTGTGATCCTACAATGGTGGATACATGTCATTATGTATTTATCCAAACCCACAGAATGTATACCAAGAGTGACTCCTAATGTAGACTATGGGCTTTGGGTGAGAACAATGTGTCAGTGTAGTTTTGTCTGTTGTAACAAATGTGCCACCTGGTGGGGGATGTTGATAGTTGGGGAGGCTGTGTGTGTGTTGGGAGGGAGGGGGTAAATAGGGACTCTCTGTACCTTCCACTCAATTTTGCTGTGAACCTAAAACTGCCCTAAAAGATACAGTGTATTAAAAATAAAATTAATTTATTTGTAGTATTATATGAAGTATACATCTACACAATTAACTTCCTAGAATTTCTTCTATTTTCCAAAATCTTGCCAATGAATGATGGGGATTGGCTGGAAATTCATGGTAGAATAAGACTTTGCCCTGCATCTCTAGAGAGGAAAGCCTGCTGCAGAGTTAATGGGAGGGTTTTGGTGACGTCTCTGGTGGCTTTACAGGGAACCTGGGTGATGGCTGCAACTGGTCACGGAGGACAGCTCCGCTGGTTAAAGAGGAGATTTGGTTTGGAGTCATCATGACCACGACTTAAGATTATAGGGAGACAAGGCTCCTGGGAATGGAAGTATGTTCTTCATGAGAAAAAAGAATGGACAGGGCAGGGAGATCACTGAGATATGAGGACATAGGAGGAAGATGTGAACAAAAGACACAAACCTGGTTTGTGCAGGAAAAGTCAGGTGACAGGGAAAGAAGCTCTGTCCTTCCCAGGTGGAAGTGATTAGGATGCTGATTGGAAGCCACTTAAGCACTCCTCACGAGGAGGGGCTGCAGAGAAGGATCATGGCAAGAGCTTAAGCATTACTGGAGAAAACAGAGGCGTCAAATATATGTTTACACTCACTAAAATGATAATGTTGGCACACTGATGAGAAATTGTCAATGCGATGCTATGCATCTTAATTTAATAACAGTTTCAAATTGAATGGTTCATTTATATTTCTTTTGCCTATTCTTTCTAGAAACTTTTTTGGGTCTCCCTATCAGTCCCAATTTCCACATGCATTCTGTTTCTTTCTGATTAGAGAGGCATTGACAACTGCCTCTATTTACCTTGGTCACTGCTCTTCTGCACAGCCCAGCTCCCACCCACACTCCCCACAAGGACTCCTGGAGGACAGTGTAAGGCTGTGTTTCTTTCATCTTTTTCAAAGAGATATGGTAGTACCTCAATGCTTTCTCTGCTACATCCTCCCTATCTATTTTTAGCTCTTTGACCCATTGTACTCGCTCCCCTTTCTCTCCAGAGGAAATGTAGCATACTCCTTAAAATCTTGGGGGTCAGCATTAGGTCACCTCATTCATCCCATTCCCTACTTATTAACTGTGTGGTACTGGGCAAGTTCCTCAACCTTTCTAAGCCTTGGTTTCCTTATTTACGAGTTTGACCTAAAGATGGTACCTGCTTGAGAGGGCTGTTGTGAGGATTCTATCAAGATCTGCAGATAAAGTGCTTTGAGCGGTGGTCAGCATTTGGGAAGACGCCAGTAAGTGCC
>NC_138380.1:7103515-7139447 GCF_054177405.1 Leptonychotes weddellii
GTGTCCCTGAAGAGTCCCTGAGGGGCCATCAGTATCTTTGTGGAAGATGCGGAGGCAGTCTGCACCCTTGAAGAGAAGGAGAGGGAAGCTTGGGCAGTGGTCCTTCAGATGCCCCGGCCTGACCCTGTGGAAGGCTGCCACGTCCTGTCAATGATGGATTTCTTCCAACACTGACTTTGAATTATACGCAGGGGTGGGCACAGGCCACAGGAAACCAGGGCGCATGTTCAGAAACGAGACGGCTGCTCTCAACAAGCCAGACTGCCTATTTCCCATCACTGCTCTTTTCTCCTTTACCACATTTCTTCATTTATTTTCCTCGGGTCTTCATTTGCTTTTCAATATTTGTAATTTGCATTGACATGTGTATTTAAAATGCAACAAGGATTGAATGTGATTATTGTAATGCTTTCTATCCTAGAAATAAACAGTATGGATAGTCTACAATGGGGATAATTTGTATGTGGTTAATTGGGACCTGACAGGATCATTCTTAATCATTTTCTTGGGAGGGTTTTCTTTCTCTAGAAGGGGTTTACAAGTTCTCTTTGATTTGAAAACATTCAGTCTACAGCCCACCCCTGTGTCCTAGGGTTAGTTTGTATTCTCATCAAAGAATCCCCCTTCCCTTGAACAGCGTGGGGGTTAGAGGTGCTGGCCTCTCCCGTCCACTTCCCCTCACCCCCTGAAGCCACCCAGAGTCAAAAATCCACAAATGACTTTTGATTCCCTTAAACCTTTTTTTTTTTTTTGATTCCCCTAAACCTTAACTACTAATAGCTTTACTGGTAACATACACAGTTTACTAACACATATTTTTTATGTTATAGGTATTATATATTCTTACACTAAAGGAAGCTAGAGAAAAGAAAATGTTATTAAGAAAATCACAAGGAAGAGAAAACAAATTGACAGGACCGTACCGTATTTATGAAAAAAAATCCACGTACAAGTGGCCCTGTGCAGTTCAGGGCTGGCAGTCGTCTTGCGCTGTCACCCGTATGAGTAGACGGCACAATGGAAGCTCACTGTGTAATTGGTGAAATGAATGAATGGACAAACAACTCCAGAAAAATCTATTTTATAATCGACGATTGCATCAAGGCCCCTAGAAAACAGGACAGTTTCCATGCAATGAAGTAAGCTAACCAAAATATCCCCAAATAATAATAACAGGAAATAATACTGCTCATTATTTTTCCAGACCTTGTCCTAGCTATGAAACCTCACTGCTAATAGAGTTGGGGCTATCTGGATGATGCAGAGTTTAACAGGCTGTAAATAACAGATCAAGGCCAGATGCAGACAGGCCGCAATGCAGGCTAATGGCATCTGCCATCAAACGAGGTATTACAATCAGAAATCCGATAATGTCCCTAATGTCCCTCTTTTGAAACTAAGAAAATGGATAAAACCCTCATTATCCATTCATTTCTCTGCCTGTCAATTAAAATTAAAAAAAAAAAAGAAGAAGAAGAAAGCAGGATCAGGTTTGTGAAATTAAAATGTTGAAGGAATCAAGAAGACATCTTAAATCTTTCAGCAGGAGGCACAGCATTAAAGCTGCCCGCCCACCCTGCGTTTCTCAGGACCAGCAGGGGGGTCCATCACAGCTGGTACATAGCAGGGTGCCAGACATGGCTGAATGACGGACGGGCTGGATACAGGAAGGTTTCTGAGCGGAAAAATTCCTATCATCAGCAAGACAGTCATCCACTTGAAGGAGATCCAATCTCAGATAAGAACTGGCAACCAATCCTCCCTGGTCAAGAGAGCCATACATCCAAGGAAGACTGTGCATGTTCTCTACACGGGCTCGATGCTCTTGCATCAGCAAGTGATGGATGGGCAGGGGAGTATGGTAGTGGCCATAAGATTACCTGTAAGGACATTCTTTTTAAGCTAGCTGCAAGGCTATTCTTCTGCCAGTCATCCTTGACTCTACAGCACTATGAGAGAGAAGATGTTTTTGCAGAGTGTTTTCAATGACACCAACCACAGCAAAAAATGAATCTGTAAGGTTTCTATTGCTGCCATAGCAAATTACCACAAACGAAGTGGCTTAAAACAGCAGAGATCTGTTATCTTTCACTTCTATAGACTAACATTGCAGCACGAGTCTGACTGGACTAAAATTGAGGTGTTGTCAGGGCTCCATTTCTTTCTGGAGCTTCTGTGGGAAAATCCATTTCCTTGCCTTTTCCAGCATCCAGAGGATGCCCATATTCTTGGCTCATGGACCCCTTCCTTCCTCTGCAAAGGTAACAATCTAGACTCTCTCCAATCCTTCCTCCATCACCAGGAGGAAGGCGCATGTCCAAAGGGCTAGCAATGAGAAAGGATACACATTCTCGGAATGGCCATGGTGGAGAGTGAGGTTGAACTGACAGGGTAGGATGGGGAGAGACTCTGAAAGGCTCGAAAATAGTAACTTGAAGGAGTTCAGATTTAATCCTGAAGGGGGAGCTCTTAAAGGTGTCTGAAGAGGATATCAGCAGGGCTCCTCTGAAGAACTGACAGTTGGGACAGAAACTGTTAGTTGTCTCCTGATGTTCATTTCCCCTTCATCATTGGCAAGTGAACTCTCATTTTTAGTGAGGCACATTCATGCCCAGTTAAAAGCTACATATCCCAGACATCTTGGCAGCTGTGGTCATGTAACTAAGTTCCAGCTAATGATTTGTACATGGAAGTCATATGTAATGTCATTTTCAGAGGGAGAAATCACCCTTTCTTTATCCCCTTCTTACCTTCCACCTGGAATGTGAATGTGATGGCTGGAGCTCTAGAAGCCCTATTGGATCCTGAGGATGTTGTCAAACTCTAAGAATGTGAGTACAGATTGTTGGAAGGAGCATGGGCTTCTTTCCCCCCAAAAAGAGAAATAAGGTTTCATCTTGCTTAAGGCTTATTTATTTTTTTATTATGTGCAGCTCAACTTAGCCGGAAGTCAGTGGCTCTCAACCCTGGCTACACACTTGAAATCTTGGGAGTCTGCAGAATCCAGGATGGTCAGACCCGATTCTCAGAGATTCTGATTTAATTAGTCTGAGGCAGGGCCTGATGATCAGTCATTCTGAATGTTTCCTAGGTTATTCTAATTTCTATGAAGCCAGACAGTGATAATCAGTTACCAAGTTGTAGGATGGGGGAGCATCACACTCAGGAGTTATTTTGGAAGGTTGCCACAATAGTGTTCAGAGCTCAGGTTTAGAGGTGAGCTGTAGTGAGAGAGAAGCTGTAGTGACAGAGGGTCAGGTAACTGTGAAAGGCCCAGGAGAGGCGGCTGGCACGGTAAGGACAGTGTGACGGTGCGCTTCATGTGGAATGGGCTTGATCTTTCAGAGGGACACAGAGGAAACCAACAGACAAATGGGCTGTGTCATGTGGGGCATGCCCACGGCCCAGTTATGACGTGCTTCAAACCTGCTGGCTCAGCACTTTGCTGTAAACTGCATGACATGGCTCTCGATGTGATCCTTTTTTTCATGATCGATTCTTAGGGAGAATGCAATTTTTTCCCCCCAGAACATATAATAGACTTCTCTCTTTTTAAAGTATGTTGGGGAGAGGGGATGGAAAATGAGCTGTGTTTTCTCAGAAAGCTCTCTTGCATCATAGTTCTGTTTTTCTCAAGATGGCTAAATAATCCCTTCCGTTGGAGTCCATTTAGCATTCTGGTGGTGGGCTGTATTTATCTGGGGGACCTGCGGCACGCTCTGAACATCTGACAGGTTCACAGCTGATTAATCCCTCTTCCTTTCCTGTCATCAATATTATTTAGGGGCAGTGGTCAAACTATATTGACACTCCCACTGACATCTTCTCTGGTGCCCAATTACCTTTCTGTCATGATACAATTCGCGAGGTAACAGAAGATTCTATGCCGTGCCAAGCAAGCTGGCACCAAAATATCCCTGAGACAGAATATAATATATCATTTTTATGCTTCCTCTGGAAACGAGGAGAGACATTTCCTTACCCCCATTAGCCAAGAGGTCTTTCAACCACACGGATGCTTTGCATCTTGAGCTCTCCAGCACCCACGTCCAGGAGCCTTGCTGATACTTCCTATTTCACATCCCAGGGTGAATTCCTAATGAAAGAGCAGAAGCCCTTGCCTTCGGCTCTGAGCCCTGACCCACATATTGAAAAGTAGTTACACTTCTAAACGGGTGCCGCTGCTAGACTTTCAAGGAATATCCTATTTAGATGCAACTTCACGGTGTGGGCAATTTGACCAGCAGACTTCACCGAGGAAGTATAAAGACTAAAGTACAGGGGGCCGTGGGACGTGCCTGGAATCGCCTCTGGCACCACACGGATGCTGAGACACGCTGAAATCTGGAGCTAAACCGGTTTAAAATAGTTTCCTTTTTCTTTCTTCTTTGTGTGTGTGTGTATTTTAAAGATTTTATTTATTTATTTGACAGAGAGAGACACAGTGAGAGAGAGAACACAAGCAGGGGGAGTAGGAGAGGGAGAAGCAGGCTTCCCGCGGAGCAGGGAGCCTGATGCGGGGCTTGATCCCAGGACCCAGGGATCATGGCCTGAGCGGAAGGCAGATGCTTAACCTACTGAGGCGTCCCTCTTCTTTGTTTTTTTTTTTAAGATTTTATTTATTAATTTGACAGAGAGAGAGAGCGAGAGCAGGAACACAAGGAGGGGGAGTGGGAGAGGGAGAAGCAGGCTTCCCGCCGAGCAGGGAGCCCGATGCGGGGCTCGATCCCAGGACCCCGGGATCATGACCTGAGCCGAAGGCAGACGCTTAACGACTGAGCCACCCAGGCGCCCCGAGGCGTCCCTCTTCTTTGTTTTTTTAAACAAAGCTTAGCTTAATGAAGATGGCCTTTGTTAGATTAAAAGGTCAGCTCCATTTATGTCTCTAAAAAGAAAATGTATCGATAACTATCCATTTTAATATTTCATTTTACACACACATGCTCACACATTTATTTGAATATTGGCTATTGTTTTGGTCAGTTTAGCACTCAGAAGAGTGTCACTCATGACTGATACCCATACTACTCATAGGATCACACCCTCTAATAGGCAAGAATCAGACCCCCGAGTATTGAGATATGAAGGGAGTGTTGTCCCAAGCAGGATCCCAGAAGGATTAAAAGCACCAGCATGAGTTTTACAGAATTCAGATCCATGTGATAAAACACAGTATTCTGCATGTGGTTCAAAGGCTAATGGCCTGGATATTCTATGTCACTCTGCTAAATGGGAGAGAGACATCCTCCAGTCTTCCTAGAAACTCATTCCAATATTGGGGTTAGCAGAATCAAGAATGGAGATGCTTATGTTCTGTTATTAAAACCTATTCTGTCTGCTTTCTTAGGAGACTAGTATTTGTTGTTATGTAACAGGATGCCTGTGGGGGCCCTTACTTTTTCATTTTAGATTTCTAAAAAAGATCTATTTATTTACTTGAGAGAGAAGGGGGTGGGGAGGGACAGAAGGAGAGGGAGAGAACATCAAGCCGACTTGCCACCAAGTGTGGAGCCTGACGTGGGGCTCGATCTCACGGCCCTGAGGTTATGACCTGAGCCAAAATCTAGAGTCGGACGCTTAAGCAACTGAGCTACCTAGGCACCCATCATTTTAGATTTTTAAGCTACTTCTAAAATTTTAATTTAACAGGTTAACTATGATCACACCAAAACATTCAAAGTGTAAGTAAGATATAGAAGGGGATAAAGACAAGACTAAGACCCCATATCCTTCGTCCACTGTGTTAACTATTATGAATGGTTTATTTTGTACGGTTTCCAGAACTTGCCTACACACGTATAAGGGTTATGGATGTCTACTCATTTTTTTAAAAAACAGACTCATATCCTACATATTATTCTTCAACGTTCTTTTTACATTTTTACCTTGGTCATTTTTCTATGCTAGGGTTTGAGTGTCTACTCCCTTCCTTCCTTCAACAACCTAACATCAGTATAATTATCTAAAATTCTATTAATGGAAATTTCTGTTTGGGTTTCTTTCGTTTTGATTACTACAAAAAATGGAAAGTACAGTATCTACATTTGTCTGTATTTGTTCAAGAAAGGCAATGCCATATAGAAAAAAGCTCAAAGAATACGTGTTAAAATTTTACAGCCCTTTCCAAACTGCCATTAAAAGGTGGCTTCCTTGCCATGCTCTATATAGTGTGTATATTAAAAAAAATTTTTTTTTTTTTTTACATGCCTTGCTGTGTAATATCTAAGGATGAGTTTGGAGTTGGCCTGCCCTGGGTTTGAATCTTAGTTCTACCACTTACTAACTGTGTGACCTTGGGGAAGAAACTTAACCTCTCCTGAGGCGGAAAAAATAGTACCTTAATTGTAGGATCGATGTCATGTTTAAATGACATGATACATTCAAGCCCTTGAAACAATGTCTGACACATAATTAACATCCCTAAATATTCACTATTATGATTTGAACAGCATGGCAAACGAGAATGCACATAAATATTCCACTTTGAGTAAAAGTAAACATGTTTCATGGAAAAAATATTATTTAAAAAGATGAGGTGAAACTGTTTAGAAACCATGAAAAAATATGTAATGATTACTTTTCAAAATATTCCGAGTACTTCACAGCTGTTTGGTAATGGTAAGCTCACTGAATCAGACGTTTCTGGTTTTAAAACACTAAAGAGGTTCTCCGCTACCTATAAAAAGTTGGTTGTGGATTATTTCTGGCCCAGGAAGGAAAGACCTACAGACAAGCCAGTTCCATTCAGGGTGAGTGAAATGGGGCACACAAGTAGGCATGTGCCTGGCCTTCCTGAGACTGAGGTGGGAACTGCTCTCTAACTGTAACACATAGATTGTGCTGATGGCTTTTCATCTGGCTTAATACCCCCTCTGCATGTGCTCATCTCGGCCAGGACACAATCATCCAGAAATTCTACAAGTACAACGAGAGAAGGGTACTCAAGCAATGACTGGCACGCCTTCCCTGGTAATTCCATTTTTGGAACTGCTAATTTCAGATGTGATGATATAGCTCATTGAGTCAGGCTGCAAGAGACCAGGAATTACCCAGTGGTGGGCACTTAGCTGAGACCAGGGCTCACTTAATTAGGATTCTGGCATGGTAGGGAATATTTACTATTGCTGCGAATAGTAAATCATAAATGTTAAATTACATTCAATCACAGAAATAACTGTGCAAAACTTCTCACAGCATAGATAATCAGGCAATCACTGAGATGGTTATAGTTCTCACAGGCCATTGCTGCTTTGCTGTGAGGTCTGCTTGCACCCTGAGCTACAGTCTCGATGATCCCAGCCCCATTTTTGTGCATTTTACTCCAGTAAATAAGAATAAATGCTTAATCTAAGTTTCAGAGGTTTTTTTTTTTTTTTTTTAAAGAACATAAAACATGTTGTCTATTTGTTTAAACTTCAAAACTTAGAGATGGCTAGTTAAACAGTAATTCTTAAATCATTAAAAAGATAAAAACAACGTCAATAGTCTTCCTTGATCGTGATGTTATAGAAAAACACTGGACTGGAAGTTTGGAAACCTGGGTCTAGGTCTTCTCTCTGCTCCTCATTTCTAATATAATTTGTGGAAAATAATTTACATTTTCCTGGGCCCCCCCATTTATGCAACTGTAATTTAAGAAATTGTTAACAATTTTTGCTAGGGTTCCATTCAACATTCCAATAGTAAAAGTAATATGCCGACTGTAATTTTAAACATTCATTTACGACTGCACTTTACTGAATCTTTGCATGAACTGGGAAGGGCTATCTGTCTACGTTTTGTTGATATGAGAACTTAGAGAAGCCAGATGTGCTGACTTAGGTCACAAAGACACAGGAAAGGGCGTGAGAGAGCTTCAGCCTCAGTCCATTTTAATCAAATGATTCACAGTGATTGAGTTAAGATTACTGGAAAGAGTAACTTTCTTAGCTGGACACGGAGCCTGAAAAAGCATGAGCTTCAGTAGAACCTTTATTTGGACTTCCACACATCACAGCAAGTGCGGTTTCACATGTGTGGATTTCACTTGGATTTACACACGAGGTTTTCCTTTTCCTGAATCTCTTAGCTCTCCTCTGTGGTAGGACAAAAAGATCTGGATCCCTATGATCCTGGGAGCACACACTCTGGGTTGCCTGGCCAATGAACCAGCTGGGAAGCACTCCCCCTTCTAGTCAAGGAGGTTGCACCCAAAGCCAGCTTCCTACAGGGGCTGTGGCTTCTCCCTGTTCTGGGTGAAAAGAGGGCCTCAGACAATGCCTGTAAACAGCTGGTCCCTTCGCGCAGCCCACCTGGTGTCCTAAGAGTCTGACTTGCCTCCACCAACAAAGTTGCTCTCTTGCCCTGAAGCCAGAGGAGCAAGGGGTTCCTTGGAACTAGACCCTTGCTGTGTTCAGTACAACAGCCTGGCTCCAGCATCCCTCCCTGAAGGTGGATGGGGTTGGGGGACCTACGCCTTCTCTTTTGATGATACCTGATGTAAGCCTCTCTAATAAAGCCCATCCATAACCCTGCCGCGTGCTGTTGTAGACTTTGACTTGAGGTCTGCGGCTGGTCCAGAGCATGAAGGGACTCACTTTCCACAGTCTGTTTTCATTTCTAAGGATTCATTTGGAATCATGAAGACTTGCACTGAAAATTATATAATTAAGAATTGCAAAGAGCGGGGCACCTGGGTGGCTCAGTTGTTAAGCGTCTGCCTTCGGCTCAGGTCATGATCCCGGGGTCCTGGGATCGAGCCCCGCATCGGGCTCCCTGCTCGGCGGGAAGCCTGCTTCTCCCTCTCCCACTCCCCCTGCTTGTGTTCTCTCTCTCGCTGCGTCTCTCTCTGTCAAATAAATAAATAAAATCTTAAAAAAAAAAAGAATTGCAAAGAGCTATGTATCCCTTACTATACAACTTACAGAATGTTTTCATAATCTATATTCCATTTACTCTCACACAAGTCTGCCAATCAAGACTTATTTTTATTATACAGACAACAAGTCCAAATTTCAGAGTGGTTAAAAGCCTTCTTGAAAGTGGCAAATCTAGGCCATTTTTAAAGCATCCACAGAGCAGGTTCTTTGCCAGGGGCTGGTGAATTCAAAGACCAGCAAGACATCACCGAAAGCTCTCTTTCTTGTGCTAAATAGGGAAGATCATCTTAATAGCTATTTATTGTAAACATACTCACTACATTTTTAAGTTTGCTCAAAACATAGTGCCTCTATTAGGGGACATTAGACAAACTTGACAGAAGCTGAGCAGGGAGGGCGAGCGGTGAGGGTATCTTAGCTGCTACTCAGCCGGAAGGACACTACACACCAGCTGTGTCGGGGGCCCTGAGAAATTGTGAACAGTTATGATCCTATCACGTCTTGCCAGACTGGCGTGTCTGTGAGTGCCACTGAATAGGTCTGTCTGTGACGAGTCTTCTCATCTGTGATCTGAATTCAGGTATGTTCTCCGAAGTGATTGCAGATGCAAATACAGTTCTCTGAAATCTCTGTTTCTTGTCAGTAATCCCCTTCATGGGGCCCCTCTGGATTTAGACATGATGTTATGCTGGCACCTCCAACCTAATACTTTCAAAGCTGAACTCATGATCTGCTTGCTCAGAGCTTTATTCCTTGGCCTGATGCACGGCTTCGCTTCCCCTCCATTTCCAGGTGCCCAAGGGGGAGCCTACCCAGACTCCTCCCTTTCTTTTCATATAGGCCTAACTCTCAAGCCCTGATGATATCACTTCCCAAACATCTCATACATTTTCCTCCTTCTTTGTGGATGCCTTCATTCACCTTAAGCCTTTGATGCCTTTCAAGGACTGTTCTGACATCCTCCTCCTCCCCTCCTGCCTCCTCCATCACGCCTCCTCCCCGGGCTCATGGCTGATAAATCCAAACTCCCACCACCCTCAGAAAAGAATGGAAGCTCCAGTGTTGCCACACACTGAGCGTTACTGTGGTTCCTCTCTTCTCTGCATCGCATTCCGAATCTACTGCACAGATGCCTCCCCAAACTGCCCGAGCCGTATCCTGCTTCTCCAAGACGAGAGTGCGCCCAGCAAACTCTTACTTCTCTTCCGAGCAACATTTTTCCTGTGAGGACCTTACTAAACCTTCCCTCTACTCCCGCAGTTAGACTTAAATCTTCTTCTGCTGGTTTTGTTGTATCCTGGAATGCCTTCACCAGAGGACTGCTTGTATTATGCTATTTCTGGGGGTTTTGTCCTCCAACTAGTTTTTGAGTTCTCTCAGGACAAAGTGCATGTTCTATTTACCATTGTATCCCTAGCACTGACCACGATGTCTGACAAAAATGAATTTCACTTAGATGCATGCACTAGGTTTTCCTTTCCCTGAATACTCAACTGTCCTCTGTGGTAGGACCAACACTCTGCATTGCTAGACAATGAGCCATCTGGGACAGTGCTCCCATGTCTCCTACTTGGAGAGAATGCACTCAAAGTCAGCTTCTCAAAGGGACTGGCAGTCCAACGTTGACGAGTCAAATGAATCTGAGTCTATGGAACTTGCTTAAGGACATGCAGCCAGTAAAAAGTGACAACAAGAACATAAATCAAGGCAGGGATTCCTGTTCTTGTCATTCACTGTTTTTTCCTTCGTACCTAGAAGAGTCGTTGGCACATAAGATTCAATCAGTATCTGTTGAGTTAATGAGTGACTGAATGAATGAATGAAAAGTTAACTTCAGATTCCTGCCTTTGGCTTCCATTGTCCTGATTTCCAATCTTGGTGGAGTGTGTGAATATGTGTGTAGAGACATCTTTTGAACAAAGAAAATTAACAACAGAATATCATGATTTTCTCTTTACACTAAACCGCAATTAAAGAATAATGGTAGCTATTTCCACACGCACGCACATTTATGCACGATTCCAAAACATTGAGATATACAGGCTTGGTAATTCATTTCGTTTACTAAAAGAAAAATGGCTTTTGGAAAAGAGGTAGACACCCGACCTGGAAATCATAGAACTTTATATTCAGAATTAGTTTTCAGTTAACTGGTAGAATGAACTTGTCAACTGTCCTTCTAAATAGTGTGAAACAGAGGCAGACCTGAGGGGAGCACGGAGGGGCCCCTCCACGTTTCTGACATTGTGAGAAGCAAGTGCAGGATGGGTGCTCCTGGGGAGAGCCCTACTTAGGTTTACAGTCTTCCACCGAGACCTCTGGGGACTCTCTTTTTCACGCTGAATGACAGCTGATTTTGTCTTTATCTCTTACTGACACAGACCCAGTCATTCACTGGGAAGCAGAACAAAAGCCAGCAGAGGGATGAAAGAAACCCGAAACAGATCTTTCTTGAACTGATCTGTATCGGAGTTCTAAACAGTTCCGGGCAGGAAGGAAAAGGAGATCCGTGAGCCCTGTTGCTGAAGACAGAGCGAAGAACGACTTTTTCCTGTCCCTTCCTCCCCCCTCCTTTTTTCTTGTGCAGCTTCTCAAAGCAAACATGGCAGAAAGTGGAAGCGTCCTGGAAGGAGACTGTTTACCACCGGCGCTCCCCCATCCCTGCGCGTGGGCTCCCTGCCCACGGCCATTGCCTCTACTGTTACAAAGCACATTTCAGAGTCTAAGTCACCTTCTGCTCCATGGCTCATTATTCTTCTCTCGGAATAAAACAGGAACACATCAATTATGTGTCCGTTTATTTCTGAGTGCACAGCCTCGTAACACTGACCTCTCTCTGCTTTTGTATTTTTCAGTGCGTTCCTGACATTTGTCACTGGGGTTAGCTCCCAAACACCACTAACCCATTCTCTTATTATTTCAGTAATTTTCGAATGTTCTCTTCTACGGAATTAGTCTGACCTAAAGGCACCCTGGGAGGGGAGCTTGCACTCACCACTGCTTGTAATCCGCGTCACAGTTACAGTAGTACTTGGGGTCCGTGCAGTTCCGCTCGATGCCGCAGGCGCACTTCTGAATTCCGGGCCCCGAGCCGCCCCAGTAGTAGTGCTTCTCGTTGGCTCTGCCGACCCACCAGGTGTAAGGGCTTCCATCTAGGAGAAAGGGGAAAGACACAGTGAGGTAGACGAGGCTTGACCGCGTTGACATCCGTACACCCCTGTCCCCAGAGGCAGCATTGCGCCCTGGTAGGCTGAACATCACTTTACCCTCTTACAGGTAAATGTATTTCAATCACAGGGATATTTAATAAAAAATACAACAGGGAATGGTAAGCGCAAGTTCTCTCACCAGGATAGGCACCTTTTTTCCTGAAAGAAGTTTCAACATTCAAGCGTCAGTAACTTAGGTGTCTACTCAGTAGAGAGGCTGGCCAGTTGGGGACATCCATGATGAAGGCATATAGACAGTGCACTGATCCTGTGAATTACCACTAAGCTCATGACTAGCTGTGCTTTTCTGAGAAGTGGTAGCCAGGGGGATCATAGACTATCAGAGCCAAACGACCTTCATCGTGTCATAGTCTGATCTCCTTATTTTACAGGTAAGGAAACTGAGGTCTAGAAAGCTGAAGGGATTCTCTCAATCACATTGCAGATTTGTTCCCAAACCAGAAGTTCGACACTGTATCTCCTAAGACATTGTACGATGCTCTTATACCACACACGTGCCCCTATTATTTGGCCTAATATTCACTCAGGTATTCACTCATTCATCCAATCATCAAACATCACTTGAGTTTCCACTGCGTGTCAAACATGATAAAATCTTCATGTGTACGGCTAGAATTCCATTCTAAGAACTCACCCACCCTTTTGGGACGCTAGGTAGACACTTGTCCCAGGGTCTGTGCAAGTGTTCAGAAATAAAAATGAGGCAAGAGCCATACTGGAGTTGCATGAAGACTGCTGCAGTACTGTCTGAGATACGCCAATAGTTTTTTTTTAAGGTAGATTATTTATTTATTTTTATTATTGAAGTATAGTTGGCATACGATGTTATATTAGTTTCAGGTGTACAACATAGCGATTCGACAATTCTATACATTACTCAGTGCTCATCATGGTAAGTGCAGTGCCCATCTGTTACCATACAACATTACTACAATATTATTAACTGTATTTCCTCTGCTGTACTTTTCATCATTGTGACTTACTTATTTTATAACTGGAAGTTTGTACCTCTAAATCCCCTTCACCTGTTTCACCCATCTCCCACCCTCTTCCCTTCTGGCAACCACCAGTCTGTTCTTTGTATTTATGACTCTGGCTTTTTGTTTGTTTGTTTTGTTTTTTAGATTCCACACATAAGTGAAATCTTACGGTATTTGTCTTTCTCTGACTTATTTCATTTAGCATAAGATCCTCTATCCATGTTGATGTAAATGACAAGATCTCATTATTTTTTTATGGCTGAGTAATATTCTATTACACACACACCCCATCTTCTTTATCCATTCATCAGTCAATGGACACTTGGGTTGCTTCCATATCTTAGCTATTATAAATAATGTTGCAATAAACATAGGGCTGCATATATCTTTTCAATTTAGTGTTTTTGTTTTCCTTGTGTAAATACTCCACAGTGGAATTACTGGATCATATGGTATTTCTATTTCTAATTTTTTAAGGAACCTCCATACTGTTTTCCACAGTTGTTATACTGACTTACATTTCCACAAACAGTATATGAGGGTTTTCTTTTCTCTACATCTTTGCCAATATTTGTTATTTTTGTCTTTTTGATAATAGCCATTTGACTGGCATGAGGTGATATTTCCTTGTGGTTTTGATTTGCATTTTGCTGATGATGAGTGATGTTGAGCTTCTTCTCATGTGTTTGTTGGCCATCTGGATGTCTTCTCTCGAAAAATGTCTTATTCACATCCTCTGCCCATTTTTAATCAGATTATTTGGGGCTTTTTGGGTGTTCAGTTGTATAAGTTCTTTATATATTTTGGATATTAACCCCTTATTGGATATATCATTTGAAAAAATCTTCTCCCAGTCGGTAGATTGCCTTTTCATTTTGTTGATGGTTTCCTTTGCTGTGCAAAAGCTTTTTATCTTAGTGTAGTCCCCATAGTTTATTTTTGCTTTTATTTCCCTTGCCTGAAGAGACATATCCATAAACATGTCACTAAGGTTGATGTCCAAGAGCTTACTGGTTATGTTTTCTATTACTAGTTTTAAGGGTTCATGTCTTACATTTAGGTCTTTAATCCATTTTGAGTTTATTTTTATGTATGGTGTAAGAAGATAACCCAGTTTCATTCTTTTGCATGTAGCTGTCCAGTTTTCTCAACAACTTTTATTGAAGAGACTGTCTTTCCCCATTGTATATTCTTGCCTTCTTTGTGGTAGATTAATTGACCATATAAGAGTGGGTTTATTTCTGAGCTCTCTATCCTGTTCCATTGATCTATGTGTCTTTGGTGTGTGTGTGTGCGTGCACACGCGCAGCAGTATCATTGCTGTTTTGATTACTACAGCTTTGTAATGTATCTTAAAATTTGGGATTGTGATGCCTCCAGTTTTGTCCTTTCTCAAGATGGCTTTGACTATTTAGGGTCTTTTGTGGTTCCACACAAATTTTAGGATTATTTGTTTTAGTTGTGTGAGAAATGCTACTGGTTTTTTGATAGAGATTGCATTGAATCTGTAGATTGCTTTGGGTAGTACGAACTTTATTCTTCTAATCCATGAGCATGGTATACCTTTCCTTGTTTGAGTTGTCTTCAATTTCTTTTATTAATGTCTTATAGTTTTCAGAGTATAAATCTTTCACCTCCTTGGTTAGTTTTATTGCTAGATATTTATTATACGTTTTGGTGTGACTATAAATGGGATTGTTTTTATGGTGGGCAATTTAAAGTCATGAAACTCTCCTGGGAGGTTCAGGCTTGATGTAATAAATGAGCAAACACTCTGAACTTGGAAAAGAGTTAGATAGTCTCCTACTTCATACACATTTCTAGATTGTGTTGACTTAATTTGGAAAAGTTATTATTTTTTTCCCTTTGCAAGATCATTTATAGCACAAGAATTTTAAAAAATATATTTGACTTGATCAGGTAAACAGTAGAAAGGGAGATTTCAGTATCCTGTTCTGAAGGGAGGAAGAGGCCAGCTCTTTGAGATAAGGGTCTACTCTGAAACCTTATCTTTTGTCTACTTGGCCATGTCCCCAGAATAAAGAGAGCTGTGTTTGCTTTATACATTCAAGGTGTTTTTGTTTGTTTGTTTGCTTGCTTGCTTGCTTCTCCCTTCTCTTTCCATCAGGGTAAAGAGTAAAGCATCCAAATTGAGATGCTTCCTAGTGTTGGAACCATGACCAATAATAAACTGTTCTCTTTTGATGCAGTCAAGACTTTCAAAAAACAAGGCTTGAAAAATTCCATTTATGGAAACTGTAAAATCTGAGCCAGGTCAGCTGGCCAGTAACCTGAATAAGGTCTCTGTTGATTCCATCTCTAGGTCATGTTATAGGAAGAGGGCAAAGGTGGACGGTACCATGCTGACCTTGCAAATGCCCTTGGGGCCTTCCAGACCACAACTTGACCCCAAAAATGCAGAAACATGACCTAGATTGGTTATCACATCTATTTATCACACTGAATCTCTTCAAGGTGACCTAATGCTAAGTTCTTTCCCTCAAAGGAAATTTTGGTTACTATCATTGTTTTGGGAACTAGGAGATACCAACACATCCAGTAGAGGAGATGAAACAAACCAGACATCTGTGGAGCTGGGGTTAATTGACTGTCTAGCAGGAAACTCCCTTGTCCTACTTGTCATTCAAATAGCCCCTGGAAGAGTCTATATCTAAAACCTCAGCTCAATTGCAAATTATGTCTTCCAGCAACCAACAGAAACAACCTAACACTGTTATATTTTCGTTATAGACAGTGATGGTAAATTGCATGAATGAGAGAAGTTGAATGTGGTTCAGTATTCTTTATAAAAATCAGAGCAACATCAGTAAAAGGAGAAAGCTAATTATCAGCCGCTCCTTTAACATGAGACTCTGAGAAATGTGTGGCAGGGGAAATGGACGAGAGAGCCCACTGATACCTAACAGCACCTGCAGAGTATGGAGAAGCCCCCAGAGAGGAAGTTTCTTTGTCATGTTGTTTGGGCAGTAGGTGTTCTAGCAGGAGGCCTAAGCTCTGTGTGGGATCTAGGCTCTGAGCTAATCTTACTTGGCAGGACCCTCAGTTCTTGTAGGGAGGGACTCTTATTAGATACCAGGGTGGGATCCAGAGGGATGATCCACACTGACATTTCCTCTTTTCAGTGCAAGGAGGTGACATGCTAGTGAGCAGGTAAGAGTGGCCCAATTTCCCAGTTCTTCCCCCATCCCTCACCTTTGATTCAAGTCACATATAACCTTATATGGCTACTGTTCCCAGTGAAGGTGACGCCAGATCGAAGCTATTTTGTTCTCCTTCCAAGGAAAGTAAGTTAAGCACAGTACAAAATGTTTAACTTAGCTGTTTCTCCATCTGCCATGAACAGAAGAATGCCAGTGAGAAACACATATGCTAGGGAGAAAGCAAACTGTACCCTTTGTTATTAGCATTGGCACATTTTGGTTAAATCAAATCACTGTAACTAAAATAAATTATTAATTTGGCATATATTTTGTATTCAGCAAGAAGATGGTTCAATTTGCATTGAACAAAGAATTGCCTTATTCCAGTGCTATGCTAATGAAGTGCTATACTTTGCTTTACAAATCATTATTTACCTGTTAATTGGTTCTGGGGAAAAGCAGTTAAAGGTGATAAAAATGGAAAGATTTTCAAAAGACAAGAATAAGAAGTGGTTAGAAGAGAAATAATTTAATTATCCAGGGCCATGAGTTTAAGAACTTCTGTAACCTCAAAATATGAAGATTTCTGTTAATTATATTCAGTGGGCGTAACCATTGGGACAAGATTAGGACTGATAAACCATATTCAAAGTTGACTAGAAACTAAATTATCAAAGTAAGGCACATTGTATTAAAACAACTAGATTATCAATTGAATTAAATGCAATCACTACACTGTTTGTACTCAAGATCAAGTTTCATTATGCTGAAGGGTTTCTTATTTGCATGACTAACGGGCAGAGGAGGAAGGGAAAGAGGCTACCTGCTCCTCAGGACTTGAAGAAACCAAGAGACCCTTGGTCTACTTTCCCCACTTACAAGTTGAGAGAGACCCAAGGACAAGTGCATGGGGACCTCTTGATGAAAATGTGCTACATCTGTGACAGTCTGTTTAAATACATGTTCTCGCGGAGAGAAGACCCCGAATGGTCACTGGGACAGTTAATTAGTTCTATGTCATCCACTTCTAGAGGATATTAAAAACAATACCACAAGGCTTTATAGTCTCCACAATGAAAACTTAAAAGCATATTTTCAGCTTGATGAAACCTAGTTTTATTTTATCTACTACTATCTATCCACAAATTCTCTTAGAGAATCACAGGGGGCTATTTAGCAGGGCAAACAGAGAAGGTACAAACTGCAGCAGAAAGCTGCCTTTCAGAGCTCTGCTCAGTGCCCCCTGCGAGCAGCTCCCTTACTGTTCCCTGTCCCCCCGCATCTGGCAGTGTCCTGGCTACTTGAAGCTCCCTACAGTGCCTGGTGGATCCGCTTTCTAAAGAAGTGACTCTTGCTCTGAAAAATCTCCCATTTTCTCCTCCGTCCTGTCTTCATCAAAGCACCACCGAATCTTTTCCCCTCCATGAAATTTCCCAATTTCAACTGACCATTCCGATCTGATGACAGCACTCCGTGCCAAGGTACCAATAGGATATGAGACATCTTTAACTGGTGTAATTCTAGACTGTAGGTACGAAGCCCTCGCTACCTGTGAGAATCTTCCTTGCTGGGCAAATAACCTAGAGAAGAAGGAAAGTAAAACCTTACAGTAAGTGCTGGTCTGGGCTGGAGCAAAGAGAAAATCTGGAGGTGCTGTAGCTACTACAGAGCCATCTAGAGAATTTGATAGCACTAATCTGGAAGATCAAGCAGGCCAGATTGTCCTCTTCCTTCAGTATGAGATGTGCACTCTCCGAGCTAATGCTGCTGCGCACAGTGGCCCTTGTCCCCAGGCACAGGCCCCCAGTGCTGGAGTTCTCTGGCTTAAATACAGGCAGCGTCTCTTCTTCAACATGTTGAGTTTGTCCACATGCAATCACTTCTAAGAACCGGACCGTGGAAGTCTCAGGAAGTCTCAATGGAGAAAGATGAGGGCTGGGAGGTGAAGTCGTGGAGTGACCGCTTCTGTATCTTTTCCCTCTGGCGGGACATTAGTAGACAGAAGGTTTCCAATTTACCTAAGAGAAGTTCCACTTGGGGTTCTTATCAACACTCTGGATTCCCTGGCCTGCAAAATAAGATCTATGGAATAAGAATCTCGGAGGGAGATCTGGGGACTCGGTCACTAAGGCCCTGATGATCCTCATCATCAGATAGGTCTGCCATATACTGACCTGAGGCAATGGACAGTGTGGTTTAGGTCATAGAATACTGAGAGGCCGGTGCCCGGGTCCCACTGGAATACTAATCTGGGTCTTTGTTTTCCAGGTAAGATATGAAAAGGTGACAGTGGTGTTTACTGCAGTAACACCTCCATTTAAAATTCCCAGTTATTTTTTTTCAGAACAGTCATTGTAATTTTTTTTCTAATTTCATAACTGTGGTTCTAAGTCCAAATGCCTGTATTTTACTTTTAGATTAAGAACTTTAAAAATAAAATGAAGCATCCTATATCTTGGCATGCCACAGATACAAAGGCCTATCATTTCAAGCTGCCTATAAATTTTGTGAAATCAGCTTATTAAACCAGATAATAATTATCTTTTGTTTCCCAGCCATCTGATTCTATGTTAGCAGGAAGACTAAACAAAGAATGAATCCAAAAAAGTCCCATGGAGTTCATATTACTGACAGTGTTGTGAAGTTGGGAAAACTCATAATTTTGAAGTTATAATATAAACATTCAATATGGTAGTTAAAGGTGAGCATTTATCTCTTTGTGATTGAATGTCACTAAACTCATTTGATTAGGGATGAACAGAAATGAATGGAGTTGATTAGCCTCCTGGTGCATCTTTCAGGATTATGTTGGATTCTACTATATTTTATTAATTTGAATCAGGATCAAATTTAGCAGTGGAGAATTGAAGTTCAGATCAAAATGGACCTGAACTGAAATGTTAGTTAATTAAAAATTAATTTTACTGCATAATATTTAAATTTATTTTATTGAACCAAACTTAATAGATTTTAATCAAGGACTGATTCCACTGAGCAGAATTTGATTGAACTGAATCAAATCACTTTGAATCCTATTCAAATGAATTAGGTTTTATTAATTTGAATGGAACTGAAGTGACAGATCAGATGGGAGTTCGCTATTCTGAGCAGTATTAAAGAGAACAGGCCAATGCACTCCATGTTAATTTGGCCTCAGTTTCCATAGAGGTCATGGCGTTTGTGGCCCCCTTACTTACTCTGGCTAATTCCTTTGTACCATGGCCCCAGGAACAAATGTGACTAGTAATACCAAAGTGATCAAATGCAACCACACGCTATTTGTAGGATTTAATAATATGCTTTTCTAGCCTTTTTCCACTGGAAAAGCCCTGACCAATTATTTTAAATATTTCTTTTCTTCATTATAGAAAAAATTTAGAGGGAATTAAACTGGATGTCAGGGATGATGATTTGATTGAGTACTGGCTGCTTCCTTTATTTTTATTTTCCATTAAAAACCGTATTTATTTGTTAAAACATGTCTTACCCTGGGCCCATCATTTATACTGAAATACTTGGTATCTTGTGCCTTGACTTTTATTGATTGATAGATAATAGATGCACTTCAGCTCCTTTTACATTTTAAAGGACGACTATAACTTTTTAAATTTGTAGCAAAATACTGCTTTGCAATGGAAATGGCATGCTACATAATCAGTAAGCACCTTTATAGTGCTGGAGAGACAATTTGGGGAATAGGGGTGAAAACCTAATTCCCGATCTAAGCTTCTGAGTTAGCGGAAGGACTATGTTCAATAATTTACAATTATGAAAGTTTTATGCCTTGATATTTAACAGGGCATACACATAGTAAGATGGAAAAATTACCCACTGGATGTCAGGAGCAGTGGGTCCCCTAGGTTCAGGCAATGGGTCCTGTAGGATTCTGGAGAAGGAAACAATTACTGAGGGTCAAGGTAGACTGGAGGGCCTCTGTAAGGAGGCAGATCTGAGTGAAGCTTTGATGGGAGGGTAGGATCGAGAAAACCAGGAGGAAGATACGAGCATTTCAGCACTCCTGAATCGCTGGGCCAAGGTATGAAGCCAGAAAGAATCCGATTTTTTTCTGGAACTGTGGGGTAATCGGTTAGGCTGGTGGGGGCAGTGTAGAGAAGCAGAATTTATAGTTGGAGAGATAGTTTCACTGTGTTTGGACTTCAGTTTTTAAGTAATGGGGAGTCAAATTTAAAAATTTTTAGATGTTAAAGAGTGCCTGGGTGGCTCAGTCAGTTAAGCATCTGACTCTTGATTTCAGGTCAGGTCATATCTCAGGATCCTGGGGTTGAGCCCTGTGTCAGGGTCTGTGCTCAGTGGGGAGTCTGCTTAAGGATTTTCTCTCTCTCCTTCTCCCTCTGCACCGCCCCTTCCCCCTTCACGTGCACACGCACACTCTCTTTCTCAAATAAATGAATAAATAAATAAATAAAATTTTGGGTGTTAAAATATTTTACAAATACATTTGTGTGTGTTAAAATATTTTACACACACAAATACAAGTTACATGATCACAAAGTTTAATACCTTTTTACATAAGGTATAAAGAATAATAAAATAGACTTGTACTTAGTTTATTATCATTGTTGTTATGGTATGTTGTTCTTTGAGTATATCACACTTGATTAATTCTAATATTAACCACATCCGTCTATGTCTAGTTTTTTGCTATTTCACCAAGCTCTGTGAAAATGCCTAAGAGTTTTGAGCACGATCCTACAGTGTCATTGTTAGGTCATATGGTTTGTGCATTTTGAAATTGTTTATCCAAAGCACTTATATGAATGCAGAATTCTACCAGCAGCATATAAAACTTTAAAATCCTTGACAATCCTTGGTATTATGTTATTAACTTATGACAACTGGTGAGTGACAAAGAGTACATCTTTTTGGTTTTAGTTATATTTCACTGATTACTTATAAGATTGTTTGTCTTTCCATGTTTATTCATTCACCTTTCCTTATTTAAAAAATCTGTTCATATTTTTTGCCCACTTTCTTATTGGATTTTTTTTGTGTTTTACTGACTTGTAGAAGATGCTTAGGAAGATAATTTTTTAATAATTGTAATACTGTAAATTTTACTTTTTCTTTTATAGATTTTATTTATTTATTTTAGAGAGAGTGCAAGCAGGGAGAGGGGCAGGTGGAGAGGGAGAGAGAGAATCTCAAGCAGACTCCACACTGAGCGTGGAGCCCGATGTGGGGCTCAATTTCACGACCCTGAGATCATGACCTGAGCTGAAATCAAGATTCGGACGCTTAACTGACTGAGCCACCCAGGGGCCCTGCAAATTTTACTTTTTATGGTGGTTTTAATGAGGAAACATTCTTAATTTTATTTTTTAAGGTGAATTTAACATTTCCTTCATGGTTTATTGCCCTGAAATGATAAAAATATTTTTGTCTACTTTTTTTGAAGTCCTCAGTCCCCTAGCCACCTGTAGTGGTGGCTATCATACTGGACAGCAGACATTTTCATCACCTCAGCAAGTTCTTCTGAAGGTGCTGCTCTGTACACTTAATAATTTTAAAATTTTCCTGATCTGCGGTTACTCTTGTTTGTCTAAAAATGTCTTTGTTTAGACTCTATTCATAATAGATGGTTTTCTGGCAGGTATTTTCAAGGGTGATGGTTATGTTCCCACAACCATTTGAGAATATTCCAGTGGCTTAGGTTTCCACTGTGATGTCAACGGTCGGCTTAATATCCATTCTTTCTGTGGGTGATCTGTATTTTCTTTCTGTCTAGCTGGGCATTTTCCTCACTCTTGTTTGCATACAGTGTGACTCCTTAATCTGAATCTGCATATTTTCTTCAGTTCTGGTGAATTCTTAGCTAATATGCGCCAAAATAGGGCTTTGGCTCCTTATACTTTATTCTTCCAGAACTCCAACTGGATATGTATTAGATGTTATTGATCTTATTTCCTTGCTTCTAACCTCTTTTCACATTTAACAATTCTATGTCTCCCTGGGCAGATTTTTGGGAAATTCCTTCAGAATTCATTTCACTATTCTCACTTCAGCTGGGTATAAACTGCTACTTACCCCCGCCATGAAGCTTTTAATTTTGATTTTGATGACATTTTGATTTCTATAACTTTTATTTGGTTCTTTTTTCAAATGACACTTATTTTTGCTAGTGTCTTCCTTAATCATATTTTCCATTTCCCCTTAAAAAAGTCAACCTGAACCAATAATTTCAATATCTTAAGGTTTTGCAGGACTGAAAACGCTATTAGTTATTTCTATTGACTCACAATTACAGTATCTTGTTCCCCCACACACATCATGGTTATTTTTTTCCTTTGGGATGATGTTCCTTGGAAATGTCTCTGTGGGAATTTTCTGAGGACCCACTGAAGTTGTGTCCCTCTCAGATAATTTGTATTTGCTTTTATCAGATACCTGGGGGAATTACCAAGCTGGGGCTTCTTTAGAATATATTCCCAGCTTGATTTTTCCCCCCAACCGTACAAAGGGTGACGTGGCCCTGTAAACATGCGTCAGAACTGGCTTTTCGTTACACACAGCGTCAAGAGATAATTTCTTCCTCTTTCTCTCTACCCCAAGTCAAGGCGCGGACAGTGAAAATCCCTATGCTCTCTTCTTTTGCAGGGTGGGTTTTTAGTTTTAATTTTTAGTTTTTTTTTTTTTCCCCCCCTACTGAGTCTTGACCTGTGAAAATCCGTTTTCCATAAAGGGATGTTTGATACAACCCATCACTTGGCACGGTCCCTTCCTCCTCCACCATCATGGAAACTGAATCCATAGGTTACAGGGAACCGGCAGAAGCCCTGAGGCCAGCTTCTGGCTTTTTAGCACACATTAATGATGCTGGTCCATGGTTTTGCTTAATTTTTGGCCCCTAAGGATCTTCCTCACTTTCATGCAAACTCAATTATACATTTCAAAGGATTTTTTTTTTTTTTAAAGATTTTATTTATTTGACAGAGAGAGACAGAGAGAGCAGGAACACAAGCAGGGGGAGTGGGAGAGGGAGAAGCAGGCTTCCCGCCGAGCAGGGAGCCCGATGTGGGACTCGATCCCAGGACCCCGGGATCATGACCTGAGCCGAAGGCAGACGCTCAACGACTGAGCCACCCAGGCGCCCCCATTTCAAAGGATTTTAAAAAATATTTTTTCATGCATTTTAAAATGTTTATGCGGGAGGGGTTTTCTTTTCTTTTTTTTTTTTTTTAAGATTTTATTTATTTATCTGAGAGAGAGAATGCGAGACAGAGAACATGAGAGGGGAAGGGTCAGAGGGAGAAGCAGACTCCCCGCCGAGCAGGAAGCCGGATGCGGGACTCGATCCCGGGACTCCAGAATCATGACCTGAGCCGAAGGCAGCTGCTCAACCAACTGAGCCACCCAGGCGCCCCTGGGGGAGAGCTTTTCTGATACCTATGCGGCCTTAATCCTGTGGTGAAAGTCTGTTACTGTGGGTTTTAAAGCATTGAGAAGCATGGACAATGTGATGTTCTAGAAATCCTAGGAGTGGGGCAATCAAGACTTGGAAGTCCAATGAACATGGCGTGTCACATAATGGAGGCAGAGGTAAATCCACTGTAAAAGGAAGTCAGTGGGATTTGGGGACCAGATGGAATAGTTGGTGGTGACTCGCTGGTTTTAAGATTAAGGAAATACGAACATTTTTAAAGACATTTTTATTTCAGAGAAGTGTACTGGTTTGGGGAAAAGAGGTTCAGTTTGATTTTACATAGGGTGAATTTAAGGTGGTGATGGGGCTGGTTCTACCCACTCAGGCGTGATTCAGGAACATTTGTGAGGTGCTACCAGAATTTAGTGCCCTGGGGGCAGGGATGCTTAAGCCCTGCAATGTGTTAGCTAGTCCTGTACAACAAATAACTGTCCCACCCCAGGTGCCAATAGTCCCCTGGTAGAGAAGCCCTCCAATACAGCAACTGTGAGGAGAACAGACAGGAGACAAGACTGTGACTTCAAGAGAGAGATCGAAGCCCAAACAGTCCATCTGTGAACCAGCCCGCAGTGATCACAGAGCTTGAGAGTGGGAATCCGTACGTAGAACGGGGTGAGTGGCCTAAGTCCTTGCCTCCTGGTGTGCCCACACCAGCAGATGAGGAAAGACTTGAAAAGCAGTCACCATGAGGAAAGAGGATCAAGGCAGTGTGTGTGTGTGTTTTAAAGAGTGTATTTATTTATTTGAGAGAGCGAGAGAGATCGAGCACTAGAGCACAGAGGGAGAGGGAGAAGCAGACTCCCTGCTGAGCAGAGAGCGGGATGGATGTGGGGCTGGATCCCAGCACTCTGAGATCATGACCTGAGCCGAAGGCAGCCGCCTTACCAACTGAGCCACTCAGGTGCCCCAAGGCAATGTGGTTTAAAGAACGGTTATTTCTCTGAAATCCGCTCTCCTTCTTATTCCTCTAGGTAACTTCTATTTCTCCCCACTTTGTGCTAAGCCACAGGTTACGCAGATCTCAGTTACTGCATTCAGCATTCTGTATTGAAATTGTTTTATATCTCATGCCCCTACAGACAGGAAGCTGGATTCTGTACCTCCAGCTTCTAGTAGGTCCTAGGTACACCAATGAGTACTGAGCGCTCCAGAAAGGTGAAGGACAAAGCTTGACCAACATCACTAGACTTGAGGATTAGGAGGTCACCGATGAACGTGAAGGGCAGTTTTCAGTTTCAAGTGATCAAGCTTCAAGAGGTCAAGGTGATGAAGATGCAAGTAGGCAAATGTGACTGATTAAAATAGGAAAGCCACGTGAGTGTGAGCAGAGAGAGAGGGCGGCCGGAGACGTGAGCGGGACAAAGTGGATACTATAGGGCAGTGGGGTCTTGAACATATGTGTGGTCAAACATCACTTAACAGAGGGGAGAAGATGAAAGGTGTGTTACTGGACCAATACTGATCAATAACCATAATCGCTGTGATGACTCACACTGCTTCTTCCCACCTTGCTGGAGCCTGAGTCAGCCCCACATAAACCCTGCCTTGGAGAAAGTCTCAGGCTGAGTTTCTGATCTCCAGTCCCCTCTGATGAAGACATGACCAGGGGAGTCATGAAAAGGACAAGAGGAAAGGATAAATCTTCGAGCCAAGGCGTTTTGAACAAATCCTGTCTTCTCGACTGTTTGACAAGTTAAAAAAGAAAAAAAAAAACCCAACCCTGATTATCCTTGACCTTTAACCCTGCCGTATCTAAAAAAAAAAAGCAACCGCCCTTAAACAGCAGAGCAAGCCGCTGCTTATGCAGTGCGTCACCTGGGGTCACCTCTGCGCCCGCTGTTCACCCCTTTCGTAGTCACGGACACCAAGCCAGCAGGGTCACACATTATCCATCCATTACCGGCCCTTCTCCCAGGGAACTAAGATGCTAAAGCCTTTCTCGATGGCACAGCAGTTAATAAAAGTGGCACAAATTCAAAATCCTCCAATCTCACAGAAGAGCAGCAGTGAGATGACAAAAAATTCAGTAACAGTAAGTGTCAGATTTTTCAAGTGGGTAAAAGGGATACTTATTTAAACAGTGAAACCTCTAAAATTTGCCCTCATTCTTTTTTTTTTTTCTCCTGACAACAAGCGAAATGAACACCCAAAGAACAGGATAAAATTTCCCTTGTAAGTATTTAACTAAAACTTGTTTTGTTAGCCTGCTGATTAACCTGCCGATATTAAATGAGATTCTTCAGAGACCGTCACATTATGTCAATTAGTCACTTTTTTTCTGGCAAGGCAACTGATTTCAGTTTGATTGTAATGAATGTAACAGATTATATGATATTCAGGTTCTCTTCTTGGTTACTGTTGCCTTGCAGTCCTAGATGAGTCATTTTATTAAGATGTCTATCAGGAAGTCAAAGGCAAAAGAGCAAAGCCACCTGCCCCTCCCATTTAAATTGTTCATTTTCTTTATAACCGGTCCCACTTTTTATTAAACATCAGCTCCTTCTCTATCGCTAACCCCTTGCCTGTTGCCAAGCTTTTGTCCTTGCTGGAGCCCGTCCCCCTTCCCTGCTCACACTTTGTCTTCTTCAGGTTTCAACTTATATGTCACCTCCCTGGAGATGAGCTCGTGGACCACACTAGCAAAAGTGGGTGCTTCCTATTATTCCCGCTCAGGGCACTTGGTTTTATCTGATTATGCTATTTATCACTGTGTGTGATGGTGTTACGTCTTCACTTGCTTACTCTCTGTCTTCTCTAGCTGAACAGACGCGCCCACAAGAGCAGTGACAATGACAGTCCATGACTGTTACATCCTCCACTCTTAGCTTGACACAATGTATTCTTGCTGAATGTACGCATGGTAATTATTTTTGTTTGTGGACATTGCAGAGATGTCCAAAGTAGTTTCGAGCCTGTCACTGAGCTTTTAATGCAAGGCAACCCCAGACATCCAAGCGGAACGCACCATTTCCCTGCTCCCCATCTCAGTAGAAGACAGAGCATCGCTCCATCTCTTACTGCGCATTTCTTATCAGTCACCTACTCCATCACTCTTCCTTCTCAGGACGCTTCAAGCCCCTGCCCATTTCTCTGATTCAGCCCGTCCTCCCCATGCCAATGCATCACATGGCCTTATCTTCCCTAATGAAAGTTCTTCAGTAGCTCCTTGCTGCCTCAATACCAAATCTCACGCCCAAACCCTTTATAACAAGGGCTCTGCTTGCTGATGGGGACTTACCTCCTGCTAACACATCCCAATCTCTGGACACATAGAACTAGTCTTGGTTCCCAGAATACGTCCTGCTTCCCCATATCTCCACGTGTTGGCTCAGGCTGTGCTCACGGCCATGGCTCTGTGGGCACCTTCAGATCCAGTGTCACTTTCTTTGGGAGTCTGATGCCTGTTCTAGTCTGCCTCCCCTACCCAACCCAGATTAAGTGACCTGCACTTTAAGAAACAACAAACATTTATTGATGGCCTATTATGGGCTAGGTGCAGGGGACATACAGTTATAAACCAAAAAGGTCCCTACGTTCTTAGCTGCTTGCAGACCGATTCAGGCTAGGCAGATGGGGCACAGATGGATCGTTTTATTACAGAGGGCCATGCTGTGAAGGATCTCTTTTGTAAGATCTCTTTGTACCCTCTGCATACTGCCCACCTCCCCCTGCCCACCCCCACCCCCCTCGCCAGCAAGGGCATGTATCAGGGGGTCTTATTCTTGTCTCTAGATGTATCTTCCAGCCTGGCCTGCATGCTTTTCAGGGGCTAGGCTGCAGCTTCCTTTTCTCTGCGTTTCCCTCACTCTGTCCATGTCTGGGATGCTCCAGGCCTCCAGCACTGTTGGCAGACAGAACGAATGACCATGTAGCTGCTGGAGGGAAACGACGGATGGCTGAGCCCTTCCCACTGCACCAAATGGTTTCTGTACCTCTAGACTGGAGCGAACTCCAAGGCTTGGTTAGACAGCAGCAAGCCTCTGCTCGCCCCCTGCTGGGCAGCTCCCCTCACTAAGAACAGAAGCAGAAGTCTTACACATTCCCTGTGACTTGCACCCCTGCCCACTTGTGCCCCCTGCTCTAATTTCACCTGCTCCCTTCCTCCCCTGCTCACGCTGCTCCAGGCACTGTGCCGCTGCTGATCCTCAAATGCCCGTGCACACTCCCGCCTCAGGGGCTTTGCAGGTGGTTTGCACCTGGACTCCTGTTGCCCTAATGTCCACCAGACCCCTCACCCTCTGCCCTCGATGTTGCTCAAATGTCACCTCTTAATAAGCTACCTACAATGGCATCTTTCCTGCCCCCCCTGCCTTATTTACTTTTCAGCATTCATTATTGCTGGATATTTACACACTGTTGCGCTTATGTTTTATTTCTTGTCTCCCCCTCCCATCCCACTGGAGTTTGAGATCCATTAAGGCTCAGCTTTTGTGACTGATGACTGATAACTAAGTAGTGCCTGGCCCTAGTAGGTGCTCAATAAATATTTTTCAACTACATGAATGTAAGTCTTTATTTCTATTTCCCGTTTTCTTATCCAAAAAAGAAAACAAAATTAAGAAAGCATATATACGTTCTGGATTCTGGTGTTGGGGGATTTTACAGTTTGTTTTTGTTTGTTTTGTTGTTACTTGCACTATTCTTTGCTATGTCAACTGTTAGTTGATTTCACCTGGGGCAACTTTATTCCACCTGAGGACAGCTTCTCCGGGCCTCTAGGGATCCGAGAAATACTGCAATTTGTCTCTGAAAAGGGATAGCGATTATGCCATCTACGGAACCATCTCTGACCACGGACTTACAGTCAGTACTGGTGTTCATAACTGCATTTATCTTTCAATCAGCCTCATCCGTTAGCAATAATCTTATTTGCAAACCTTGTATCACATCTTCACTGTGTATCATATCCCTGTTCTCTTCTTAGCAACGCTGGAGTCAAACTTTAATCCTGAATCTAGTTTCTCAGGTAGCTTCATATGTCACTTGAACCTTACACTGACCTTTTAAAAACAACACTAAACCGGGGACTTGTTTTGACCGATGTCATAGACTATGGCTGTGCGGGTGGACTTGAAGGGGCCAAAGTGGGGCTCAGACCCAGCCCGCGGTGCGCTCACTAGGCTGGGTGAGACTAATGGGTCTGCAGAGAAGGGACCATATTCTGAGTCACACCAGGCTTCCTCTATTCTGGGAGACCCTGATATAGCCCACCGTCAATGGCAAATCAGCACAATTTTCTACATCTGCTAGAGCTGTCATCCTGTACACATACCAACATTCAGAATCATGACCTGAGGACAGACAATTTTGCCAAAACAAGAGATAAATTTCAGTTGTGTGCGGTCTATTATATTTACAAAGGCAGGCCAATCTTAGTTTAAACAAACGGAAGATTGCTGAACATATTTGTTGAAACAAAGAGTTTTCTATTGAATTGTTCATTCATCTCTGGGGATACTGGATTTCCTGGGTTCTATCCTCTATGTCTTTTAGGGTTAGAGTAATGTCTAACGAAGGCTGACAGCTCCCGAGGAGACCGCAGAGACCCATGGCATAAGGAAAGTGAGCTGGATGAAGTACTATTCCGTGACAGCCTAGCTCATCATCAGAGGCTTTACCACACCTTCCCCAGCCTGCACTCCAGTCCCGTTAGGTCATGGTAACATCTCCAGCAGAACATATGGAGATCAACAAGGGCGATGGTGAGAAGCCCAGAGACTCTCACGACGGAACTCTGTTCTAACTGTGGACACGAAGACCGGTGGCAAAGCGTCACCCCATCTAGAAGCAGCTGATCCAGACACCCCTACCCATGCAGACTTTCGGACCTTGCGTATTCCAGCACGTGGAGGCTTACTGGTGATACAGAGATCACCAAGAAGTGAGCACTAAAATGTGAGTCAGGAGGTGTGGCTCCAACTTGTCCCTCCGTCATGAGGTTCATGCTTCATTTCCCCCTCCCTCAGGTTCTTTCCTGCTCTGTAACATGGGGCACTGACGTCGATGATCTCTGCTTCTGGGTTTACTGCTGCACAATTCTCTGATTTTTCTATGTATTCAGAGGGGACCTAAGTGGTTTATGCGGCAGCACCGTATTTTCTGTAAGTTTCACAGCTGTAGCAACATGACTCACTTGTTCCCACTACCAAAAATATGCTTTCCCTTTCTTTGCCAGGTTTATTACTACTTATTCTTTACATCTAAACATTGTCTTCCCACTCAAGTTCTGAGTCTCCCAAGCAAAAGGAGATGCATTTTCATTGGAACAGCTGTGCAGCTCATTGGAGCTGGTATGCTGCTTGGTCATCGTCTGCGTACACGTGGATCTCCTTCTAAGACTGTGCCTGTCCTGAGGTCAGGAGCTGTCCCGCTTTATCTTCATTTCTCTGCCTCTGCTATGTTTCGCAATCATCATGCAGTATATACTAAGTGGCTACTTGAATCCAAGCCCGCGGCTTTAGCACACGTCTGTGGAAATGCAGCCCACCATGCAAGATCCAGGCTTGCATTTCTCTCTCTCAGCCTGTCTCCAACTGAACGCCGTCTGCTTTCATCCAAATACACCATCCACGTGTGTCTGCTGTCTGAGGAGTGTCACAGTCACTCTTCTGCGACTGAATTTGTCTTATTTCATGGAGAAACAGAGGATCAGAGAGAATGTCTGCAGCTTTCTGCTACCCACACGTAAACCTGTCTCTACAGGTACCGCCCCTAAAATTTCTCCTACCTCTGTCCTCTCCATGGTCTTACTTGGGGTCCCCCCCTTCTCAGGAGCTGTGCACCGTTACTTCTTTCTACCTCTTGTAGAGTAAACCTCGGGCATTGAAAAATTTCTGAAAGAGCTGCCTGTCCCAGATGTGCCTGTTTCCTCTCATCCTGCTCTCTTCTGTGTGGGTTCTCCTCCAATCATTCTATTCAGAGGGCCATCGCAAGACCACCCCTTGCCCCCCGTCTCATTACAGCCAATGCTCAGCCTGCATCCTTCACTCTACCAGATGCCCCAGGAGCATTTTTTTTCTGCTCAGCAGTGCCACCCTCTGTCTCAAAGCAATCATTACACCTATGAGTTCTGACTTCTGGTCCAGATGTCTCCTCCTCCTCCAGTTGCTGTTTCTGTCTCCGGGTGGTCTTAACAGGTTTTGCTCCAACAATTTAATGGGGGTGTTGTCCACGCCTCTCTTCCTGGCTCCCTCTCCTCATGCTGTCTGTGCAACCTCACCCGCACCCAGGCCTTCAACGGGCACATGCCTCAATGGGGTGTACATTTAAACCAGCACTCTCCTCTGAGATCCAAGCGTACTGTGTCCAACTGTTTATTTCACACCCCCACTTGGATAACTCCAATTAGGTATCCAATGAAAATGCAAGTAAGAATCATGATCCTCCCATCTCAATCTGGTCCTCTTTTAGGATTTTGGATCTCCGCTAATAACCCACCGCCCACCCATCATGCTACGTGATTCATGGAGACGGACATGGATAAAACCTTGCTTACTGTTTCTTCTGCTTGTGAGCTGCCACCTTCTGCACCTGGCGCTTGGGAGCAGCCACCTGCCTGTGCAGGGACAAACGGAACCCTAGAGAAGAGCAGGAGTCCAACCCCATAGCCGGCAAGTGCAGACCGCTTTCTAAAGAACGCCCCCTTCTTCGGAGCTGAGAAGACAGAGGAAGTGCTAACCCTGCAGGAGAGAAAGGTTTTTGTTCCATCTGTGAGAGGAAGCCTGGAGAACTGGATCTCATCACTACTGCTTTTTATACTTTTAAACTTCATTTTTCACACTGTGTTTAGACAGCAGGCACTAGTTTTTCCAGTGACTGTCATTACCCACCTAAGGAAACACACACTTAAGAAAGACCCCAGGGTCTGTGTGTCACAATGGGGATAATGTCCCTCCAAACATCTCTACCCATCTCTAGCCCTTGGTCCCTCCTCCTGGATGACCACCACAGAGGCTGTAAAAGTGGGCAAAACACTCCATTCTGCTGCTGCATTTTCCTGTTTACTTCAGAGCAAGTGTTTCTCTCCGGTATCACTCGTCTCAATAATGTATGGTTTCAAAGACACAATTTCATGCAGATGCAGAAGAAACAGAACAACAAATTCAAAGCTCATCTTGCCATCAGTCTTTTGATTAAAGTGCCCTTTCCAGAGAGGCAAACACTTCTCTCAGCCCCTACATGAACTTATGCACAGCTAGATTGCCGCATTTTTATTGCAGGACCATGCCTGTCCTTGCTTAAAATTGTTTTGACCTTTGGATGAGCACATATTTAAAAAAAAAAAAAGTTCTATCTTTCTCTGGAATTAGTAAGCCTTAATAAAAACAGGAAGGCAAGTTGTCATATCTGAATGGCGCCTGGTGGAGTCACGGCAAATATTCTCTTGACAACTTCATTTTGCTCCTCGCAAGAGCTGGTTTGCGACCCTCAGTCTGAATGCCAGCCCAGTGCAGATGATGCTTTCCTTGTCAGGACTTGGAGTCCAGATGGCAGCTCCTCTGGCCAACAGTGGAGGCCTTGTTTTCTTACATGAAGCGACGTCCCAGGAGTGTCATTCACTCTGGGAAAGGAACTGTTGAAAATCCCCAGGTATATCAATTTGCTACTTTGCAAGTTGAAAGCACTTAAAAATTACCACGTTCAGAAATGTACCAGATATCTCATTACGGTGCCCGAGGATTGTGAAATTACCGCTTCCCAGTGCTGAGGACAAAAGAGAGGGTCTCTTCAATAACAACGAGAGGCCAGGTTGTTACACTAAGGTGAGTAATAAACCAATACAAGCATGTGCTATTGTGAAAACCTTAACAGAGTAAACGCCAGTGATAGTAAAGCTGTTCAGAACGCAATTTGCAAAGGTATTAACGAACATCTTGATTAAGCCCTGTCAGAAGAAACTGGTGGGAATAATATTAAATCAAACATTGAAACTGAGCCCAGAAGCTTCAGCTTGGTAAGAACTTATACAGTAGTATTATGGCCTGTCACCATCAGACTTAAAAGAAAACTATATAATGTGTACGTTCTCAAAATGATTTGATATACGTCGCCGTATTCTTTCCAGGGTGAAATCAGAGTGATTTAAAAAAGAATCTACAATGATCTTTTCTTCCCATATGAAATAAGGAAATACTACAGAGTGATAATAATAGGCTAAGTTTAATTCATGAAACTTCAATAAATTGCTCTCTAGATCTACAGAAGTATTTGCCAAAGAGAAAAATAAACAAGAGTTTTGCAGAAAAAAATGAACCAAAGAGTGCCATAAATTTGGACAAATAATAAACATTAACTTCCTTCCAAGGAATAGAGAGATATTTTTACAAAATAAAATTACCACCAAGTGACAAAAACATAAATGATTAGCAAGAGCAATTGGCTTGAGGGTAGGTTGAGTCAAATACCTACTGTGTTAGGTGCTGGACAGGAATTAACTTGATGTCCTTGATTTGAAGATAAAATAATAATGAATCTATACATTCATAGCTCTGTTGTAGGGACTATTCAAACATGATCTCACATATCTTTAAGAAACAGCCTGGGAGACATGTATTATTATCCATTTTACAGGTGGAGACACTGAGATCCAGAAACGCTCAGTAAAGGCACAGCTGGGATTTGACTGATTCTGAAGTCTAGGCTCTTAGACACCATATGAGAATGTCTCAGGGCTAGCAGAGCAGTCAGATAGATAAGCAAAGGATTATCATGCAGTGTGATATGTGTTAACAAAGGAGGCATGCATAAAATTTATTCTTGGGATAAGTAGAAGCTTTTATCGTGTCAAGAAGAAACACCAGGAATGATCATTTTTTGGTGAGAAATTTTATTACCATATTATTTCATATAGACCTTGGGGCAGATTTTCTAAGGAGTATCATAAAAGAACTGGAGGGGGGCACCTGGGTGGCTCAGTCGGTTAAGCATCCGGCTCTTGGTTTTGGCTTAGGTCATGATCTCAGGGTCCTGGGATTGAGCCCCACATCGGGTTCTCTGCTCAGTGGGGGAGTCTGCTTGTCTCCCTTTCTCTCTGCCCTTCCCCCCATTCGCACCCTCTCTCTTTCTCAAATAAATAAATAAACCTTAAAAAAAAAAAAAAAGAACCAGATTGTGGTGATGGGTATGCAGCTCTATAAACTTACTAATTTATAAATCTTTCTTTAAGAACAAAAGAAAAAAAAAATGGATACATTTCCTCAAAATTAAGAATTGCTGTCTATCAAAAGTCACATTAAAAAAGTGAAACATGCAAGCCTCAGACCAAGAAAAGATATATATATATATATTTTTAAATTTTATTATGTTATGTTAGTCACCATACAGTACATCATTCATTTTTGATGTGGTGATCCACGATCCATTGTTTTCGTATAACACCCAGTGCTCCATGCAGTATGTGCCCTCCTTAATACCCATCACCGGATTAACCAATCCCCCCTCCCTCCTCCCCTCTAAAACCCTGTTTGTTTCTCAGAGTCCATAGTTTCTCATGGTTCATCTCTCCCTCCAATTCCCCCCCCTTCATTTTTCCCTTCCTTCTCCTAGTGACCTCCATGCTATTCCTTATGTTCCACCAATAAATGAAACCATATGATAATTGACTTTCTCTGCTTGACTCATTTCACTTAGCATAATCTCCTCCAGTCCCAACCAGGTTGATGTAAAAGTTGGGTATTCATCCTTTCTGATGGCTGAGTAATATTCCATTGTATATATGGACCACATCCTCTTTATCTCGGCATCTCGGCTCTTTCCACAGTTTGGCTATTGCGGACATTGCTGCTATGAACATTGGGGTGCATATGGCCCTTGTTTTCACCACATCTGTGTCTTTGGGGTAAATACCCATGAGTGCAATTGCTGGGTCATAGGGTAGCTCTATTTTTAATTTTTTGAGGCACCTCCACCCTGTTTTCCAAAGTGGCTGTACCAACTTGCATTCCCACCAACAGTGTAAGAGGGTTCCCCTTTCTCCACAACCTCTCCAACATTTGTTGAAGAAAGGATATTTTCAGTACATGTATTTGGCAAGGACTCCTATCCAGAATATATTAAAAACTCCCATAAATCTGTAAGAGAAAAACAACCCAATTTAAAAAATGGGCAAAAAATGGGCAAAATTCTTAAATAGGCACTTCACTAGAGATAATATCCATATGGCCAATAAACATATTAAAAGGTACTCAACCTCAGTATTCATTAGGTAAATGCATATTATAAGCACAGATAGATACTTCCACTAGAATGGATAATATTAAAAATACTAACAATCCTGAGTGTTGGTAAGGATGTTGGGAAACTGAACTTCTCATCCTTTGCTGATAGGAATGTAAACTGACCCACCCTTCTGGAAAACTGCTGGCAGCATCTACCAAAACTGAATATATTTATGATCTAGAACCCAAGTATTCCACTCTTGGGTATATATCCAAGCTCCACAAAAAGGCATGTACAAAAGTTTTCATAGTTTCTTTTTATTCCTCATAGTCCTAAACTAGAAACAATTTTAACGTCATCAATAAGAAAGGGAGGCTCATTAATAAAATGAAATTTTACAAATCAAGAAGAGGAGCACTTCATGCCTGAATGGATCTCACAGGTATTATGTTGAGTGACATGGGACAGACACAAAAGGGTACTCACTAAATGATTTAGTTTTTGTGCATTTTGAGAACAGGTAAAACTAATTCATGGGGATACAGGTTAGAATAGTGGTTACCTCTGGGGGTATTGATGGGATGGGGCATGATGGAGCCTCTGGTAGGCTGGAAATATTTCATAGCTTGATCTGGATGGTTGGCACATACGTATGTATGTGAGATTAATGTACCTTATGCAATGTACCTTACTATGTACATATATGTGTATAAGATACACATGTATATTTTATTTTATTTATTTTTTATTTATTTTTTTAAAGATTTTATTTATTTGAGAGAGAGAGAATGAGACAGAGAGCATGAGAGGGAGGAGGGTCAGAGGGAGAAGCAGACTCCCCGCCGAGCAGGGAGCCCGATACGGGACTCGATCCCGGGACTCCAGGATCATGACCTGAGCCGAAGGCAGTTGCTTAACCAACTGAGCCACCCAGGCGCCCTACACATGTATATTTTAAGGAAAATTAAAAACATAAAATATAAAAAGAGAAATAAAGCACAGAAGTATGTATTTTGTACTCAGAGCTGTGACTTTTTTTTTTTTTATTAAAGATTTTATTTATTTATTTGAGAGAGAGAGAATGAGAGAGAGCGAGTACATGAGA